>NW_025814032.1:950403-1267205 GCF_021917145.1 Hypomesus transpacificus | reverse complement strand
ATATGGGATTTAATAATTATATTGTACCGAAATACATGGGATAATATATTGATGATGAATATATTACTAATATATTATAAACTATAATATATATTCATGTAATATATTGCAATATATTGCAGAATACACCAATGATTGCCGTTTTCCATATATTGCAACATATTCAACATGAATATATAATATATGTGTATATATATCCCATGCAATTTTAAATCTATAAATACCACCATAATGTATTCCGATTTATATGGGAAAATGTATTGGTAATATATGTAAAGATATAGTGTCACATGTATGTTTAATATATGGTAGAATATATTTGAATTATATGTAAAAAATATAGCTGTAAGCAGCAATGGTGAATTCCTCCTTGAAAATGGCAAAATATTGTAAAATTGACATAATAGATAATTACACCGGGATTACCCAGAAAACTAGAAACTGTTTTGTAAAAAAAAAAAAAAACTCCTATATCTGGAGTTGAACCTGGAACCCTTCGGTTACCAGCACAACCTCTCATCCAATTGAGCCATTCTAAGATCTATACTTCGCAGCGTTCAGTTACTGAATAATAAAATAAGACGTTTCTCCTATTGCACTCATAGTCACATTTGGTGCAAGCTCAAACAGCTCTAATTCAGTCATATTTTCACATATTAAGGTGAAACTTTGCAGGGTACTTCAGGAGGAAGTCACCTTAAAGCCTATTGCTGACGGGGGAATCCTAATTACATGGAAAGATATACATGAAATAAATGTACAGATATGTGTTCAATATATTGTGGAATATATTTTAAATATAGGTAAAATGTATGGAAAAATATTTGAAATATATGACAATGATCGCTTCCAGCAAACCTCTTTTGAATTAGCCACTTCTCCCTAAATAAATGTCAATCTTACGGTATTTACGTTTTTGGGGGCAATTTTTCAGTTAGCAGGTGGTACTGTTTGAATCGGGATTCCATTTGAAATACTGCTGTTGACAACCTTATTAGAATACCTTCTAGATGGCTGAGCGGTTAGGGAGTCAGGCTATTAATCAGAAGGTTGCCGGTTCGATTCCCGAAAGACCGAAAATGAAGCTGTGTCCTTGGGCAAGGCAATTCACCCTACTTGCCTCGGGGTATGTCAATGTACTTACTGTAACTTACTGTAAGTCACTAGATAAGATCGTCTGCTAAATGACTTAATGTAAATCTCACCATATATGTATGGACATGTTCTCATATATGTACACATGCATTGTACAATATATCTTTCCATATAATTTTACATATATTTAAAATATATTCTACCATATATGAAGCATACATGTGACAATATATCTTTACATATATTACCCATACATTTTCCCATATAAAGCGGCATAGATTATGGTGGTTATTTATGAATACATAATTGCATATATTTTGGGATATTTAACCACATGTATGATATATTCATGTTCCATATATTGCAATATATGGAAAACGGCAATCATTGCTGTATTCTGCAATATATTGCAATATATTACATGAATATATATTACAGTTTATAATATATTAGTAATATATTTATCATCAATATATTATCCCATGTATTTCCATACATTATATATTGGTCAATGTAATGGAAAATAATATATTACAATATATTAAAATGTATTTCAAATCATATATTGGTATATATATTTTCTTTCCGTAAGGGCACACCGTGGTGGGGAATCTTTATCTTAGAAAGCCTCCAGATAAGTCTCACTATCCTTGTTGATTTCTGGTTCTAATTGTGCTCATTTGTAATCTGCCCTGATTAATGTGATCCCATGTCAAATTTTGTTTTGGGGTAAATATATACCATACCTTCCTTGTCTGATGTGTATTCCGTACTCCCTGTTGCTCAATACAAATGTCAAAGCTCACGGCAGTGATCCTAATTCAGCCTTTTTAGAACAATAGTATAGATGATAAAGTGATATGGCAGCTCTTGTAAAGAGTATAAATTGTAACATGTTATGAAGTAGCATGTAATGTAGCCAAATAATTAGGTCCCAGACAAATAATTAGCAGTCGTATGTAGACATCAACCTTATTTATAAACATGATGTCATATCATTATATTAGGCCTATATAATTACAATGTACAATTTTCAGTTAGAGGTATTGTATTTGATTTTGACAGTGTAATGAATAATTTCAGATGCACTAAATTAGACGTCATATTAGTAATAACAATATATTTATCATCAATATATTATCCCATGTATTTCCATATATAATATATTGGTTAATGTAATGGAAAATAATATATTACAATATATTAAAATGTATTTCAAATAATATATTGGTAAATATATTTTCTTTCCGTAAGGGATGCAAACCAATCACAATTTTCAAAATCAACAACTACGAATAACACGACCGATTCCTTTACCTTTCAGGCGCGAGGTTCATTTGTTTGAATGATTCACAAATGCGATGCACAAATATATTTCGTGATTCAGAAATGTAACGCAATTCACAAATAAATGACCCCATTATGCCAGTTGTGTTCGACTTCATGCACCACCGGCGGTGCCGACAGCCGGCTGCGTTGAAGCTGAGAAAGCCATTGGCTGCTTCAAGTCAGCCGGGCTGCAGGCGACGCCGGCGCTGCATGAAGTCGAACGCACGTGTTACTATAAACAGGACACTCTCATGACGTGATGCTTTTTTAGTCCCATACTGTGAGCTTTGAGAACCTACAACTCAGTTTAAGCTAGTGCACATGCAAACACAAAAACGGAGTTTTCAGAAATCTCCACTTTGGCCGGAGTTTTTAGAAATGATCGTTTTCCGTGATAAAACCTCAGTTTTCGTGTAAATGAAAGGCCAAACCGCATGAAAATATATGCGTTTTTCTTCCGTTTAAACGGGGCCTAAGGCTACACAAATGAATGCACCTGTAACTTGTCTCAGCTCTACTGAGGGTATTAAAACCATGCATCGTGTGGATTTTACTCAGGGTTGTCCAGATAAGAGGATCTTCATGGGAACACTTTTTCCATGGCCAGCTACTGATCTTATGATCTGGCTTTGCAATAACAATATTAACACTTATCTTTCACTTTATTGGAGAGGTAGATGTGCTCCTTATTGGATACCACCTAGTACTGTATTTGGGAAAGTGACAATTCCCACTGCATGGCCACAAATTTCACCTAATGATCTATCTGGAACCTTTAAAGAGAATGATGAGGTAAAATATACAGATGAGGATATGCCAGTCAATAAGGATAATCCTTTCGCATCTAATCTATGGTACAGCGTTCACAAGGGTAGGGTTCAAAGATTGACTCCCAATTCTTGCTATGCGTGTTCCATGTTACCTCAATCAACAGAAGAATTGTTTCCCTATTGGACAGTTCCACTTCAAGGTCCTGAAGGATTACCATCCATGTGCCTTCCGCTTATCAGTATGTATTGCAAAAGCATCCCTTGTTAGGAGAGCAACCTAGTTCAAAGACTCCTGTACGACCAATTATTTTGCTGAATAACATCTACGTTGTCAAAGCTAGTAACATGGTAGTCAAAGCCAAAGGATTGTTGAACATGATGTCACAGTATATAATCTATTCAAATATTTCCATAAATCAGGGAAATGAGCCGGATTTGCTGAATTCTAATGCTACTATATTCTCTGTACCTAAGGATTTGCCATCATTGGTAGGATGCACAATATTCTACGAGAAACATATGGTTTCTTTGCCTAATGATTTGTCTGTAGTTCCTACAAAAGTTACAGCTAATATCAATTCAACCTCAATTTAAGAAGTTTGCATAAGAGGAGTAGAGAAGGATTCTGTTGGTGCAAGGGACGTAGGTTTCTTGCGAATCACTCAGTGTCAAAGCATCTTTGAATATCCGGGTTTGGGATATTACGTTACAACAATGGGAACTCCGCCCACCCCAGGCTTTAATTGCTGCTGTGGTGAGAATGTATGGACAAGTTTACCACCATTATTCAGAGGACTTTGTGGAGTATGTACGTTGAACGATTTATTATATGTGGTCGAACCTATTGAATTCATGACACATCATCGAACTGGTTTCAGAGCTAAGCGTTCCAATACTGAAACTATGGGTTACGTACATTTGCAAAACACTGATGCAACTGATTTGGCTAATAGATATAGTGCTCTACCTTGTGATTTCAGGATATTTACACGTACGCAGCTAGTGTTCAAAACCATCTTTTGGAATACTGAACTTCAATATTCTAATCATTACATGATAGCATTGACTCGTCATGATGTGGCTAGAGTGGCTAATGCTACACTTATGGGATTCCAGGCGTTGGGAGCTGAAGTTGCTGCAATTAGAGAATTGCTTTGGACGCAATCACCGCCGCTCAGGGAGGCGTTTGTGCTATTGTAGGTGACGATTCATGTTGCACATATCTTCCATCAGAATCCGAAGGTCTTGGTAATTTGTCGAAAGCTATTGACAACATTAGAGACATACTGGAGAATATTGTTAGGACCAATCGGGATGCCAGAATGTTAGGAGGATATCATATTAATCAGATCTTGGACATCATAGCTAACATGTTCAAGGGCAATTCTCTAGTGACATGGATTGTAGGCATCTTGGCACCAGTGTTTCTGGTAATCATGATTGTTGTAGTGATCATGGGTTGCTGCTTTCCAATATTTCGAGCACTTATGGTGAGATCTCTGCACTCCATCACTAACATGCCGGTCATAACCACAGGAAATATAGAGGTTAACAACAAATCTATTAGAGGACGTTCTGATACTTCTTCTGAAGACTCATTCTCATCAATTGACTCCATCGACAATGTTGATTAGGAAAGATAGTGTTGCATGCCATGCAATGTCTAATTATGGGTAAACTGAGTTGAACAGATGGAGAAGGAGAGGACAAGGAGAGGCCATACCTAAAGAGGAATTCGAGTTTGGCTGAATCAAGGGGAGTCAGATGGCTGAGCGGTGAGGGAGTCGGGCTAGTAATCAGAAGGTTTCCGGATCGATTCCTCGCCGATGATGTTGTGTCCTTGGGCAAGGCACTTCACCCTACTTGCCTCGGGGGGAATGTCCCTGTACTTACTGTAAGTCGCTCTGGATAAGAGCGTCTACTAAATGTAATACAAAATTGTTCATTCATTTTGTAGCCTTTCCTATGGCTAGCAAGTTTAACCCTCCTACCATATTGTATACAGTGTTATTTGGACATTAATAATCAAATAATGATTCAGTATATTAAAATAACCAACAGTGTTAACTTATTCACATTGCCAACTGGTTTTTCCAGCACCTGTCTAGCAGTGCAGTGACAGTCCATCAACTGTGAATTCGTCCTAGGCTAGACTCCTAACCTTGGTTGAAAGATTAGCTACAGAAGCTAGGTTTAGCTGTAACAATATTGTGGGTAACATATACAGTAATATCACCAGTTAATACTTTTTCCACAGTAGAATCTGCATTTGAAAGCCTGGTCAATACCACTGCTAGTGTGGCTAGTTATTTAGCCAGACTTACACTCTGCTTTTTGAAAAAGCTTTGTATGTCCCCTTTCTTCTTGGGTGGAGGCATATCTGATCTACAAAGCACAGAGGGGCAAACATGTACATGCTGAAGGGCAAAAGGAATATTAAAATGTGTTACTCTGGCCTTTTATGTATGTATTGTCGGCAGACAGCCCTGGTAAGTTAGCTGTCACATGTTGCAAATCGATTAAAATCAATTTACAGATATAGACAGAGGATTTTCTGTGTACAGAGAAGCTTGAGTCTCTTGCTGTGGTCAAGAGGTCACGCGGCAGGTCTCGGACAATGCACATATAGATAGGAGAATGTGCACTTTAACCTTTGGAAAGAGCAACCTGCAGAAAATAGTATAAACGATGAGTGATGACTGAACCACCTGTGTGTTGTTCTTCCTGTGCCTTAAGTTGTGGAATGTCTACCGTTTAAGGACATGTTTTGGTGGCTACTATATTTGTACGGTCCAGCTCGTATATAATGTCTACCTGAGAGACATGTTTCTCCGTCCGTCCGTCCGTCATCTGCCGCTTGTCCGGGGATCGGGTCGCGGGGGCAGCGACCTAAGTAGGGAGGCCCAGACTTCCCTCCCCCCGGCCACTTCCGCCAGCTCTTCCTGGGGGACCCCGAGGCGTTCCCAGGCCAGCCGAGAGACATAGTCCCTCCAGCGTGTCCTGGGTCTTCCCCGGGGCCTCCTCCCAGTGGAACGTGCCCGGAACACCTCACCAGGGAGGCGTCCAGGAGGCATCCTAATCAGATGCCCGAGCCACCTCAGCTGGCTCCTCTCGACGCGGAGGAGCAGCGGTTCTACTCTGAGCCCCTCCCGGATGACCAAGCTTCTCACCCTATCTCTAAGGGAGAGCCCGGACACCCTGCGGAGAAAGCTCATTTCGGCCGCTTGTATTCGCGATCTCGTTCTTTCGGTCACCACCCATAGTTCGTGACCATAGGTGAGGGTAGGAACGTAGATCGACTGGTAAATAGAGAGCTTCGCCTTTCGACTCAGCTCCTTCTTCACCACGACGGACCGATGCAGAGCCTGCATCACTGCGGACGCCGCACCGATCCGCCTGTCGACCTCGCGCTCCATTCTTCCCTCACTCGTGAACAAGACCCCGAGATACTTGAACTCCTCCGCTTGGTTCAGGATCTCCTCCCCGACCCGGAGATGGCACTCCACCCTTTTCCGGTCGATTACCATGGCCTCAGATTTGGAGGTGCTGATTCGCATCACAGCCGCTTCACATTCGGTTGCGAACCGCTCCAGTGAGAGCTGAAGGTCACGGCCCGATGAAGCCAACAGGACCACATCATCCGCAAAAAGCAGCGACCCGATCCTGACGTCACCAAACCGGACCCCCTCAACACCCTGGCTGCGCCTAGAAATTCTGTCCACATAGGTAATGAACAGAATCGGTGACATAGGGCAGCCCTGGCGGAGTCCAACCCTCACCGGAAACAAGTTCGACTTACTACCGGCAATGCGGACCAAACTCTGGCACCGGTCGTACAGGGACCAGACAGCCCCGATCAGGAAATCCGGTACCCCGTATTTTCGGAACACCCCCCACATGAGCCCCCGAGGGTCACGGTCGAACGCCTTTTCCAAATCCACAAAACATGTGTAGACTGGTTGGGCGAACTCCCATGTACCCTCCAGGACTCCGCGGAGAGTATAAAGCTGGTCCACTGTTCCACGGCCAGGACGAAAACCACATTGCTCCTCCTGAATCCAAGGTTTGACAATCCGACGTACCCTCCTCTCCAGGACCCCTGAATAGACTTTCCCAGGGAGGCTGAGGAGTGTGATCCCCCTAAAGTTGGAGCACACCCTCCGGTCCCCCTTTTTGAAGAGGGGAACCACCACCCCGGTCTGCCAGTCCAGAGGCACTGTCCCCGATGTCCACGCGATGTTGCAGAGTCGTGTCAACCAAGACAGCCCTACAACATCCAGAGCCTTAAGGAACTCCGGGCGGACCTCATCCACCCCAGGGGCCCTGCCACCGCGGAGCTTTTCAACCACCTCGGCGACCTCAGCCCCAGAGATAGAAGGGCCCCCCCCGATGTCCCCAGACTCTGCCTCCACGTCGGAAAGCGTGTTGGTGGAATTAAGGAGGTCTTCGAAGTATTCCTTCCACCGATCCAGGACGTCCCCCGTCGAGGTCAGCAGCGCACCATCCCCACCGTATACAGTGTTGACAGAGCACTGCTTCCCCCTCCTGAGCCGCCGGATGGTGGTCCAGAACCTTTTTGAAGCCGTTCCGAAGTCATTCTCCATGGCCTCGCCGAACTCCTCCCATGCCCGGGTTTTTGCCTCCGCGACCGCCAAAGCCGCGTTCCGCTTGGCCTGCCGGTACACATCAGCTGCCTCTGGAGTCCTACCAGCCAATAAAGTCCGATAGGCCTCCTTCTTCAGCTTGACGGCATCCCTCACCTCCGGAGTCCACCACCGGATCCGAGGGTTACCGCCGCGACATGCACCGACCGCCCTGCGGCCGCAGCTCCGGTCAGCCGCTTCAACAATGGAGGCCCGGAACATGGCCCATTCGGACTCAATGTCCCCGGCTCCCCCCGAGACAAGATCGAAGCTCTCCCGGAGGTGGGAGTTGAAGCTCCTTCTGACAGAGGGTTCCGCCAGACGTTCCCAGCAGACCCTCACATTACGTTTGGGCCTGCCAGGCCTGACCGGCGTCCTCCCCCACCATCGAAGCCAACTCAACACCAGGTGGTGATCAGTTGACAGCTCCGCCCCTCTCCTCACCCGAGTGTCCAAGACATGCGGCCCCAAGTGCGATGACACGACTACAAAGTCGATCATCGAACTGAGACCTCGGGTGTCCTGGTGCCAGGTGCACATATGGACACCCTTATGCTTGAACATGGTGTTCGTTATGGACAAGCCGTGTCTAGCACAGAAGTCCAACAACAAAACACCACTCGGGTTCAGATCGGGGGGGCAGTTCCTCCCAATCACGCCCCTCCAGGTCTCACTGTCATTGCCCACATGAGCATTGAAGTCCCCCAGGAGGACGAGGGAATCCCCGGGAGGAGCGCTTTCCAGCACCCCCCCCAGAGACTCCAAAAAGGGTGGGTACTCTGAGCTGCCGTTTGGTGCATAGGCACAAACGACAGTGAGGACCCGTCCCCCCACCCGAAGGCGGAGGGAGGCTACCCTCTCGTCCACCGGGGTGAACCCCAATGTACAGGCGCCGAACCGAGGGGAAACCAGTATTCCCACCCCAGCTCGACGCCTCTCACCAAGGGCAACTCCAGAGTGGAAGAGAGTCCAGCCCCTCTCAAGGAGACTGGTTCCGGAGCCTATGCTGTGCGTCGAGGCGAGGCCGACTATATCTAGCCGGAAACTCTGTACCTCGCGCACCAGCTCAGGCTCCTTTCCCGCCAGCGAGGTGACGTTCCACGTCCATAAAGCTAGCTTTTGCATCCGAGGATCGGACCGCCAAGGCCCCTGCCTTCGGCCCCCGCCCGTCTCACACTGCACCCGACCCCCATGACCCCTCCTGCGGATGGTGAGCCCACTGGAAGAGGGTCCCACGTTGTCTCTTCGGGCTGTGCCCGACCGGGCCCCATGGGAAAAGGCCCGGCCACCAGGCGCTCGCCATCGAGCCCCACCCCCGGGCCTGGCTCCAGGGGGGGGCCCCGGTGACCCGCTTCCGGGCAGGGGCAACTGGGAACCATTGTTGTGTTTCTTCATGGTTGGTTTTTTGAGCCACGCTTTGTCTGGTCTTTCACCTGGAACCTGTTTGCCTTGGGTGACCCTACCAGAGGCATGAAGCCCCCGACAACATAGCTTCCAGGATCACTAGGACACGCAAACCCCTCCACCGCGGTAAGGTGGTGACTCAAGGAGGGGATGTTTCTCACTCATGCCTATCACTCTGTTGGGGACTGATGGTGTGATCCGAGCAGCTCTATTAATAAACAAAGTCTACTCTTTTTCATTGTGGTGCGTTCCTTGGCCCGTCCTCCGACAGAAAATAATCTAACAGTATGATATCGTAAAGGCTACGGTACTTCAGGCTTACGAGCTTGTCCCCAAAGCTTACAGGCAAAAATTCAGAAACCACAGAAAAGCACAGAATCTTACATTCGTGGAGTTCGCTAGGGAGAAAGAGTCTCTTTTTGATAGCTGGTGTACGGCCAGTACTATTCTTAGGGAGGTACTTCTGTTGGAGGAGTTCAAGAATAGCTTACCTGAGCGGCTAATGGTGTACTTAAATGAACAAAAGGTGGCATCCCTGTCACATGCTGCCGTGTTAGCAGATGAGTTTGTGCTAACCCACAAGACTAGCTCCCAGGGTCCGCAACAGTCCAACCGCAAGTGTTTTTATTGTCATGAGACAGGTCACATTGTTGCAGATTGCTCTGTCCTGAAGCGTAAACAACAACCAACGCCTTACGCTTTGGGCTTTAATGGCACAGAACAAGAACAAGAAGGGGCCTGACACCGTAGTGGTCGACGCTCTTTCCCGAGCGTGGGTGTTTAGGTTTACTGGTTGTTGCTACATATCTCTTGTGGGCCAGCATGCTATGTAACAAACAAACCAGGGTTTTGTTTTTGGGGGGGGGGGGGGGGGGGGGGGGGGGGGGGGGGGGGGGGGGGGGGGGGGGGGGGGGGGGGGGGGGGGGGCGCGTTACGTCCCGAGACCCGTCCCTGATTGTACTGTTTGTTTGTTCTCCCTCTGTCCTGTTCATGTCTGTTTCCCAAGGGTTCCAGGTCCTGCCCTCCTGTGGCCATCCAATCAGCGACATCCAATCCGTGACCTCCAATTCATAAATTAATCAATCATCAATCTTCAATCACCCATCTGCCCCCCTTCCACCATTCAGAGCCCACACCCTGTTATTTAAGCTCTTTTGTTTTCCCTTGTGAAGGGGGAAAGAGGGTTTGGCCCCATTCCCCTCATCCTGGTTCAACGGTTGCATTTGCAGCGGCCCGTTGTGTTTCCCTGCCTTTCAGATATCCGTAACAGTTGACATTGTCCAGGGCCCCTTAGATGTCCTGTGCCCCTGGGCAAGTGCCCAGTTGCCCTAATGGTTAATCCAGCCTTGCCTTTGGCACTTATTTGGGTTTTCACAATGTATGGTTCATGTTTTGGCTGCTCGCAATGTTTGGGGCTATCTCGTTGTTATGATCAGTGACCTATTCTCTTTTGTAAATCTCTTTCTTGGAAGTCGCTTTGGATAAAAGCGTCTACTAAATGCATAAATGTAAATGTAATATACGTTGACGCTGGCACCTTGCTGTTAAGGTTCTTTTTTTAATGGCATCAGGGTCCTGGGGAAACGCTGTTTCGTTTTTTTTTTTTTTTACAACCATATGTAATTGAAAATGACAATAAAATACACTTCACTTGAATAGTAGCCTAACAACAGTTGTATACTGATTGCCACCAACTGAGTTTGCACATTGCCTCTTACATTAAGGAATGTTGGTTATAACCAAATTGCGTACAATAGGCTACTGAGGAAATGCAATCGCAGCGCAAGGGAAGTTCACAAAGCTCCAAGGCAGACAATCAGCCAGCCTGATATTACTGCATTTATTTGTCTCTGCACCCTTTTTAATATCATACAGTATTACAATTGTGACTACCAACTTCATACTAATAGCTAACCAACATTGATAGTTCTCACGAGCATCCTTGGACCTACTTTACTTACGTATTAGTTGTTACAATTGTTGTTATAATTTCCCATCAGAGATTCAAGCAAGCAGACTTTAATTTTGGAAAACCAGACGCTGATTGAGCCAAACCGGGCGTTCATTTCGTGTGGTTTGCTAGACACGTCTCAAAAATTGAGACGACATTTACGTGTGTAAATGGAAACGTGTCATAATCTATGGCAAGCCGTTTTATCATTTAACCAATGAATTCTTGATATCCAAAATTCGAATTTTGGATATCAAGACTTAAATTTTGGATATCAAGAAATCCAATTTTGGATATCAAGAATTGCATTTTGGATATCAACAATTCGAATTTTGGATATCAAGAATTGCATTTTGGGAATCAACAATTCGAATTTTGGATATCAAGAATTGCATTTTGGATATCAACAATTCAAGTTTTGGATATCCAGAATTGCATTTTGGATATCAACAATTTGAATTTTGGATATCCAGAAATGCATTTTAAATCCGTGTACCTTTCGTCCTTTCATTTTTCTGTTTTAAAACCAAATCGGAAAAACCGAAAGACAAACTAGTTTTTTGGTTTTTCTGTTTTAAAACCAGAACGGAAAAACAGGGAAAAAGAAGAACAGAAATCACTAGTTCTGTAGCGGTTTTTCTGTTTCAAAACCAAAACTGAAAAACTGGAATTTTGGATATCAAGAAAATCCGTGTACCCTTCGTTCTTTCATTTTTCCGTTTCAAAACCAAATCGGAAAAACCGAAAAACAAACTTGTTTTTTGGTTTTTCTGTTTTAAAACCAGAATGGAAAAACAGGGAAAATGAACAACAGAAATCACTAGTTCTGTAGCGGTTTTTCTGTTTCAAAACCAGAAGGGGAAAGGGAAAACAGAAAATCAAGGCATATAAATTCACTTCAAGTTTGGTTTTCCCCATAAATGCAATGCGTGGAACTTTTTCCGCCAAAATCACCAAAGTCCTATCCTATTCCCGACTACATGCTGCTGAAAACAACATGTAAGCAGCCTAACTTTGGCAAATTGATATTTATTTTTGTTATTTAAATCATGTCATTACATATGCATGCACTGAAGGACCGACGAATCAGCGTTAAGCATATTCCTCTTCTATTTAAAAAGGGTGTCGTAATCTAAATCCCATCCCCTAACATGCCGAATACATGGGCCATATGAAACACATGGACCAAAATGAAAAAATGTGCACGTTTCCGGACACCCACGTGGCCAGAATTGTGGCAAATGCAACCATGCCCATTAAAAATTATTTGATTATTTATGATGAGGTGTACAGGTGAGTACTATACTATGCAAAGCAAAAGTAATATTGTTTCGCTTAACAAAGGAGCACATATGGATGATTGACAGCTATCACTCACCCCATTTCTGCTTTGTAGAACATTTGAGCCCTCCTTACCTGTCATCACATGGTTCAGCACTGCAGAAAATATCACCTATTCCCCTTTCTCCTCCATGTCACTATATCTAAACTCACATTACCCTTTTTCCACAGGGAGTGTCTGCGGACATCATTTACACACAGTACCCCTCTCCGCAATTAGGCACCCTTTTAGGCATTGGCCAGCTACCAAGCCAGACATGCTCAACGCTCATCAACGCTCCATTTAAAACATGCTTTTCAGCGCTCCCTATCAAGCACTGAATTAGTGAATTTGAAATTGTGTTTTGCAAATTAAATGTATCTTCAGTATGTCTGGTATATGCATTGTATATCATTGAGTCTAATGCATTTAATGGTTTG
Source organism: Hypomesus transpacificus (assembly GCF_021917145.1). NCBI lineage: Eukaryota > Metazoa > Chordata > Actinopteri > Osmeriformes > Osmeridae > Hypomesus > Hypomesus transpacificus. The sequence continues at coordinate 1,254,252 of NW_025814032.1, read as the reverse complement.
TGTATGTCTGTTGCACCAACTGGACATGTTATATTAACATATACATTCATTCCAGATGTGCAGTAGTCAACAACAATGGGATGTGGGACCAGGTGAGGGTCGACCATGGAAAGGCGTTTTACCTGTGCCTGTACATGCAGGAAATCCCCCAAAAAACAATGAAGCTTGAAGCCAACTTGAACTGTGCACTAGATGCGCCTGCACCTCCACATTTCCACCAGAATTCCACGATAAAAATATTACAATAACGAAACAATCTAAAACTACATTTTCCCGTTTTGGTTTTGAAACAGAAAAACCGCTACAGAACTAGTGATTTCTGTTGTTCTTTTCCCTTGTTTTTCCGTTCTGGTTTTAAAACAGAAAAAACAAAAAACAAGTTTGTTTTTCGTTTTTTCCGATTTGGTTTTGAAACGGAAAAATGAAAGAACGAAGGGTACAAGGATTCAAGAATTGCATTTTGGATATCAACAATTCGAATTTTGAAAATCAAGAATTGCATTTTGGATTTTAACAATTTTGGATATCAAGAATTGCATTTTGGATATCAACAATTAGAATTTTGGATATCCAGAATTGCATTTTGGATATCAACAATTCGAATTTTGGATATCCAGAAATGCATTTTGAATCCGTGTACCTTTCGTTCTTTAATTTTTCCGTTTCAAAACCAAATCTGAAAAACCGAAAAACAAACTTGTTCTTTGGTTTTTCTGTTTTAAAACCAGAACGGAAAAACAGGGAAAAAGAACGACAGAAATCACTAGTTCTGTAGCGGTTTTTCTGTTTCAAAACCAAAACTGAAAAACGGGAAAATGAAGTTTTAGATTGTTTCGTTATTGTAATATTTTGATCGTGGAATTCTGGTGGAAATGTGGAGGTGCAGGCGCATCTAGTGCACAGTTCAAGATGGCTGCAAGCTTCATTGTTTTTGGGGGGATTTCCTGCATGTACAGGCACAGGTAGAACTCCTTTCCATGGTCGACCTTCACCTGGTCCCATTCCATTGTTGTTGACTACTGCACAACATGACATATAACATGTCCAGTTGGTGCAACAGACATACACAAATCCATTAAATGCATTGGACTCAATGATATACAATGCATAGACCAGACATACTGAAGATACATTTAATTTGCAAAACACAATATCAAATTCACTAATTCAGTGCTTGATAGGGAGCGCTAAAAACATGTTTTAAATGGAGCGTTGATAATAAGCATGTCTGGCTTGGTAGCTGGCCAATGCCTAAAAGGGTGCCTAATTGCGGAGAGGGGTACTGTGTGTAAGTGATGTCCGCAGACACCCCCTGTGGATAAAGGGTAATGTGAGTTTAGATATAGTGACATGGAGGAGAAAGGGGAATAGGTGAGATTCTCTGCAGTGCTGAAGAATGTGATGATAGGTAAGGCGGGTTAAAATGTCCTACAAAGCAGAAATGGGGTGAGTGATGGCTGTCAATCATCCCTTTGTGCTCCTTTGTTAAGAGAAACAATATTACTTTTGCTTTGCATAGTATAGTACTCACCTGTACACATCATAAACAATCAAATTATTTGTAATGGGCATGGTTGCATTTGCCACAATTCTGGCCACGTGGGTAGCCGGAAACATGCACATTTTTTCATTTTGGTCCATGTGTTTCATATGGCCCATGTATTCAGCATGTTAGGGGATGGGATTTAGATTACGACAACCTTTTTAAATAGAAGAGGAATATGCTTAACGCTGATTCGTCGGTCCTTCAGTGCATGCATATGTAATGACTTAATTTAAATAACAAAAATAAATATAAATTTTTCTAAGTTAGGCTGCTTACAGCTTTTCAGCAGCATGTAGTCGTGAATAGGATAGGACTTTAATTTTGGCAGAAAAAGTTTATGGGGAAAACCAAACTTGAAGGGAATTTATATGCCTTGATTTTCTGTTTTCCTTTTCCCCTTTTGGTTTTGAAACAGAAAAACCGCTACAGAACTAGTGATTTCTGTTGTTCTTTTCCCATGTTTTTCCGTTCTGGTTTTAAAACAGAAAAACCAAAAAACAAGTTTGTTTTTCGGTTTTCCCGATTTGGTTTTGAAACGGAAAAATGAAAGAACGAAGGGTACACAGATTATTTTTGGATATCAACACTCAAATTCTTGATATCCAGAATTGAATTCTGGATATCAACAATGTATGCTAATGACTTTCATGTGGGCGGGAGTAGGCAGGCTATGTAAATTCTGTTTGCAAAGGCGTAACATTTTCTACGCTAAGAGCGTTGCCCACTGCGGCAATTGTAGACTTTGCAATCCGTTGGCGTTCGGTTTAGTTCAACATTGATTTTGAAAATGGATGAAGTTGGATGTTTTTAGACCCCAAAAAACTTAATCATTGTCCTTTTTTTATTTTTTATTAATGTATTGTACGTGTAACAAAGTTATCTGGGTTCAGGTTAAATTCCACTAAATTGGCAGAACTACGCCATCTACTGTTCAAATGTGTACCTGCTCCGAGTAGCCTATGTTGTTCATGTGGGAGGGAAACGGCAGGGATTGTGTTTTATTATTTCACAAATATGTTGAAATGATGTGTTTCATAACAAAAGATGCAGTCATTAATTCCTAGGACTTAGGCATTTCCAATGGGTGTTATTAAGCATTCCAATTACAGTCCTAACTTGGACACGGGATGTCCCATGTATTTAAGTTATTTACTGATTAATAGTACTTTCACAAATCAATAGGAAATGTCACACTAAGTTAGTATGTTCTCATGTGAGTTTGGTATTGATAAGAGTAGATTGTGTGTAGTCAGGTTGAACAGATGTTCAGGGTCACAAGAAAGTCCAGTTTTCTCTCCCAATCTGCAGATCAATAATAAATGTAGTCATTTATAAAAATACAGAACTGAACTTAGTCTCTGTTAATGAAGACGAACAAGATACTTTCTTCATCAAAGGTGAGTTCTCTGCTGGTGATCACGCTGGACAGCTTGAAGAAGGAGGCTGAGAGTAGCTGATGGCCATCATGGACAACCCATCTCATCCCCACAGTGATGATGCAATGGAGAACCCGCAGCAACAGAATAGATAGCCAAAATAGTTACAGGGCACGGTACAACCCATTAGCTAGTAAGATAAATGCAGATATCATCAATTTTATGAATACAATGAAATAAACACAATGGAGATGGTGTATTGCAAACAAACTTTATTAAAAGAAAGTGATTATAATTCCTACAATATAAATGTGACTTTGGATTAATTTAATAGCTTCGCATAAAACATTACATTGATACCTGCCCCCTCTAATAACTACTTCCTATAGCACATGAGATGTAAAGGTAAAATCTTGTACACAATATGGGCACATTCCTCTGATCTTACGTTGCTGACATATCAAATATCAAACAAATAGTAGTCGGAGTATGAGGTTTTGTCTTCTGCTTCTGCTGGCGTAGTAAGGCACAAAAGCGCCTTACGGTGCATGTCCACTACAGCGGAGTGGCGCGGAGCGCCAGCTTCCAATTCATTTTCAATGAAACCGGGCGTTGACGCTAGTGTAGGGCATTGTGGGAGCGTACGCGAGCGTCAACGCCCGGTTTCATTGAAAATGAATTGGAAGCCGCCGCACCGCGCCGCTGTACTGGACACGCACCATTACTCCGCCCTTTAGTGTTAATTAGCGCGCCGGTAAAAGACCGGACAATTCACCTTTAAAATGCTTAACCACGTTTTCAATAGGCCATAACATATGCCTATAGCCTGACGTTGTCATACTCATAATTCTAGTCAGAATATGAGTCTGAAAACTCTCCGTTGGGCTGTGACTATGGGGCGTGTTTCAACCGAACTCGTAAAACAAATGCCTCTTCGCTCAATTAGATAGACCTACAACCAATTAGAGCAACGTAATATGTTGTTTGTTGAAAACGAATTCAACCCAAGGGCTCTTTCGTGACGTTGTTGATTACGTTACTGTTGATCATCTGTCCATCATCGTATAAAGCCCGCCCTGGCAATTTCATTGGTCCGCCCAGATCCTGGTTTTATGTAGTTGTTCCTAATACGAGACCCTCCAGACCCAACTTCCCGACCAACTTTTTTGTGGGCGGGTAGAAGTTGGGCTGGCAGCCAGGCTAATATGCCTAGTAGTTTTAAGTATTTTCTGATGTAAAATATGGCCAAAGGTTTAGATGACACTGATGGAGACTATTCAACAGAAAACCAATATTGATTCAAATAAGCAATTGATAATGTAGGAAACAGAAGACAATTGTAGGCTACAATCATTTGCATGAATGTATAAAAGCATTGGCAATTGTTCATAATGAGTAATTGCTTTTATGATATGCATAAATGAGAGTTTGAACAAGTAGTTTGAAGAATTGAAATTGTGATCTGAATAAAAGAATTGTGATCTGAAAGTTCTGGAATCTCTTTGTGTCACTGATATCTTTACCACGTCACAGACTGTATCACGGGCACTGTGCACTAGTTAAACTAATTCAAGCCAGGTTCACGTAGTAAAGATAATTGCGAGTGCACTTTAATCTTTAAAGCAACCCGAGGCAGAACATGGATCAAATCGGTCCACCGTTGCAAAAATCTATGTTCACAGTCACGTGACCTCTCCCTGAATTTATGTTCTCTTTAAGCCATGTACTAGTTGACAGCTCCCTCGTCCACTAATAAATCAATGAAAGGACATGCCATGATTTACATGAACGAGAAGTAGGTTGAGGTCCTTTATTATTGACCTTTAATTCATTGAGTAAAAACAAACATACACCCACTAAACACATTTAAGTGTTTTAAATATAGACTAAACATGTTTTTTGTATCGGGAAAACATATGATAATGAACTAAATTTGGATTCATTTTCTGTGTAACTGGAGTAAGCCGTTTCCAAGAAGTTCTCTTGACATCGTAGCATATCTATCAAACTTATGAGATTGATGTCTAAAACAAACAGAGCATAATTTTAGCCTCCTGGTTGCTGAGGGTTAGAGAGACCACACCACACTCAATCATTGCCTGTTGCCGTTAAGCTTATAAATTTAAGCCTGCCATCCAAATATGTAATTTATGTTCAGAGGAAGACAGGAGATAAACTCTGTACCAAAGTTGTGGCAAGCAGAACATTTAAAGTTGTACTACATAAAACATTTCTTTATTTACTGGTTACCATAAGTTTCTAGTTTCCTTTTTGTTCCTTGAACCAGTTCAAAACCTTTGTGTTAAGTAGATTTTCTGTAAATGACATTTTTTTGACTGATGCTGGTTGATAAAGTAAATATGTTAATAAAAGTCTCTCCTGGACCAAGTTAGTTTTTCAGCATAAGTTGCCATAGTAACTGAGCTTGAACTAAATTTAAATGGCTTTATGGAACCAAATAATTTGCCAAACTGCAAATGAGTCAGACTAACTGACATAAGCCATTGCAAAAATGTTTTGAAAATCTTATTTTGTAAACTTGCTTAATGAACAGGCCTCAGTTCCAATTTCCCCTCAGTTTGTTAACACTAGTTTGATTCTGATAAAAGTTCTGTTAGATACATAACTTTTATGGGAAGATGTTGCAATTTAAGTCAGAGATCAAAAATCAGTTTCTTTCTTGAGCAGTAGATGCTGAATTCCAGTAAGCATTCATTTTGGTGCAATTGTTTACAGTTAAAATTGTGGTCCCCTGTGTAAAAAACACAGTGCAGCCATTAATATATATAGGCTACATTTTCACATGTTGATTACAATTTTTTAGTAACAAGCAGGAAGTGTTACATTGCTGTTATCCATAGTCAACAGGCGCATCTCAGTTGGTAACAAGCTTAGTTTCAGTGTGCTCCCCTTTCAGTCCAACTAACACAGGTGATATGTGACTGAGATACACATGCTTTTAATTTTATGACCTGTTAACAATGATTCGGAGTGGAGTTCCTGATATGATGACAGAGTGACATATAAACAGGTCTGTGTTTCCTCTAGGATTTCTTTTAGCAGTGGGGGCAGGTCTGTCCGAACCCCCCCACCCCGCGCCAAAACAAAGTGCTAACCCTAGCCCTATATTTTGGAGCAGATTAATGTAATAGTCTAATAGATAATGTAATATTGCATACTTAAAGACACCGTACAGTATGTTCTAAATGTCATAAATACTGCCAATTAATAATTGACGTAACAACTTATTGTAAATGGTCAGTGGCCTATAGGCTATAGCCTATCGATTAAGGTAGGCCACTCGGAAGCATGTACACTGTCTGCTACATTTGATCTTGATAGGCTAAGTATTCTGTAGCAAATAATAACAATATACCCACTATTTATTCATTAAAACTACTTCAGCATAATAATGCACCTAAAATACAAACGTGAGCAAGGGCAGCAATCGCTATCGAATCAACAGACGTGCAATTTCGCTAGCAGGGGAAGAATACAAACAACGAAAATCACCAGTTAAATTAATTTAAATTAGCAAGAAGGCTTAAATGAACTGACAACACAAGTTATACGACTTACAGTTCTCAAGGACGCACACGCACAATCTCAACTGCGCTGTGAAGCGTGTGTCTGTGCTATTCTCCGACATGCGCTCTAACAATCACGGCTGATAGACGGCCTATAATTTTGTACAGCCCTTTTTCTGATACCGTGGCGGCAGAAATTTTACTGTGGCGGGCCGCCACGGAAAAATCAACAGCGGAAACACTGCAGGTAATTCACTTAACATGCATTCATCTCTCTCTCACAAACACATACACTTGTGGATTGGTCTCAGCCCCTAACATGGCAAGGAGTGTCGCCTCTGTAAATACGTATAGACTTTCACACAGTGATCCCAGCAGTCTAATACTAGCAGCTGTCCTTTCTGGGTGATGGCCACCCCCACGGGGCAGGTCAAGCCCTCCTGTATAAGGATATTGAAGCCACCCTCTTTTGGGAATTGTAGGATCTCTTTCCTACCGCTGTCTGTGACCAGTAGGTCCCCATTGATGTCAACACACATGCCTGTGATACATCGGAAGTCCTCTGTCTCTGAGAAAAAGTGGCTAAGCTGCTTGCCAAGCTGCCCATCCATACCCACTGAGCCAATGGAGAAGCCACCCTCCAGGTGATGCTCATTGTGGCGGTTCTCAATATTCAGGCCCAGGCCTTGGGTAAAGTACACAGTGCCTGTTGCATCGCAAGTCACAAACTTGGGCCGTATAGCTGAACAGAGGCGGTTGTAGTTGACCACGCCCACGTTGCGGTCCACCGCCAGGCACCACAACTTGCCACCCTCTACGTCAGACACAACAAACTGGCCCGATGGCATGGCAGCAATGCCCCAGGGCTTGATGAGCTGGTTCTTGTGGCATGCCACGCAGTGACCATCTGTGGTATACACCTTGACAGAGTTATCGTAGTTGTCAGTGACGCCAATTAAACCTTGGGCAGTGATGGCAATAGACAAGGGGATGAGGTTAGGCAGGTCAGCGCCCAAAAAGCTGAGGACAAAATTGTCAATGCTACTGGGGTTGCGTCGGATCTCCCTCTGGAAGCCCTTGCGATTGAAAATCTGTATGCGGTAATTGCCGCGGTCAGCCACCAGGACCTCACCCTGTGGTGTAACACAGATGCTGACAGGCAGGTTAAACATTCCAGGTAGGTTGCCTTTGCAGCCCATTTTCTTCACAAACTGGCAGAGTTGGGCTGGGGTACCTGTCCCACTCCCTACAGGCAATGCCTCGCCACCATCCATAGACTTGGACTTGAAACTACCGGGCGAGGTGCAGACAGCCTCCTCTATAGCAGTGATCATGTCTATGTCTCTGTAGAGATCCAGAGGAAGCTCAGCTATCCCTGTAGCTCCTTCTGTTCCCATGATGCCGCCCACCGCTCCATCTCCGAGCTCAAAGCTTCTGTCCTCATCAGTGTTGACAGTGCACGGTTTGGTGGTGAGCTGGCCTACCTCTAGAGCTTTGGTATGCTCCGTCTTCTCCAGCCTGGGTTCCTGGAGCTTGAGGAGAACATTCAGGCTGCTTCCCAGATCCAGCTCTTCTTCATCATTGCCCCCTCCGTCCTCCCCCAGCAAGGCGATGTCACTCTGCTTCACTCTCATTGTCAGGTAGTCAGAGCGGGACACCACTTGCACCTCAGCGATGTTCAGCAGGTAGGTCTGCTCCTCCAAGATCTGTCCATTCAACTTCTTCACTTCTGCTATGGATGAGGAGAAGGCTCGGCGCGAACGCCCCAGTTCCTCCTGGAGACGCAATTCAGCCTTGGTATAGTCCTGCTGTACTGACAAATACTTGAAACTAAGTGACTTGGCCACAGTGTTGATGAATGTCTTTTTCTTCTGTATGTGGCCCATGGCTTCGCGTAGACCAGCAAGCTTTTCCCCCAGCTCTTTTCGCAGCTGCTCGGCAGCTGCTTTGATTGGCTGGGCAGAGTGGCCCTGATGCTGGTGACCCTCCCCTTTACAAAGGTCACAGAGCACCGAGCCACAGCAGTAGTGGCGGGGGAGGCGGTTATGGCAGGTCTTGCACATTAGGGCAACGGCGGTTTTGGAAGAACTGGTGCAGTCCAAGATCTTTAGTACAGTGAGATTGTCCGCCAGCTGGGAGATGCTGCTCATACGGGACACTTTGCTGCAGAAGGGACAGCGGACACCATTAATGGTGCTGGCCAGCAGCTTCTCCAGGCACTGTCGGCAGACAGTGTGACCACACTGCAGCAACTTGGGCCTCATCTTATCCTGGTTGTAGGTCTCCAGGCAGATGGGGCACTCCAGAACCTCCCGCAACACATCTGGGTCCAGAGATGGAGACATGACCGCCATTGTGCTGGTCACCACTTCTGGGAAGACAAGAGAAACGTTAATGAATATAAAGTTAGTTATGCTCAGTCTACATAAGCAGCAAGTCCATCAGAAAGGCCACCATGCACTGTTGCTGGTAAAGTAAATATATCCAAAGCACAAACATATATCTGTACTGTAAAATACACATCTGCTGTAGCCTAACTGTTATATATATTTTTTAATTAACTTCTCGTGCTAATGTGACACGTACATGAAGTTGCCGCAATTGCCACTCAGGCAACACCACTTTAACCGTCTTTCAATAGACTTTCCGAAATAGCTGGGCTAACATGCTACCTCTTGACAGTGACAGCTGTCATTGTGTTAGACATAGCGAAGTCGCGCCTCACCAACCTTTAAAGGCAGGGTAAGCAAGTTGCGCATTTTAGCTTATTTTTGACATGATTCAAACCAAAATATCCCACCTCCTCCCTTCAAAGCCACTCCCACAAAACTACAGTAACTAGCATTGAGTTGAGGGACAGAGTGCGCGCAGGTAGGTAGGTCGACAAACAAGTAACCATGACCGATACTTGCATCCACATACGGGTATATATATTAAGGCTAGTAGCATACTAATGATGTCAATCAGTTGATGTGAGCATTGAAAGCAGCCTAGCATGAGTCAAGCGCGGGAGTTACAGAGGCTCAAAATGTCTGACGTCACAGGTTTCTGAAAGACTTATTCAGGGAGCCAAAACTCAAAATGTATGTCTTTCGATTTTCTTTAAAATTTGACTGATGACGTCTTTCTACGTAACCTTGCTTTCCAGGAAGTATCAGGGTGGTGCCGACATGTGGGAAAAAGTTACAAGGGAAAAACCAACCTTTTTCTCAATAGAACGTTAGATTTCAATGCATTCCTATGGGATTTTCAGCAACATGTCTTCAACTTGATTTTTCTCAAAATGTATATGTTTTAAAATTGACTAAATATACCTTATTTTGAAGAAAACAACCTACTCTTTCATTTAAGATATGTCTCCCGGTGGTACCGACCTTCTATGAAAGGTAGCCAAAGCAGCAAAAACTATAAACATTATTTTCACACACTTCCTCAATATGTATTGCAACCAACATTTGATAGCATTAAGGGGTACGTGTCTACATGTTAACTGGCATGTTTGTTTTTAATATCTCGATAGTAGTCGCTAGTTATAGAGCTAAGAAAAGGACGTGGACCTTAAAATTCCGGTGCCAGATTTCTCAGTGGCGTTCTTAGCTACATTCGGGCTAACTTAGCATTCGATTTAATGCGTTTGCTACCGGCGTTCCACAGTATTTGACAGTTGGTTAGCCTAGGCCAAAAATGACGCGTTCTATTGTCCTCCCTACAAACAGGTAGCCAGTCCAATCAATAGTCAGGGTACCCCTTAATGATCGTGTTTATTACTGTATTGCGACGCCCACATATGTCGGAATGACTTAATATTACAGTCAAACCTATATATTTATTGGTTGCTATCAAGACGTGAAGTTACTTTTGGCAAATATGACAAAAAGTGCTTCTCAACAACACTGCCTACCCTGCCTTTAAGTTAAGAAACAAGCTGCTGAGCCACCCCAGGTTTTATATCCGGTCACCGCTGCGCTGATGGTGGCTAGCTAAATAGAACAGTATAGTAGTTACCAACAAACCAAAAAGTACAAACGCATGCTATAGCTATTTGTATAATGGTCAGAACTAATAGTGCATTAATTCAAACCCATTAATTTCTCATTGGTAAGCTCTTACCGTGCGGGTGCAGCACTACAGTAGCTGTTGTATACATTGTTGGTTAGCTTGTGAAGTACACTAGCATGATAGCTAGCTAACAAGGCTACTTACGGTTTGCCTCCCGATGAGGTGCAATGCAGTAGAACTAAATCGTTGACTTGTACCTTTTGACACTAAAGTACATTTGTTCGATATCATAAGTATACTTATAAATGTATTATTTACACGCCACAGTAAATCTTACCTTTGATTCAATGTCAAATCTTTCTAGACAGCTGTACGGGTGCTTGATGTGGTTGGAAGGTTATATGATGCTGCTACTGAAGCCTACGAGATTGCGGATGCTGACGCAGCGCTAATAAATTCATATTTCCCACCCATCATTGTTTACTTTGCAAAGCAAGTTGTCAAGTCTTTGAACTGAAACATAACCTAATGAGTCTTTCCATTGATCTTTGCATTTCCAAAAAAGTCTAACCGTCTGTTCTACATTTAACTATACTTCTCCAAATAATTCCAATAATTATGTACCGGAGATAAGTGACTTGTCTTGAGACACATACAGTACAGTCGGGCCAGCAGTCATAGCTGCTGTAACAAATATTTAACACAGGCTGTCACCCATCCACATGCACACACGATAGCCGATCATTATAACGGAACACGCATGAATAGGCCTACCAAAAACGTTTGTGAATCAATTTTTGTGAAAAAACGGAAAAACTGATTTTGACGTGAATTTAGTTCTGATTTTTTGCACACAAACCATAAAATGACTTTGTATTTCGATTTTTCTCATGTGGGTGGAGTTAGATGTGAAATGCCTGTCATTGGCCAATGTGTTAGCCTGGGTGCCAACCCAATTTAGCCCCGCCCACAAAAAAAATTGGTCGGAAAGTTGGGTCTGGGGTAGCCTGGCTCTGCCCTCCTACATACTTCCGCTCAATTTGGATTTTGCTTCTGTACTAAGTCTGGGAGTTTGACTTTGAAGATGGTTTTCAGAAACACAATTTTTGTAGGTCCAATCAGCGAACAGAGGGAGTGGCTGAGAACGATGACGTTAATGTCATGCACTAGTTTGAGTAGTTCAGTAATGGCAGCGGAGAAAGATGCAAGCAAAGCTATTCTGCGGTTGTGGCAACGCTGCCGAATATCCATAGGTTAAAGCCGGAGCAAGAACATTCCTTGCTGAGTTTTATTGGTGGCCATGATGTTGTTGCCCTCCTCCCCACGGGGTTCGGGAAAAGTTTGATTTTCCAGCCACGGCAGCTAGCTCCGTTACAGTGTTGGTGAAGGAGTTGGCTAAGGCGAACGCTTGCGATTGGTTATGGCAAACCAGAGTGGCTCTGGGCAGATCCAATAGTTTTAAACTTCACCAGAGGACCCGCCTTCAAGGAAGTTAACGTTTGTCAATGGAGCGATCCCAAACCCTCTGTACAAATGAAATGTACGAGGGTCTGGTTAGAACCAGGCTAGGTCTGGGGTAGCTCTTTTGGGGAAAAAGTACCGAAATTAGTACGGAAATTTCCGTTGGGAAAATGTATAAATAGACTGGCTTCTGTTTTTATTATTTTTTTATAGGTTTGCGTAATCAATTATTGCTGTAAATAATGAAAGAAGTAATAAATCCGATTAGGCTATTTCCCAAACCCTTGAGAGCCGTTTCCATGGAGATTTAAAGTTTCTAACTATTTTAACGTAGCTTTTTTATTTGAAGATACGACAGTTGTAAGTAGATTCAAGTAAAGTTTTACTAGTATAGGAATGGATAGCTTTATATTAATCCATGAAATTGAGAAACAAAGACAGCTCAGGCTTCCAGACTGTGACCAAATAGTTGCATTTTGCAACGAGTTTTTGAGACAGTGCGAGCATATTTTACAAGCACTTGCGCATGTGCGACCTACACATTTTGAATTCATTGGGTGTGCACAATGTCAGCACACGTTAGCAACAACGCATAGATACAACGTTCTAGTAAGACAGCGATATCAGCGTTCCTTCTGCATTAGTACCGTAGCTAAAAGTCTTTGAAAGTTGAGGCTATTTTTGCTAGGTTCCTACAAACATGTCTTGATCTGCCAGACAAGTGGGTTCCCCTTTGTTCTTTTGGTGACCAGTTTCACGAGCCCTTCTTACCCGGCATCATGGAGCCTAGCAACTAAATACTTAGCACTAGCATTGCTACTGTATCCCTGCCTGTGTTTGAGCTGTTGCGCTGTTATACTCAGCAAGTATCGTGTTGTGGTGTCAGAGGACTGATCGAAAAGTGCATCATATCTTTAAGTCATTTAGCTAAGACTTACATGTAGCCTACAGTACGCAGGGCTCTCAAGTTTTGAAGACAGGCAAGAGTGACATTCTCCCCCCCCCCCCCGGAGGTCAAAATTAATGACTTTTTTTTAAAAGTGACCTTTAACATCGACTATGCAAAACACTAAAATGTATTTAGTGCTAATAAAATTATTACGCCTATTTGGAAAGGACTCTCTTCCACTCTGGAGTTGCCCTTGGTGAGAGGCGTCGAACTGGGGTGGGAATACTTGTTTCCCTACGTTGCGGTCCACCGCCAGGCACCACAACTTGCCACCCTCTACGTCAGACACAACAAACTGGCCCGATGGCATGGCAGCAATGCCACAGGGCTTGATGAGCTGGTTCTTGTGGCATGCCACGCAGTGACCATCTGTGGTATACACCTTGACAGAGTTATCGTAGTTGTCAGTGACGCCAATTAAACCTTGGGCAGGTTACAACGGGGTGCTGGAAAGCGCTCCTCCAGGGGATTCCCTCGTCCTCCTGGGGGACTTCAATGCTCATGTGGGCAATGATAGTGAGACCTTGAGGGGCGCGATTGGGAGGAACGGCCCACACGATCTGAACCCGAGCTGTGTTTTGTTGTTGGACTTCTGTGCTAGACACGGCTTCCCTTACGGAAAGAAAATATATTTACCAATATATGATTTGAAATACATTTTAATATATTGTAATATATTATTTTCCATTACATTGACCAATATATAATGTATGGAAATACATGAGATAATATATTGATGATAAATATATTGCTAATATATTATAAACTATAATATATATTCATGTAATATATTGCAATATATTGCAGAATACAGCAATGATTGCCGTTTTCCATATATTGCAATATATGGAACATTAATATATAATATATGTGGTTATATATCCCAAAATATATGCAATTTATATCCCGCTTTATATGGGAACATGTATGGGTAATATATCTAAAGATGTAGTGTCAAATGTATGCTTCATATATGGTAGAACTTATTTTAAATATATGTAAAATTATATGGAAAGATATATTGTACAATGCAATATACAGACATATATGGTGATATTTACATTTAGTCCTTTAGCAGACGATCTTATCCAGAGTGACTTACAGGTAAGTTACAGTAAGTACAGGGACATACCCCGAGGCAAGTAGGGTGAATTGCCTTGCCCAAGGAAACAGCTTCATTTCGCGGTTCCGGGAATTGAACCGGCAACCTTCTGATTAATAGCCTGATTCCCTAACCGCTCAGCCATCTAGAAGGTATTCTAAGAAGGTTGTCAACGGCAGTATTGCGAATGGAATCCCGATTCAAACAGTACCACCTGCTAACTGAAAATGTGCCCCCAAAAACGTAAATACCAAAAGATTGACATTTATTTCGGGGGAAATGGCTAATTCAAAAGAAGTTTGCTGGAAGCGATCATTGTCATAATGTAGGGAGTTAAATATTGGCCAAGCAACCAAAACGAATTCCCCTATGGTTTAAAGGAAGATGGGAAACTGAACAGTGTATTAGCATGAACCAAATAATGCCAATACCAATAGAATTCCAGGTATTTGACAATATGGGTTAAAGCAGAGCAAGAATGGTCAAAGTACGGTTAAATGAAATACGCATTTAATAACATTGCAAATGAATGAAATCAATTACAAGGCAAACATGTTACAAAATGAAGGCTTTAAATCTTACCCACTCTACCGTGATCATTGTAAATCAGAGAGAAAGCAAGACGTGAGCAAGGAGTAGGACAGTAGGACAAGGGAGAACTGAGGAGAAGGTCTCAGGAGATGAAGAATCCAAAGAACAATGCATTACAATTTCCTTTATACACAAGAACAACCAATCAGACCACATGTTGAATGGGGTGTGAGAGCCATCAAGTTGAGACCGTCCAGAAACTCCAGACTTTAGCATATGAGAGGTGGGGGCAGGTTTGACACCCAGCCTTAAGGTGCCAGTATGGTACTCAGACTCCGTTACGGATGGGCGGGCCACCGGATAGGACGGATTAATTAGCATTTCTGTTGCCTTTATGGTTCTCCGAAGGCTGGGGGTGCTGAAAACAATTCACCGCCAGAACAGTAGGTGGAAAAGCGGTTTTTTGTCGAAAACACGTTGCTTTGTTGCGTCTTTGTAAGTTAGAAATCGTCGTTGTTCATCTCCCAACTCTCATCACACGTGTGACCCTCTTACCAGCTGTCACTAGTCAGACGATGAGTGCAGCAGGGGCAGTCACATAATATTATATTAAAGACTGTGTCTAATGCAATATAACCACCTGAAAGAGCAAACTTATCTCTATCATGGTAGGTATTATTTGTGGGGAAAATAGTAGCACTCTATAACAAAATGATATGCTTATCTTATATACCCCACCACGTCATTTTATGTGGCCCGCGGAAGCTTAATGGGCTATTGAAATAAGTCTACGCTGCTTTACAGCGTGCATTGACCATAAACGACATCTCTCACCATGCATTTCGATTGTGTTACGGCAAAGTGACGACATCCCGCCTCTAGAAACCAGTGTATGCACATCAGTGTTAAACGCAAAGTTTAACTGGGTGAAGGCGAGCATGGTTTGAATGACAGCACTCCAATGCAGCCGGTTCTGCAAACGTACCCCATGTGCATTTTAAGCCAAGGTCCTCGGGCATTCAACCCAAGTTGGTATCGCTCTCGAACTTGGTTAGAGTACTCAGCCAAGCTAGCATGTTTCTGCTTCCCTTGTCGACAATTTGGAGCCAGAAATGATGAAGACATCACCTTCATTAGACCAATTGGAAAACGGCAATGTTTATTTTACATAAAGCTCAAAAAGCTATTCTGCGGCAAAAAAAGTGTTGCTCTTGCGCTATGCGCGCTTGCATTTTGTCACCAAACACTGAGAAATATTTGCAAATTTATCCTCCAAGAAAAACAGCAGATTGTCCAAGAATTAAAAGGCAGACTTCAATTGCAGCATAATATGCCCTATGTTCACAAAAGCTACAACAAAAACACCACGTCTTTACATCGCTACTGACGTTACATCGTAGTTACAACTGGCCCTTTGACGGCAACCATAATGCTGATGTGGCCCTAGGTGAAAATGAGTTTGACACCCCTGCGATATAGACAAGGCTCTGGTTTTGGGAATTCATTTCTCCACCACCAAGTGTATAATCCAATGTGAAAAATATTAAACAAAAAGACTGATATAATTGGAAACAAAAAGATCCATACAAACTATGTACTATGTACAAACTATGTGCAGTCAGTGCAGACAACAAACTCACGTTTCTGAATTCGCTAGAGTAGAGCATAAACTAGCTCACAATAAACTTTCTCTCCAAGAATTTCTCATCACAGACGTCTTTCAAAAAGAGGACCTTAGAGAAAACGCCTTTCTGTCGGAAATGATGTCGTAGCGGACCAATCACGGCCAAGGGGTATCCGTCGCGTACAGCACGGCATGACGGATCGACAGGAATTTCAACGGTGCACGGGAGCGGTCTCCGTCGGCCCCGCAGATGACGGAGAGGGCGTTTCAGGGCGTTCCAACTATGCGTAGGCCCTTCCCATGTGTCCGTAATCGTGAAGTACGGAGTAGCCCTTACGGAAAGAAAATATATTTACCAATATATGATTTGAAATACATTTTAATATATAATAATATATTATTTTCCATTACATTGATCAATATATTATATATGGAAATACATGGGATAATATATTGATGATAAATATATTAATAATACATTTTAAACTATAATATATATTCATGTAATATATTGCAATATATTGCAGAATACAGCAATGATTGCCGTTTTCCATATATTGCAATATATGGAACATGATTATACAATATATGTGGTTATATATCCCAAAATATATGCAATTATGTATTCATAAATAACCACCATAATCTATGCCGCTTTATATGGGAAAATGTATGGGTAATATATGTAAAGATATAGTGTCACATGTATGCTTCATATATGGTAGAATATATTTTAAATATATGTGAAATTATATGGAAAGATATATTGTACAATGCATGTGTACATATATGAGAACATGCCCATACAATGTACAGACATATATGGTGATATTTACATTTAGTCATTTAGCAGACGATCTTATCTAGTGACTTACAGTAAGTTACAGTAAGTACAGGGACATACCCCGAGGCAAGTAGGGTGAATTGCCTTGCCCAAGGACACAGTTTTTTTTTGCGCTGATAGCTCTTATTTTATTAATTAGTAACTGAACATTGGAATGGCTCAATTGGATGAGAGGTTGTGCTGGTAACCGAAGTGTTCCAGGTTCAACTCCAGGCATAGGTGTTTTTTTTTTTTTTACAAAACAGTTTCTAGTTTTCTGGGTAATCCTGTTGTGTAACTATCTATTATGTCAATTTTACAATATTTTGCCATTTTAAAGGAGGAATTCGCCATTGCTGCTTACAGCTATATTTTTTACATATAATTCAAATATATTCTACCATATATTTAACATACATGTGACACCATACCTTTACATATATTACCAATACATTTTCCCATATAAATCGGAATACATTATGGTGGTATTTATAGATTTAAAATTGCATATATTTTGGGATATATAAACACATATCATATATTCATGTTGAATATGTTGCAATATATGGAAAACGGCAATCATTGCTGTATTCTGCAATATATTGCAATATATTACATGAATATGTATATTATAGATTACAATATATTAGTAATAAATGTATCATCAATATATTATCCCATGTATTTCCGTACAATATAATTATTAAATCCCATATATGGACATATATTGCCTAATATATCACATCATATTTTCCAATATACTGCAATATATTTTCCTTCCGTAAGGGTTGTCCATAACGAACACCATGTTCAAGCATAAGGGTGTCCACATGTGCACCTGGCACCAGGACACCCGAGGTCTCAGTTCGATGATCGACTTTGTAGTCGTGTCGTCGGACTTGGGGCCGCATGTCTTGGACACTCGGGTGAGGAGAGGGGCGGAGCTGTCAACTGATCACCACCTGGTGTTGAGTTGGCTTCGATGGTGGGGGAGGACGCCGGTCAGGCCTGGCAGGCCCAAACGTAATGTGAGGGTCTGCTGGGAACGTCTGGCGGAACCCTCTGTCAGAAGGAGCTTCAACTCCCACCTCCGGGAGAGCTTCGATCATGTCTTGGGGGGGGGGGGGGTACATGGGAGTTTGCCCAACCAGTCTACACGGTCTGTGGATTTGGAATTTTTAGAGAAGCTTGGTCATCCAGGAGGGGCTCAGAGTAGAACCGCTGCTCCTCCGCATCGAGAAGAGCCAGCTGAGGTGGCTCGGGCATCTGATTAGGATGCCTCCTGGACGCCTCCCTGGTGAGGTGTTCTGGGCACGTCCCACTGGGAAGCGGGGAAGACCCAGGACACGCTGGAGGGACTATGTCTCTCGGCTGGCCTGGGAACGCCTCGGGGTCCCCCAGGAAGAGCTGGTGGAAGTGGCCGGGGAGAGGGAAGTCTGGGCCTCCTCGCTTAGGTTGCTGCCCCCGCGACAAGCGGTAGATAACGAAGACGACGAAAGGGATGTTTATAATGTGACAATATGAAATACGAAAGTATGACTAGGCCTATTGTATGAAAACAGACGTGGTATTGCCAGCACCGTCAGAGACATCGGGCCTAAGTTCATCCCGCACTGGGTTCGAACCTGCCACCTCTGACATCCCAAGCGCCACCGCTACCAACTACGCCAACGAAGTTTCACCTTATTACACTGGCTACATTTATAAACTACTTGTTCTGAGCAAGTGTTGTCAGTGAACAGGCTGTAAAAAAGTTACAGATACTCATGAAAAACTGATGCTAATTATATGGGAAAGTTTTCTAACAGCGATCAAGTTGTCATTGTTTGAATTTGTTGTAACATTAAAACAGGAGATCATGACTGCTCAAAGTAATGCTCGAGCTCCAGTGGTTTTCTCTGTAGGTGAACAAAACTTTCGGCAGACGCTGTAGCAGAATCACGTGAAAAATTTGAGGACATGCTTTTTTTCCATTGGTTGTTGCATTAAATCTTACCCAGATACAATGGTGCTATTTTACGATTGGCTATGTGTAGACCCTTTCTTTTTTTTGATTGGCTGATATGTGGCAGGCTCGACTAAGAACTCCAGGGGAGACGCGCTTGATTCCTGCCGGTTCCATAGTGAGAGTGGCGCGGCCAGAGGAATTTTGGTTGGGTGCTGCGGCATATTAAATATATAATAAATATGTTTTTTCTGAGTGAGAAATACAATGTGTGCGGGAGGGCGTGAAAAAGACCGAAATTAGTGACTGTCACGCTCAATGCGTGACACTTGAGAGCCCTGAGTACGTAATGTCACATTAAATAATGTATTTAAACTCAAGCTTATATGGTGCGTCGCTGTATATAAGTTGTAAAAATGACAGTAAAAAAACGGACCCATCTGCAACCGACGCAGGCACTCCCCACAATTTCCCCCGAAATTGTCCCAGGGGCGATTCTATGATCAGACCTTTAGGGGTGCTCAGCCCCCAATGAGAATGTGACATGAATACAGTGCCTTGCAAAAGTGCTAAATGTAAACCCCCTTGCTAATATAAATCCCTAATTTTACTGGATAACAATTAATACATTTATGTATTATTATGCAAAATACTGAATGAAAAAACTAAGGATGTCCCTTTCTTCATGAACTACCAGCATCAAATGATGATAAACAATATATTTAAAAAATATATTATTTTTAGGGGTGCTGAGATTAAATGTAGGGGTGCTTGAGCACTCCTAAAATTGCCACTGAATTGTCCCCTCTCTAGTAACATGAATACATGCATTGCAGGTCAACATAAGGTGTGCCCCTAAATTTTCTGCTTGCGCTCCAAAAAATTTCAGTCAGGGGCTACTGTGCTCCTAGTAAAAAAAGTTTGTCTGGAGCCCTGCAGCTTTACGACCACGGTGACCCCAATAACAAGGACAAGCTACAAAGAGATGCCGGATGGAGGGCTGTTTCGGAGGCAGTTGGGATAACTGGTGAGTAATTTATATACTATAAACAGCTATTGAACGGGCCAATAACGGTCATTCCTCAAATCATTGTGTAGCATTACTTTAAAATGGTGTTACTTAATCTAGTGCTATTTCTGAGAATGTATTTACAAGTGTCAACAGATTAAAATGAATCATGTTGTCAACAAGAAAGCTTTAATGAAAATACATTCAAAACCAAAAATGTCTATAGAGAGACAGGGAAACAGACATAGAAAGAGAGAGAGGGGGGGGGGGGGGGCAGAGAGATTGCACTGTTTATAGTCAATATATATTTACAAAAAACATATGCACAATGTTCATCCTCTCATCCAAACTTATTAAACAAATGTATTTAGATTTAGATATTAGAGAGCGCATAGCGTCATACTGAAGAGAACTTCGAGAGCGCTGCATTGACTGCGAGTGATCAAGACTAGTATATTATTGAGTTTAGCTAAAAGTTAGTCTCTTGGGCAGAGCAGAAGGGTCAGCAGTTAGATAAACAGTTGAAACTGGTCAAGGAGTAGCTAGCCAGTGAGTCATTTTCGGTTTCAGGGTACTCAGGGTATTCTTTTGTTTGGCAGTAATTGGGGGCGTTGTAGAATTTGGTTTAAAAGCCGAAGCCGCCTGGAATCAGCTGAGAGCGCATAGCGTCATACTGAAGAGAACTTCGAGAGCGCTGCATTGACTGCGAGTGATCAAGACTAGTATATTATTGAGTTTAGCTAAAAGTTAGTCTCAGACACCCTGGGATCTGCGACGGTGACCCCCTCATCCTCTGCCAGGAACCTTGGGGTTACCATGGATGACGAGCTCTCCCTCACGGCCCACATTGCTGCGGTCTCCCGGTCGTGTAGATTCACCCTCTGCAACATCCGGAAGATCAGGAGATACCTGTCTGAGCACTCCACCCAGCTGCTTGTCCAAGCACTTTTCCTCTCCAAGTTGGACTACTGCAACTCGCTGCTCGCCCGGTCTCCCATCATGCGCAACCCGCCCTCTTCAGAGGATTCAGAACGCAGCGGCCCGCCTGGTCTACAATCTACCCAGACGCTCCCACGTTACCTCGCTCCTCATCTCCCTCCACTGGCTACCCACAACGGCCCGCATCAGATTCAAGACCCTGGTACTGACCTTCCGAGCAGTGAACGGGACTGCGCCCGACTACATCAAGTCTCTCCTGCAGCCTTACACCCCCACCCGCCACCTACGGTCTTCTTCAGACAACCGCCTGGTGGTCCCACCTCTCAAGACCGCCCGGTCCCAGCACAAGCTCTTCTCCTGCCTGGCACCCCAGTGGTGGAATCAACTCCCCACCTCCATCAGAGACACGGACTGTCTCTCCACCTTCAAGAGAAGGCTCAAGACGCACTTGTTCCGGGAGTACAATGGTACTTAGGAATGGTTTGCTGAACCCAACGCTAGTTTCCTCAAGGATCACAATGACTCTTGCTTAGACTGTTGCTCTTGTTGGTTAGTGGTAGCTGATTTAAACTGTTGTATTCTATTTTAGTTAATCCTATTTTTATTGCTTTCCTACAGGTACACCTGCACTTAGAGATTAATGTTGTGTAATTTTAACTTGTTTAACCACATGCTCTTATGGTTTCTTCCCTTTAGCACTATTTTTTGGTTGTTCACAATATGTACTTCTTGTTTTTGACTACCCGCAATGCTGTGGGGCTATCTTGTTGTTATTATCAGTGACCTATGCACTTTGTAAAGCTCTCTCTTGGAAGTCGCTTTGGATAAAAGCGTCTGCTAAATGAATAAATGTAAATGTAAATTTACATATTATGTACGCTATTTACACTTCCTTCTGGGGAGTTAAAGAATTCACAGAGCAACCTCCGAGTGTGAAGGGCTTCCCTGGGTCCTCTATTGCCACCCATGTGTCTGACACTCTAGACTGCTTTCTCCGTCCTTTTGACTCTATCAGCTCTCTGTCCCTAGGGTTAAGCAAACAGTTGTGGAGCACACATGCTGCCATGACTATCGTGTCCACATGACACGGCAGCATGCATATCCTTGTATGGAACACCCTCCATCTGGCAGCAAGAATGCCGAACGCACACTCCACAGTCATTCTTGCCCTTGATAGCCTGTAATTAAAGATGTTCCTTGGCCTTGAAAGGTTGCTGCCAGGGTAGGGTCTCATAAGGTAGCGTTTTAAAGGAAATGCAGCATCTCCTACCATCATCAAAGGAACGTCACAGTGCTGACCATATCCAAGCAGGGGGGTTTCTTCTGGCACATTTAAACTTCCTTCATTCATTCCCCTTCCCAGTGCTGAATTGGCGAACACCCCACCAACTTCACCAACTTGAATAAATCTAAAACTTGAATCTGCATCCACTAATGCCATCAAGATTATTGAAAATGTTTTTTATAATAAAACAACTGGCTACATTTTTTTTAGGAGCTTGGATGACTATATGTTTCCCATCTATGGCTCCAATGCAATTTGGGAATTGCCATCTTCAACAGTTGTGAAGTGCCAAGGTCGCTGGAGGGACCTGGAGGGACCAATTTTCAAAAAGAAAGGTTCAACCACAGAGCGGACCGGCAGCAGGACCCCAAAAGGAGTGGAAATACTCTCAAGCCTTTTTCTTCCTTGTTCCCCACCTTCAACCAGGAGGTACAGGGCAAACACTGAAAGTCAGTGATGGCACACTGATACCCAGCACACTATTTTACATATGGAACAAGTTCCAAAGAACTGGTATGTTTTCCTCATTTCAACAATCAACATACATTTACGTAGACTATAAATGGTTGTGCATTTTATTTATGTTTTAGCTCTAGAAGCAGCCTAGACCAGGTTGATATGGATGACTGGGAGGCATTGGACCTGAGCCATGGAGAGGATGTCCGGATGAAAATGACGAACAGTCAGCTGATCAACATTTTCAACCTGGTTCTTCAACCAGCAGGGTAGGGCTGTGCAATTGTGTTCCAAATCTAATAAATAATTGTGTTACGTAAATAATTGTAATTTCAATGTTGATTAAAATAATCGTGATTATAATTTCTTTTCCATGATCAAGCAGCCCTACAACAGACCTGCCCCGCGCAAGAGGGCCTCAGCTGCAGTGTCATCGGAGGATAGGATGCTGGCTATGGTCCAGGAGCCTCCACAACCAATGTTCCATCGTGTGCCACAAGAAGAAGATGAAATGTTGCATTTTGCCCTCAGTCTGGTGCCATTGTTAAATAAATCAAGTGGCTGGGGTAAATTAAGGGCAAAAATTGCCCTCTTAGAAAGTCTCCAGGGTGTCCATGACCTGGATCAAGGGCACCGGCAGGCGCAGATGCAGGGCCCTGGTCTAATGAGGCCATGGGATCAGACATCCCAGCAATCCCACCCGAGTCAAGGATTGTATGCACCACCCTTGCATGCACAGTAACACAGGTACAGACCAAGAAGTGAGGAGACTTGGGGGCAAACTAAACCCAATGCAAACCTTATAACTTACTTCAAATATTATGGCTTTGTCAATCGCGAAAAGAGCTTGTGGAGCTGTGGAAATATTCTCTATTCTGCTGGCTGTTCTTCTAATTATTCTCTTCATCAGATTATAGGTCTTCTTTGTCCTGTCCATCCTCTCCTCTGCCCAGCCCGTCCTGTCTGTGCTTTTAATAAGCATGCAAGATCTGTCAACTCATTTTCAAATAAAATGTGGTGCACTTAGATTGTAACAGCTAAATTGATTTTGCAGTAGGTTATTTGTATACATTGAGCCCACTGTACATCTTGCCATACAGAAAACCTTCTCCAGAGCTGCATTTTCCCTCTTACGTGCTTTAGCTATATTTGTTGTGTTCGTGAAGTTACTCTAACACCCCTGTGAAATCCAGCATTACCTAGCATATGGTTCTGATGTGCTGAATTTAAGTTGAATCTTTCCATTGCTTTTTCTGCATGCTTTCCTTGCTGTCAACATTTTGCAATTGCAATGGACTCTGAACACACTTGGACCAACTAGCTTCAGTAAATGGGTAGATTAAATATTTTGGTTTGCCACCTACATGCATACAGCATGATTGCAACTAGTTGTGGCCTTGAATACACAGCTAGCAATACAATTAATTGTGCACATGAGTGTATTCCCTTACGGAAGGAAAATATATTGCAGTATATTGGAAAATATCATGTGATATAATAGGCAATATACATCCATATATGGGATTTCATATTTATATTGTACGGAAATACATGGGATAATATACTGATGATAAATATATTACTAATATATTATAAACTATAATATATATTCATGTAATATATTGCAATGTATTGCAGAATACAGCAATTATTGCCGTTTTCCATATACTGCAACATATTCAACATGAATATAAAATATGTGTTTATATATCCCAAAATATATGCAATTTTATATCTATAAATACCACCATAATGTATTCCGATTTATATGGGAAAATGTATTGGTAATATATGTAAAAATATAGTGTCACATGTACGTTTACTATATGGTAGAATATTTTTGAATTATTTGTAAAGAATATAGCTGCAAGCAAAAATGGCGAATTCCTCCTTCAAAATGGCAAAATATTGTACAATTATACAATAATAGATAGTTACTCCGGGATTACCCAGAAAACTAGAAACTGTTTTGTCACAATAAAAATGCCAATGTCTGGAGTTGAACCTGTAACCCTTCGTTTACCAGCACAACCTCTCGTCCAATTGAGCCATTCCAAGATCTAGAATTTTCAGTGTTCAGTATTGTTACTGAATAATAAAATAAGACGTTTCTCCTATGGCAATCATAGTCACATTTGGTCCAAGCTCAAACAGCTCTAATTCAGTCATATGTTCACATATTAAAGTGAAACTTTGCAGGGTACTTCAGGGGGAACTCACCTTAAAGCCTATTTCTGATGGGGGAATCCTAATTATATGGAAAGATATACATGAAATAAATATACAAATATGTGTTCAATATATTGTGGAATATATTTTAAATATAGGTAAAATTATATGGAAAAATATTTGAAATATATACTGACAACGATCGCTTCCAGCAAACTTCTTTTGAATTAGCCATTTCCCCCTAAATAAATGTCAATTTTGCGGTATTTACGTTATTGGGGGCACATTTTCAGTTAGCAGGTGATACTGTTTGAATCGGGATTCCATTTGAAATACTGCCGTTGACAACCTTATACAGAATACCTTCTAGATGGCTGAGCGGTTAGGGAATCAAGCTATTAATCAGAAGGTTGCCGGTTCAATTCCTGAATGTGCAAAAATGAAGCAGTGTCCTTGGGCAAGGCAATTCACCCTACTTGCCTCGGGGTATGTCCCTGTACTTACTGTAACTTACTGTAAGTCACTCTGGATAAGATCGTCTACTAAATGTAAATATCACCATATATGTCTGTACATTGTATGGCCATGTTCTCATATATGTACACATGCATTGTACAATATATCTTTCCATAGAATTTTACATATATTTAAAATAAATTCTACCATATATGAAGCATACATGTGACACTATATCTTTACATATATTACCCATACATTTTCCCATATAAAGCGGAATACATTATGGTGGTTATTTAAGAATACGTAATTGCATATATTTGGGGGTATATAACCACATATTATATACTCATGTTCCATATATTGCAATATATGGAAAACGGCAATCATTGCTGTATTCTGTAATATATATCCCATGTATTTCCATATATAATATATTGGTCTATGTAATGGAAAATAATATATTACAATATATTAAAATGTATTTCACATCATATATTGGTAAATATATTTTCTTTCCGTAAGGGTTATACTAATGAGGTTTGTTTTCCAAGTGTCCAGAGATGTCAATATGTATTGATAAGTGTTACTGATGTGGTATACCTACTCTTGGCTAATTATAATTACGTATGTCATTGATTCATGTCATTCTTATGTGTTTAGGCTACACACACATAAAACAATACTGTACATTTATTTGAACAATGTTCTGCACATTTCATCATCACTTAACTGTTAACTTGCTCTGATGACTAATAGCAGCGCAGTAATATAACAAATATGTTCGTTAAAGTGGAATATTGCAATGTTTCTTTGGAGAATACCTGAATTAGCCATCTGTTTAACTTTTTTTCCGTACATTTGAAGCCCAGTCGACCACTGACACTGGCTCACCAAAATGCACGTGAGTGTTTACTTCGTACTTTACTCGCCTTGAATATCGGGGTATACAATTGGTCTTCAATGGGGCTTCAATTACCTCTCTCTTTCTTGACCATACATGTGTTTGCATCCCTGAATAACCATATAACACAAATGGTATGACGAGCCAGTTACTCGTTTGTTTGATTATTCCATATCCTTTATGCTGGTATCTGCAAAAAATTAAAAACAGTCTTGCAATATTGTTTTGTCCATTTTGGATGTCAGAACCAGATTATAGGGGAAGACTTGGTTTCCGTTGTTTTGTTTCGTTTTGGAATAACGGAATAATCATATAACACAAATGGTATAACGAGCCATTTACTCGTTTGTTTGATCGGCCGTATTCTGCATACTGGCACAAGTGAAAAAGAGAGATAAGGGGAGAGATGTGAAACGATTGGGGGTGTTATTCCTTCCGAACACCAGAGGACAGCAATGACTAGCTTTTTTTTGTTTGTTCTGTGATCTGTAGGCCTACAATCTTGACGACATAGCAGCAGGTTCTTTGGTAAAAGACACACACACCAAACTGGAGGCACATGTTGACCGAGTTTGCTAGTTGATACTTAATTAATACATCTTTGATGATCCCAAGTTTCTTTAATATATATTAAGTGCATTGAGGCAATCATAGTGAGCAAGTTGAGGTATTGTGAGCTACCTTTGCAGTTTACATAGACACACAACTGACAGAGGCACTGTTGTGGAAACTTTTTTCAAAGTTCTGATCATATTCTATGCCCAAATTCAACATCAAGTTGAATTCAACTTCTTCAAGTCCAAAAACAGCACGGAGCAGCAACGAGAGCGTTCCCAGGAAAATCTGATTTCCTTTGTCTGTGTTACACCTTTTATATCCAACAAATTACACCCCCTGAACAGATCTATTGGCCTACTACAATTGTAAATATCCTATGACTTATTTTCCAATTGGGCCTTCATGCAATGCCAACTTATATTTTCTGGTGATTCTGCAACATTTTTGGGGACTAACCAGGGACCAAACCAGTACCTTGTGCCCAGTTCCTCTATCCTGCCCTACTACATGTGTTTACCAACACCAGTTACAATCAACCCTAGGTTATAGCCCTTCACCATTGCATAGTGCCATTCATTCTTCACAGGACACACCCATCAAGTCAAAGTGAATAGTAACTGATCCAACTCCATGTCCAAGCCCATGGTATTTGTGGAGGAGTACAGTCATCACACTTGTCAAATCCTCCCCACACAATCCAATTACTTTAACCCTTGTGCTCCCTTCGGGTCGTTTTGACCCACAGCTATGTTGTGACAACTTTTCATGATAAGAAAAATAAAGTGAAACATTTTCTTTATCCTACGGTGGTATCGGGGTCGTTTTGACCCACAAGCGTTGTCTGCGTTGCCTTTTACTTCACCCTCTCGCTGTCTTCAGGGTCCTTGTGATCCGCCCCCTGCCGTGTCCGCGCTGTGTATTACAACACAGCCACTAATGTGACATTGTAATCATGTGTTTTACTCCTTGTTTATTCTAAAATGAGGAGGAGGAGGAAGCATACACCTGATCCACGCCACTAATCTGAAACCTAGTTTCATTCTCAATATAATGTTTCAGTGCTTTTGACATGCGTTTGTTCAGAAACCACCATGAGTCAAAGTTGAGTCGTAGTTGGGTGTGTGTTGATGATGACAGTAATATAGACACATCCAAGACTACCAGGGGGGTATTCCAGGTAGCGGGTTTAACAATCTCTGAGATTAACCCTGAACTCTGAGTTGAGTTACTCTAACATGGGAAACTCCGAAAATTCGGTTCCAGAAAAGCTGATATGAATTTGTTTACTCATCTCGGAGTACGTCAACTCAGAGTTAAGCGCGGGCATGAGAACTATTAAAAGCCAACATCAATGGAGCTCCGATACTAGGATCCACCATGGCACACGGCGACAAAAAACGTTGCATACTCCACCAAACTTCAGATACAAGTTTTATTTCATGTTTATGGTCGAGCATATATTCCAGGAAAAAAACAACACGGCTGTAGCAACGTATACAAGTGGCGTAGGAGACAATTGCTGCCGAGTCAATGCATACATTTGAAGGCAATAGCCAGTCCATATATTGAACATTTAACCACACTGTCTGTTAATATTACAGGAGAAAGTGATCAATGTTGTATTAAATGTAAAAACATACTACGAACAGGTAACGCATATTTTTCTAAGGCTATAGCCTCGACGTCACCTTAGTTTTAATCATATTCGACATGATACTAAGTAATTATCAATTGGTGCCTATTTTAATTTGTAGTAGCAGTTTCCCCCAACAGAATGCTTTTCATCAAAAGATGTTGATGATTAAGATGACGAAGAGACATTGACTGCTGCCGCAGAAATGGATGCAGAGAATTATGTATGGTGGTAGTTCTCTCCCCATCTACTTTTATTTACAGGCTTGTGCGGAATTGTCAGTTACACTGACATTGTGAGAATAATTAATTTTAAAAAAATTGCACATTCTGATCCTGTGGAACAAAGCATGCTGTATACAGTGAGATGTTCATTTAATGGCAAGTGAATTTTGCATGTGGAACTGTGAGATGTAGCTAATGTAATCTCATGTATACCCAGTTACAAGTAAATGAGTTGTACAAATTGCACCTCGAGAAGAAAGTGCCAAAAACTGACCAAGAGAAAGGCTAATCTCCAAACAGATTTACTGGAACACCAGTTACGGGAGGATGCATGGTCACAGGTGATGTTAATTGTAGGAACAATAACCTACATTAATATTAATTGTTGAATTTGCTGAATTTCTATTTTGACCAAGAGATGTTGTACATAGGGCAGAAGAATAAAGGCTAATTTTGTAAGGCTATCCACCTGCCCCACCTCTCTTATGGTAAAATATGGAGTTACTGTAGTGGAACTTTTTGTCATATGCATAGATATATGTGTATGAAATCTATAATCTTCTATGTTCATTGGTAAGAGACAGGAAGGGAAGATAATTGAGTTCAAAGGAATGTGAGGTGCTGATGGTTCTGTGGGCAGCTTGCCCTGGGGGATGGGTGAAGCATCTTATATGGCCTTCTGTCCTCTGGTTACTGTAAGGGGTCAATGATACAGCTGCTCTGAACTTTGGCTAGAAGGACTGTGTCCTGTTTCACTGTTTGTGTTAATTAAAAGTATTGTTTGAAGATGGTCACACAAAGGACAGTTGACCATTTGACTGGTCAACCCCTGTGGCTTTATTATCTACTGCTCTGGAGAGAGCTGTGACATCAAAGAACTTTGGAACACACTGGAGATGTATTGTTTCAAGCTGTCACTAGGTTGAGTTAGCCAATCACAGAGTTTGCTACATTGATTGATTGACCTTATAGAATGCCATTTGATCTAAAGTTTATATAAGGCAGTGCATGTGTGATAGTTGTTTGACCATTCTTGCTCTGATTTAACCCAAAGAGTCAAATAACCGTAATTCCATTGGTATTGGCATTATTTGGTTAATGTTAATACACTGTACACAAAAGGCATGTGATAAATTCTGAGTGCAAATCCATGGCGAGTAACACTATCGATGAAGACCCAAGGGCTGAGAATGTTGCTAAAATAAATTACAGATTGTGATGGGAAACGTTAACGTTAACTTAGGTATTCATCAGGGAATTAAAGTACATCAAACCGCAGTCTTAAAATCGTCTCCCGGCGTTTAACTAAGCGAATTAAATTTGGTTCGAGATCGCTCGGGTGAACCAGGAAATTATATGCCGTGTCTGCCAGTCTAAGAAAGTGGGAGGGGATCGGTAGAAACGCAGAGTTTGGCATGGAAAACCTGCTAGCGAGCAGGTTAGTTCCAAGGAGTAAGTTAGCATGGAAACTTACCAAAAGGTTTCGTTACCTCTCTTTCTGGAACGTGGAACTCGGAGTATGCCTCTTTTCAGGGTTAAACAACTCAAAGTTTTCACTAAACCCGCTACTTGGAATACCCCCCTGCACTAACTGAACTAACCAGTTCAGTTAGAACTAACACACACACACACTGACAACTCTGAGAGACAGGAAGAGTACACAAAAACTGAGAACATTTAATTCAAAATGTTACTGTATATAAACAAACTTAAAAACAACAACAACAGTGACCCACAAACCATATTTACAGAAAAGTTTATCTTTCAGACAAGGGACAAAGTCATGGATCAGCAGACTACCCTCTACTCATATACAGGACAAAGCATTTACACCCGCATCCAACCCACACCTAGCTTAGCTCTGCCGTCCTACGTACTTCCGCTCAATTTTGATCTTGCTTCTGTACTCGGTTTGGCCATTCAGTACGTAAGTCAGATTTTGCAGGTTAATTTTTAACCGGTCAATCAGCGAACAGAGGCAGTGGCTGAGAATGATGACGTTGATAGTTTGTGTTGTAGTTCCGTAATGGCGGCGGAGAAAGATGCGAGCGAAGCCATTCGGTCCGTTGTGGCAAAGCTGCCGAATATCCAAAAGCTAAAGCCGGAGCAAGAACAAGTTTTGCTGAGTTTTGTTGGTGGCCATGATGTTGTGGCCCTCCTCCCCACGGGTTTGGGAACAGTTTGATTTTCCAGCTATGGCAGCTAGCTCTGTTACAGTAGTGGTGAAGGAATTGGCTAAGGCGAACGCTGGCGATTGGTTATGGCAGATTAGAGTGGCTCTGGGCAGATCCAATACTTTTTTACTTCAACACAGTACCCGCCTACAAGGAAGTCAACGCTTGTCAATGGAGCGAGGCCAGACTCTCTGAACAAATGAAATGTACGAGAGTCTGGTTAGGACCAGGCTAACCCACACCTACATCCACACCCATATTCTGTTAGCTGGAGTGTAGATTAAATGACTCAGACTCTGTGGTAGTAGAGGTTCCTGGGCGTCTAGGAGGTGGAATCTTCAGACTGGAGACAACGCTACCAAGCGTCGCGTCCGCCTGCCTGGTGGACCTCTGGAAGTCCGCCCCCAGGAAGGCATACAGCACTGGGTTTAGACAACAGTGGGCAAATGCCATTGGTTCAGCCACCGCTAGCCACACACCCAGCACCACCTCCAGACTACAGCCTCTGGGAAGGACCTCTAGGCGCATGAGGACATTCACAGTGATGCCAGCACCATACGGCCAGGTGCCACCAAACCCACCAACACCAGCTGCAGGTGGAACAACGACACCCAGAGAGGAGCGTTGTCAGTTGGGTATAAGCGCTGGCTTACAATCACCCCATTTCCTGCTTCCCAAGTCCTGGCAAACACTATGTCTGACACTGCCAAGAGAGCCACAGGCAACCAGGATCCTGGAAAAGGAGAGGGGGGTAAGGGAGACAAAGAGGAGATTTGGTGGTTAGATCAGGATATGGACAATACAAGTGAAGATGTACCTCTGTACATCTGAGGCATGGGCACAAGAGAGATAAGGGATGAGGCTAGAGACATACCTCACCTACATACACCAGTCTACGTGCCAGTAGCTGCCTCGTGCGTGAGGCGTGAGTGTCTGTTGCTTTGACCACTGCTAGGTAGCGGTTCAGACTGATGAAGGCCAGGATGAGCACACTCCTATACAGGTTGACCGTGTAGATGACGTGCATGGCCTCACAGGTGCCTAATCCGAAACGCCAGTCCGTCACCGCGGCATCCGCTGCCCAGAACGGGAGCACCAGCACAAAGAGAAGATCGGCAGCAGAGAGGTGCAGCCGGTAGCGGTCTGTCAGACTCAGTTTGGACCTGGAGACAATCAGATAATCCTTCTGTGTGTCATCTTCTACATCAGAATCAGAATTAATTTTATTCACCATGTAATGTGTTCACACAAACAAAGGAATTTACTGTGGCAGTAAGGTGCATACAATAAACGGATGTACGGATCTTAAATAAAAAAAATAGAATGTACAAAGTCTAACTAAACTTACTAAAAAACTAAACTAATCTCATCTTTTTCATCGTCTTCTTCATCATCCTCATCCATCTGTATCCTCAGCTGCGCTGGCAGCCAAGCACCATCAATACCAGGCCGTTCCCAGTGATGCCCAGGACAAAGATGAAGCCGTAGACCACAGGAAGGAACACTCTCTGAAGGTCAGGGGTCAGACGGATCCTCCAGGGCCACCCCCAAGTCGCCAGAACCAGTGTAGTTTATGTCATAGTCAAACACAATATGCTGTAGGGAGGGACGGAGAGAGAGAGACGGCAACAGTCATGAGATACATAGAAAGACACTAGTAGATGAAGTGACATATTTTTTATTATTTCACAATCCTTTTTCTATTTGCTGAGACCAACATTCTAGCCTTTAATGAGCCTTTATCCTTTTTTATAAATATCCTTTATCTAAAGATAGATTTCAAAGACCCCAAAGAACTAGACAGACCTGCCACATTGTGACTGTGGGACCTTCCATTGGAGCAGTTGTAAAATGACTTTCAATGTACACCTACAGATCATAGATACGTAAATACAACAACAAAGCTGAATAAGACCTTGCCGCATACCTCATAGTAGGACATAATCAAGCGAAGCCTGGGTCTCTGTCTCCTCTGCGGAGCTGAGTACAATTCTCCCTTCAGTGGAGTTTAATACCTCTCCTTCACCCCTTCATTTCACTGGAATCTCATTCTAAGAGCCCATATAAGTCTCGGTTGGAGGAATACACTTCCTTGTCTTGGTTGGAGGAATACACTTCCTTGTCTTGGTTGGAGAAATAGACTTCCTCGTCTCGGTTGGAGGAATATACTTCCTTGTCTTGGTTGGAGGAAAACACTTCCTTGTCTCGGTTGGAGAAATAGACTTCCTCATCTCGGTTGGATGAATGAGCGCCCTCCCCCCTCGTCTCGGAAGAATGAGCACCCTTCCCCCCTTGTCTCGGTTGGAGGAAATGAGTGCCCTTCCCCCTCGTCTCGGTTGGAGGAAATGAGCGCCCTTCCCCCCGCAACTAAGTTGGAGAAATGAGCGCCCTTCCCCCCTCGTCTCGGTTGGAGGAATGAGCTTGGTTGGAGGAAAGAGGAACGTTGTCTATTACGCCACTCTCTCGCTGTATCCGTGTTGTTGTGACCGACCGTGTTGTCTGTTTGGACACTGAGCGCTTAGACCTTTCAGAGGATGTGGGATACTGAGGGCCTCATGTACTAACGCTTTTGCGCCCACTTTAGACGTATTTGTTTAGCAATTTGCGCGTAAAAGCATGGCGAGGTATGTACAAACATGCCGAACTGAGGGTAAAGCGCAGACTGCAAATGACCGCAGGAACTGAAAATGGCAAATTGCGCTTTTCCGAGTCATGTATATGCATTCACGGGAGGGTCAAGGGGAAAGTGGGAGTTCCCATAAAGAGATGGGAGGAGATGCGTAAAGTGCGCTTAATTATGTATTCCGCGGTATGTACAGAAACCGACCGTGAAAGCGTGCTTCCATTTTGCGGTGAAAATGATCCGCCTTTTAAAAGCAGGCGTAAACCAGGACGTGCGTATGCCTCCTGATGAAATGTCAGCCGTAACCCGAGCAAGACGAAGGATTTTGCCACAAAGATCTCACTTTTTGAGTTGAGTGAACACAAAATCATTACGCGTTACAGATTAAGCAGCTATGCAATATTACAGTTACTGGAAGAAATCAAAGATTACATCGACTCTCCGACTCAGCATTCACATTAAAGAATATTTTGTGCTTATTAAAGTTATGCATTGTGCTTATTAAAGTTATGTCTTATGAACTTAGAAGTTTGCTTAGGCTTAAACATTGTGTCTCACACAGGCTGTGGGAAACAGGCTGTATTTGTGTCTTAATCTCTTCATTCCAGAAGCAACCTTGAAACCGGGCTGAGACGGCATCCGAGCAGGTGGGACGTGCCGGCAAGAACGACATGATGCATGAGAAAGCTCAACCCTCTTTTCATCTTTTTATCTTACTGCACTGTATAATATATGCTGGGGCAGGGACAGATAGTTAGTTGGAGTTCGTGAACCAGCCCAAACTCTGTTGCGGGTAGGGAAACGTAGACAACCCCAGAGCTCTGTGATTACCAACTGCTGCATTAAAGCTGATATTATCGGACCTCTTTGACTCCAGACCACTCTTTCTATAACACAGACTTCATCATTGAATACCATCATTACATATTGGAATAGACACAAAAAATGTATTCCTTCAAATGGTGACCCCGACGCTGAAAATAGAATCAGAATCAGAAGTATTTTATTCGCCATGAATATTTGCACAAACAAGGAATTTACTTTGGCAGGGAGGTGCATACATTGAACATATAGTAATATTGAAACTTAAATATGTGGACTAACTATACAAAAGGAGCAAAGTCTAGCTAATACTAAGGGGGGTCTAGCTAATACTAAGGGGAATACAAAATAAAATATAATAATTACAATCTAACCTAAATATACAGATAGTGCAAACGATACAATAGTGCAAATTGAAATGTGCAGGGTGTCATGTGCAGATTGTGATTTAAAGTCAGTATGAGTCCTTGGCCTTGTTAAAGAGGCCAACAGCGGATGGGAAGAAACTGTTCTTGTGGCGTGAGGTTTTGGTCTTGATGGACCGCAGCCTTCTGCCGGAGGGGAGTAGCTGGAACAGGGAGTGTCCAGGGTGGGAGGGGTCGGCCACAATCTTCCTTGCTCGCCTCAGGGACCTCGAGGTGTGCAGATCCTCGAGGGAAGGCAGATTGCAGCCGATCACCTTCTCAGCAGTGCGGATGATACGCTGCAGTCTGCTCTTGTCCTTGGCAGTGGCAGCAGCGTACCAGATGGTGATAGAAGAAGTGAGGATGGACTCAATGATGGCTGTGTAGAAGTGCACCATCATTGTCTTTGGCAGGTTGAATTTCTTCAGCTGCCGTAGGAAGTACATCCTCTGTTGTGCTTTTTTGGTGAGGGAGCTGATGTTCAGTTCCCACTTGAGGTCCTGGGAGAGGATGGTGCCCAGGAAGCGGAAGGACTCCACAGTGTTGACTGGGGAGTCACTCAGGGTGATGGGGTTGAGTGGGGCTGTGTTCTTCCTGAAGTCCACAACCATCTTAAGAGCATTGAGCTCTAAGTTGTTCTGGCTACACCAGGTCACCAGGTTGTCAGCTTCCCACCTGTAGTCAGACTCGTCCCCGTCAGAGATGAGCCCAATGAGGGTGGTGTCATCCGCAAACTTCAAGAGTTTGACAGACGGATGACTCGAGGTGCAGCTGTTGGTGTACAGGGAGAAGAGCAGAGGAAAAAGGACGCAGCCCTGAGGAGATCCGGTGCTGATGGACCGGGAGTCAGAGACTTGTGTTCCCAGCTTAACGCACTGCTTCCTGTAAGACAGGAAGTCTGTGATCCACCTGCAGGTGGAGTCGGGCACGTTCAGCTGGGAAAGCTTGTCCTGGAGCAGGGCGGGGATGATGGTGTTGAAGGCAGAGCTGAAGTCCACAAACAGGATCCTGGCGTAGGATGCTGGGGAGTCCAGATGCTGTAGGGTGAAGTGGAGGGCCATGTTAACGGCATCATCCACCGACCTGTTGGCTCTGTAGGCAAACTGCAGTGGGTCCAGGAAGGGGTCTGTGATGGATTTGAGGTGTGCCAGCACAAGGCGTTCAAAAGACTTCATTACCACAGAGGTCAGGGCGACGGGTCTGTAGTCATTAAGTCCTGTTGGCCTTGGCTTTTTGGGCACAGGGATGATGGTGGAGGACTTGAGACAGGCTGGCACATGGCATGTCTCCAGGGAAGTGTTAAAGATGTTTGTAAACACAGGAGACAGCTGGTCAGCGCAGTGCTTGAGGGTGGCTGGAGAGACAGAGTCCGGCCCAGCTGCTTTGCGGGGGTTCTGCCTCTTGAAAAGTCTGTTAACTTCACCCTCCTGAATGGAGAGAGTCGTCACAGTGGAGGGGGGGAGGGGGGAGGCCTCCTGAATGGGAAGGGGTAGTTCAGGACTGTCCAATTGTCTTTCAAATCTGCAGTAGAACTTGTTCAGGTCGTTGGCCAGGCGGGAGTCATTAGTGGAGTGGGGGGCTCTGGGCTTGTAGTTGGTGATCTGCCTTAGCCCTCTCCAGACAGAAGCAGAGTCGTTAGCAGAGAATTGACGCTTCAGTTTCTCAGAGTACAGTCGTTTAGCCACTCTCACCGCCTTGCTAAACCTGTTCTTTGACTCCTTGAATCTGTCTCTATCCCCACTCCTAAAAGCTTCCTCCTTCTCTGACCTCAACTTTCTCAGCTCTGCTGAGAACCATGGCTTGTCGTTGTTGAAGCTCACCCTGGTGCGTGTTGGTATACAGCAGTCCTCACAGAAGCTAATGTATGATGTCACAGCCTCAGTGAGTTCATCCAGACTAGGGAGTCCAGAGGGTTCCGGCCCGATCGACAGATCGGGAGAGAGACCCGTACACCGGTACGAGGAGGCAGACATAATCGTTAGGTGCACCTCAACATAAAAAAAGGTAATGTCGAAGGCTTCTGAAGTGGTTCGTTATCGGTTAAGAATAATAGGCTTGGAGGCGAGGAGTTCGGATTACAAAGGTTTGCTTTTATTACAAAGGTTCTTTTGGGTTTCACATTCGCATCTTAGCCAAGAAGTCTGCCTCCTCCATCCAGGTCTTTTATACAGTTCATACACGTCACACAAATAACTCTGGCAACATATTGGCAATCAGTGTTGGTCAATGATAAACAGACCCTGGTCTGTTTATTTGTCGGTTGTCATGAGACCAGGGTCATCTTATCTAGGGGAACAGGCTACCATGTCAACCCGACCTGGCTTATCTATGTGAAGCACACGGCTCCGCTTCCTGGGACAGACATTCTCACAGAGGAGGTTGGGAGAGCACAGAGAAGTGTTTGTCCCATAACTGAATATGGGACATGAGGAAAACAAAATAGTGACTCATCTACTTTCTCAAGCACAGCCTAGTGTTTTTCCAGCCTGATATGACCCCAATAAGCATATATCCAAATATAGGGTAACTCTGGCCTACAACAGTAAGCAGACACCTGTTAATACAAAGTACTGCTATTCGGAACTGAGAACCAAATTTAGACGATTACTATGTCTCATCGTACCTAGTCAAAGCAACAGTGGTGGGAAATCAACCATGTTATGTGTCTAAAGGGTTGGAGTCCCTGAGGTTAAGTGTCCTCTAAAGGGTTAATCCCACCATGTTATGTGTCTCCAAGGGTTAGAGTCCCTGAACACTGTCTTTGTCAAGGGGAGGTTAGAGTCCTCTCCAAGGGTTAGAGTCCCTGAACATGTAATATTTGTGTAGAGTCAGATTGAGTTGAATAAAAGTAGAGAGGAGTGTGGTGTGGTTTTTTCTTTGACCAAGAAGTTAAAGAAATCCGAGGAGAGATGGAGAAAGGTGTGGGCTAAAAGAGTCCTGTTACTTGAGATCTTACTAAGGTGATCTCCGAGGGTATAGTTCTGCATTATTATGTGAGTATTGATGCTGATAAATGTGTTTGTTTAGATGAATTCCAAGTTTGGTGGTTAACAAATGCATGATCAACATTTGTTATAATTCCTAGCCAAACAGGGAGTTTTTTTGAAGCCTTCCCAACCAGAACTTCTATTTATATGCGGAAAATGTGTGATGGTATTCAGTAAAAATGCAGAAATTTAAACCTTGGTTTATAAATTGGTTCTAAAACACAATATACTAGAGCGAAATTAAGTGATTTAAGTAAAAATAGTTAAATCTAGGGGTTTTAAGAGTTTTGATAAAGGTATTAGATGTAATTTGGTTAAAAATGTGAAAGAGAAAATAACTAAATGTGCTTTTATTTGGAGTTTAATTGTAATTCTTTCGCTCTAATTGTAGTTCTATTTGAGAGTTTTATCAGAGCCTGGCATACTGTTTGGGATAAATAGTTAGGTTGTGATAATGTTGTATTAATAAATGGTATGAAGAGGGTTATTATAACATTCAGTTCTGAAATAATTTGGGAATAATCATGAAGTCTGATAAATTGTGGTTACGATGGTTTGAGCAAATTGGCTCGTTTTGAACTGCAGCAAAACGAGTTATGACGTTCTACCTATCTGACCTTTATAGAAAATATAGTTGGGAAAAATGTTTGGTTAATAGCTACATTAAGAACATTATTTGGTGTATATTTCATTTAAGAAGCATAAGAAGGTTTGGCATGATGAAAAGAGGTGTGATTAGGTAAAATGGAGAATCTGAAACAATATAGGTCTTAAACTTAACTTTTAAAAGAAAGAAAACGTTCTTTGAAGTGAAAGAAACGTGAAAGAAACGTGACTAACAGTTAATTTTGTTTAAATAAGGAAACAAAGAAACAGATTGTAAATTCTGGTAGGTAATGTAAATTCACAGGAGGAACTTATGTTACTAAGGAATCTGTTTCATTATGTGCTGATTTGAGCCATGGGATGAATCATGTCTCAAACAGGAGGGATGGAGATAACGTAAGAGTTTTTAAAGCATATGGATTTAAAAACTATTCAAGAAAACTGTAAAGACTTTTTTTTGCACACCCTATTTGTGCAAACATGATATGCATGAACTTTATTGAGCTAAAGAAATGTGAAGGGGAAAATACTGCCTGGTAATTATAGATACAGTATGTTTACTATGTGAATTGAAGTCTTTCCCAGTTCTATACCAGATGCTTAACACCATTTGAATTGATTTATAGAAGAATATTGAATTGATTTATTCTCATTAGATTCTTTGTAATACCACAACTTAAACCTATCACATAGCATGATGAAGAGACAAATCAAATGGTTATCCGATTTTATAAAAAATGCTAACTACAAAAGAGATATCTTCTGTTAAATTCTGTTCCAGGTGAAGCTATAAATCAAAGAGTGGAGGAGTTAAACCAGGAGATTGGTTTGACAGTTACATTTTTAATTACATTTCTTTTGATAATTTCCACCAAAAAATCAATATTACTATTCTAAAAGCTTGGCTAAAGTTGTATGTATGTGGTGGAGGGGGCCTGTGAGTATGTCCAGGTCTGCCGTGGATACATGGATGTGGAATGTCCAATCTGCAGAGTGACGGTGGGTTTTCCCCTATAACATCATTAGGGTTTTCCCACTGTGTCCAGTGTGTCCTCACCACTTGGCCATAACGCTGCATAGTCTCATCATTATCGTTGAATTGTATGTCAACATTGTGTAATCAGTAATGGCATATTTTTTTATTTGTGTTTGTTGTCACACCCTAAAAGGGTGTGAAGGGAGGGTTAGCCTAACCCTAACCCCCAAAAAATATCCACTTTAAATCTTCATATGGGTTCTTAATTTCAATATCTGTGTTACTTATATACCAGTG
Organism: Hypomesus transpacificus; assembly: GCF_021917145.1. NCBI lineage: Eukaryota > Metazoa > Chordata > Actinopteri > Osmeriformes > Osmeridae > Hypomesus > Hypomesus transpacificus. The sequence goes on along the minus strand of NW_025814032.1, from coordinate 1,214,847 downwards.
TAATAATTGGACCAATACACTGTTCCTATTGGTCCAGAAGACGTTCTCAAAAGTTCATAAATCCGTTTATTGACCTCCCGAATGTTCGCAGAGGTAAATAAACGTTTTTTAACCAACCAGAGAGTTGTTCTGGGAGGTATTCGTCGTAGCTCGCTAAGCGGTTTAGCAAGCTAATTTTCAGGCTAAGATAAAAAACGCCCCTCTTTTTGGTTCGTGGAAGCAACTGTAGAATAAATCACCATAGTAACATATCTATTAGCACTAACCTGCTCCAGAGCAGGCTATCGTCAGTGTAGCTGGATAAGCTTGCCACACCCCCGGAAAATGATTGGCAGCTCCCTTTTTGAGAGACCCAGTTGACTAAGGAGATATATTCTAGTTCGAATAGCTTTCCATACCAATAGAGTTCTTCGCAATCGCCAAGATCCTTTATTTCACACGGATGAGTTCCTGTTTGAGCGATATCGATTCAGCCGACAAGGACTCATTTATTTGCAAGACCTTCTCGGGCCGTACATTGCAAATATCACACGCCGCAGCAAGCTTTGTGCTTTATGAGCTTATGCTGCTGTATGTGAATATTTACCGCTATGTTTTAAGAAATGTCTTGTCTTATCTGTTGTGCCTGTGCTTTTTATGTTTCAGTGTGGGAAAGTGGGAAACGTCATATCAATTAATTTTTATGTATTGACATGTGAAGAAATTGACAATAAAGCTACTTGAAACTTTTACTGTGCTTCAGACTCTCTGCATAGCCTTGAGGTTTTTTGTGTCAGGTACATTTTCATACAGTAAAGGCGATGCAGAAAAAACATTGGCAAAGCCGCAGCATGCGTTGCTGTAAGAAAAGTGTAGGCTATTGGCCCTAAACAGCTGAGGAATCAATTCATCATATTCCCTGGCCATGTCAGTCAATTAAATCAAAGAGGGATTTACACATAGGCCTATGCATATATTTATTGTACATGATACAAGCGCTTTAGGCCTACATATATCCTTATAAGTGTCTATGAATTTGTATCAATTAGATAGATGTTTTTATACTTATTCTGAAAGAGTTGATATTATTTTCGCTAGCAAGATCTCATTCGATGATTAATTTCCATTAAGCCTACTGCCAGCAGGCACATTTAAAGAAATGTGATCTGATTGGGGTAATAAGGCACTAAAGATGAGCCTATACATTTTAACAAAATACGCATTTAACTTATCTGCAATTTCTTGCCAAGCTGCCTGTCTTGCTCTGGCAGCGGTGGCGATGTTTGACTTAACCATGATAATATGCTTATTGTCTTCGTAGAGACTCATTAGAATAGTTTGCTCGGATGGCGAGAATATCACCGCTCTCTCTTTCGTCTTTTCCGCCATCATACCGTTAGAAAGTCACGGTTTTGGTGATCGACCTCTCCTGCCTTTTGAATTAGGACGTGCACGTGCACTTGCCCTGATGAGTTTAGCCTGATTGAAATAAACCACATGATTTGGATCAGCCGTCGACATCTGATATTTGCGGTTCTCAATTAGCTCGCTAATGTTAACGGGCTAAAGGGATAATTGATTAACTTTGCTTCAACCCTTACGACGAACGGGTCCCTGTTCACAAAATAAAGTATTTGTTATTGAAACTCCACAGTTGTTGATACGTTGCCTTGGAGATGTAGTGATGTCACCAGTGCAAGTGCAGCTGATTGCTCTGACAACATAACGTCTGCTCCAGATTCTTCGTGTTTGATTGGGATCTTCCCACGTATTGTTGTAGTATATAAGAAACCAAACTATTACTCCTCGACAGGTCAGCAAACGCTTTGTCGCCTCGATTTGTTAAAACAAACCTACGGTCTCGGTTAACAAACGTTTTAACAAATCTCGGTTTACAAAGGCGTTTGCAGACCTGTCGAGGAGTAAACATTTGCTGTTGAATCATTGGTGTTCGACTGTTCGCATCTCATTTGACTCAGTTACTGACCCTGCCCCATCTGCCCCTATGTCTCATCAGAACAAGGAGTGGTCTGCCCCCCCCCCCCTCCCCTTGAAGACCCTGCCCCAATACATCATCAGATGTTCGGGAAGCCTGTTGTATATTTATGGACAGGACCATTCAAGGTTATCGAGAAAACCTCGCACGCCCTAAGGATGCTGGGGAAAGGAAGTACGTGGTACCACTGGAGCATGTGTTGTGCTGCTCCAGAATCTAGTCGTACGTGGCAGGAGGTGGTGGAAAAGGGCCAGGAGGGCCAGTGAACCGTTTGCTATTACTACAAATGTGAGAGCCGGAAAAGAGGATTACAACTAGGTCAAAAGTGTTACTGCTTGACCATACTAGAATTGTACTGGACTAAGAAGATTTCCACTATTTTGCTTAAGTGTGTGCTATATCAATATCAACATGATTGTTGCTCTATCCCGTGTTTAAGGTCCCTGTGCAACCAGATCATTGTCTCGGCTGTGGAGAACCCAAAGACGGGGTTCCAAATGCCATTGCTGGGGCTGGCTGACCAGGACAATGAGGTGGTGGTTGGTCCGGGCTATGTTGATTGATCTCTGGTGTTTTCAGAGATCAAAAGAGGGATTAAAGTGTGCTATGCTAGTTATGCATTGTGCTTATTAAAGTTATGTCTTATGAACTTAGAAGATTGCTTAGTGATAGGGAGGTTATCTGAAGAAAGCAGGGAGTCAGACGGCTGAGCGGTGAGGGAGTCGGGCTAGTAATCAGAAGGTTGCCGGATCGATTCCCAGCTGTGCCAAATTACGTTGTGTCCTTGGGCAAGGCACTTCACCCTACTTGCCTCGGGGGGGAATGTCCCTGTACTTACTGTAAGTCGCTCTGGATAAGAGCGTCTGCTAAATGACTAAATGTAAATGGAAGGAGTCACAACAAAGTAAAGGAGTTTAAATATTACCCATCCTTCGATGTTCTGTCTACTGTATCCTATAGTCCTGCAAGGGCCGTCGTTTAGGGATGGAAGGTGATGACAATTCTAGGGGCCCATAGCCCAGGGGGGCCCACAAGACCCCCAGTAGTCTATTATGTAGGCTTCCCTTTCTATGACTAAATTATTATGCATAGGCCTAACTAATACTCATACTAATGCATCAGAGTCAAAACAAAGCCACAAAATCAAGCAAAATTGAAAAAAAGCTTATATTTTCCGAGCAATAACCTATTGCTCACGAACTGCAGCAGCAGCCAGCTGGGGCCCGTTCTCCGTACATCGCTTATTACATCCGAGATCAAATGACATCACATCCAAGATGACATCATCTTGCTAATCATGATCTGGCTAATTAGGTTCTTTGAACACACATCTTGTATAGCTGTAGTAATTAGTATAGCTGGATTGAGTTATGCGTTGGTCTAAAAGGGGGTATGTATCGATAGTAGAAACCTTGATCAGCAACGCTGCCATTGGCTGCTCACATAGCCTAACGGTGCGTTCACACTGCAGCCGAGCGGGCAGAGCGGGGCGTCGGCCTCCAATTCATTTTCAATGAAACCAGGCTTTGTGGGAAGGCGAGCGGGGCGTCGAAAGTTGGATTTTCTCAACTTTATGTAAATGAGGAGCGTGAAAACGTTAACTTTGGCCAATCGGGTTGGTTTCTTGTTTCTTGTAATGTAGCAACTGACATTATTATATTATTATTATTTACATGAACCCTAACTGTTTGGGGATGTTCTCTCAACTAACATCTTAGATATCGTTCGCTGGCAACTTAGCACTAGCTACCTTTGACAGACATGTGCTATGTGTGTTGGGTAAATTAAGTTGGGAGTGGGGTCTCCCACACTGTTTTATCCACCGCCGACACCTTCCCTCTTGAGTCTTCGGCTTTGCAAATGGAAAAAATACCACACCTCCCACTAAACTTTTGGGATATCTAGTGTCAGATCGACACGTCCCATAGGCACACCGTTTAACCATGTTGTTTCTGAGTCAAAGCTTGACGGACCTTCTTCTCTTAGTAGCGGTTGCTAAGGTACGATTGGACGAAGGCCGTTCTAGGGAGGAGTTTCGGGTACGGTCAATTGTCGGCGTGGAAATTCAGTTTCCTCGTCTGGTGTAGCCACTATCATTGCTTACAACAGATAAGAACTCTGCTGAGTCCACTCCGCATCCAAGGCAGAATTTCCACGCTTGGTGTAGCCACGGCGTTAACGACGTACGGAGAATGGGCCCCTGGTTATCAATAAAATAGAGGAGAGGAAGAAAAGAGAGGCCTGGAGCACATCAGGAGCCCAGAATATCAGCGAAGAAAGGTGAGAGTGTTAAAGGGGCGATTGATTGCAAAACCGATTTTACCTTGTCATCGTTGAATAACGACAGTTCGGTGGGTAAAATGAACATACAGTGAATATCAAAGACACCTCTCAAATCTCGCAAATCTCTAAATGAAAAAATGTGGCTGTAAAACGCTAGCTTTTCAACAAAGCCACCGGAGTGATGTAGGACGGGGGACCGCCCTTTTTGGCTCTGGCCTGTATCTTTGTCACGCCACAAAATTTACATCCAGACCAGCCCACTCACTGGTGTTCCTGCCCAGTCCGAGGTAGCGTAGATCTCCGATGCTAGTTCAGCTGCGCGCTGCTCTGTAGGCTACTTCTAAGCAATAACAAGGATATTGAAAATGGACCACGGTCGTCAATGCTGTGTTCCAGGCTGTACAGGGAAGGCTAACACTCACACTCTTCCCAAGGAGCCAAACATTCAACAGTGTAGTGAGGTCAGCAAAACCACACAGAGCCAACATCTTGCCACACCTGAAGACAAACCTAATCAGCCCTTGTGACACCCTCAGTATGCTGATTACCCACCAAACGCCGATGCAAAGGAACCATAGAATTGGGGGGGAGAACCTCCCCAATCTCAGCCCTCCTGCTAGCTTGCAAGCTTCAAAGGGCCTGCTTGAGACAACACGTCTCCAGCAACCATTTGCTATCCGTTTTGTCGGCAGTTGAACAAAGAACATACCTTAATCAGAACTTTTGAGGAAAGTTCTTCAGACTTCACCTTTACCACGAGAGTACAAGGTGGAGAATTATGAGAGGGATATTTGTGTCATGTTTGTTACTTTGTTTTAGTGTTGTGTTCACTGAAATCTTGATTCTAGTAACTACTCCTTCTTCCTGAAAGATAACCATGTCATTCTTGGTATCTACAAAGTTCTCATAATAAAACAATCATTCAACTATATTTTGTAACTGTACCAAGATGTCCAGAACAATATTTGAATGATCTTTTGAACCAGCCAGAGACCAGATCACACCTTTGGTAGGTGTGAAGGAAGGAGGGGGGAGTTGACAACCCAGCTTCCCCCAATCAACATCTGACCCCAGACAGGTCCTCTCTCGAACTCTGAACTGTATAAATATCTGAGATGACCATCAATCTCGGACTCCAGTGAAACCAACCATGGCATGAACTCCATCGGGATTTGCGCTCCAAAGGACGTCCCCAAGCTTCTCCTGAGATTCAACTTCATAGTGATCGCGACACTATCTGGACGTTTCAAAAGAAGAACCAAAAACGCAATCATCATTGCGACTTAACTGAGATCACTTCCATTCTTCAAATGGACCTTTGGCGCAAACCGCCCTCAACCTCATTGATCAACCCCTGATCAAACGTAACTATGGCTAACGCTCTTTCCTCCCCGACTTGGCATTGGCGTGAGCTCTGTTTATGATTTGTAAGGATGTAATCATTGACTTACCATTTCTGTCTTTCTTTAAGTTAGTCCATTTCATTCTGTTCATTGAAACCAATAACTCATATCAAACCCATAATCTAACTTGTTCATAAGATCTGTTTACCTTACTTGAATAAATTCATTGTAAAGATATTTTGACGTGTGTGTTCACTGATGTTACGATTGGCTCTACACTTAGAACGAATTCATTCCTAAAGATGAGACTGATTATTACATGTTAAATATAGGATTCCCTAATGTCCTAAACCAATATTAGGGTGGTGCCCCGAACTTTATGATAAATTAAGTATTTCTATTTTAACACGACGAGACCCCGCTACAACAGGCAAGGCTGCTGTTGTATATGAGAAGATTCCGGCGAGGTTCGACACGCAATTATACATTTGCTATGAACATTTCACCCAAGACAGTTTTGTCAACCTTGGACAATTTCAAGCAGGATTTGCTAAGAAGCTGAACCTGAACAGATGTGCTGTTCCGACCATACGCTCATCGCAACTGCAAGCTGTAAGTGGGCTACAGTATGATTTTGTCGCTAACAGTTATAAGCAATCCTAACGTCTCATGTATCTAGCATAGGTACAATGCTAAACACATCAACATACTTTACTTAGCAAATTACTCTAGCGAGACTAGCTGTAGTCGGCATTAGAAGGGAAGCTTCCCCAAAAAATTGCCAGAAAACGAATAATAGTCTGGCCTATTGCTAACGCCTGTCTAGCTGATCTAGTTGAAAGAACTGGAGAAAGGCAGGTGCTAGATACAGGATACGTTAGCATTGCTAATAACTGTAACCAACAAAGTCATACTACAGCTTGCGGTTGTGATGAACGTAATAAGGTTGGAATGCACCTCTTTTCAGCAACAGCTTCATAGCAAATCCTGCATTACATTGTCCCAGGTTTATAAAACCATCCTTGGTGAAATGATTCGCGCAAAAAACAATGGCCACCAGGTACAGGCATGGTTGAATGACCAACAATCCTAGAAGTCAAGCCATCAATGGCCAAGACATGTGGCCCCAAACATCACCAACTTTTCATTCTGGTCCATGTGAAGCTTGTGTCCGTGCCCCCTAAAACATTTTTTTTAATTTAGATTGAAGCATAACCATTTTCCGGAAAGAAAAAAACATTTGAATCAGCACATGTGGGATAACAATTTGGCCCATTGGGCAAAATACTTACAAGACAACGTGCTTCGTGGTTTGGTTACTGGACTGATCTTAGCACAGCCCCAACTCAACCCTCAGATGCATGAATACCCTTGGTGGTCAGTCATCATTTTACCAAATGTGGGTCCTGTCTGTTGTAACATAGTGACAAACACACCAATAGACATAAGACAAACTTAAACAGAAGCCTTCTTTATGTGACCTTTTTCATATAGGGGTGATATCAATATTTACTTCACATTCAATAAAAAATCTAAACATATATAAAGTTAAATTGAATGGGAAAATGTGTCCAAACTTTTGACTGGTACTGTAAGGGCTGGGTGGTATGACGGTATATTGGTCAATGGCAAATAAGGTTTCTAAAAAAGGATTTTTATAAAGTGTTTTCAAAATGGATTTCATGCATATTTTTACATCTGGAGCAGTTTGTCTAAGCAACTGTTGATATTTAAATAACATTTCAAAGTGGTTAAATTCCTTTTTTCCCTGTATTTTTTACTTATAAATAACTTAAAAAATATGTCAGGTGGCGCAACCAAATATTTGTTAATGTATATTTATTTTCAGACTATTTATTATTATTTTATAATTATAAGTATAATATATTATAAGTATTTTGGTGGCCCTGAAGTGCAAATGACACCCCCTAATATGAGTACATCCCCCAAATGAAAATACTCCCCCCCCAATACGAGTCAACTCCCCCCAAATCGGATGACTTGTTCACCTCCCCCCAATACAAAAACGCGCTCCCCCAAAATGGCAAACGACATTACATTAACTCAAAAACACATTACATTAACTCTGAACGGAAAGGGTAGGTACTACACTTTCAGAGCTGCCAACTCTCACGGTTTCGCCGTGTGACACACGCATTTCAACCATTTCTCACGCCACACCTTGTATATCTCATGCTGAAAAGGCAACGCCAAACAAGTAGCCAATCTAACGTTGTAAACAGTAACGGACGACGCGCAGGTTAACGGAGTGAAGCAACATTGACGCGCAAACAGCCGTGTACATCCCCCATTTGGGGGATGTACTCATTTTAGGGGGTGTGGTTTGCACTTCAGGGCCACCGTCAAGTATCCATTAGAAAGTCTATAGTCCCTAACACATTATAATTTTTAGTTGGTGTTTTGTATTTATAACAATTTAAGATCATTGCATTCTAGTGGCCCGGTATTTAGTATCTTTAGCATCCGATTTTCACATTTAAAGACAAAACTATTATTCTACAAATCTACAAATGAATGCATTCAGTACAATATCTATTCACATCATATAAATCAACCATTTGTTCACTTTGACCTATTATTCATTGGTTGAATTTAATATTTTACATGTTCGCACCACCTGACAATTATCAGTTGTGCCACCTGACAACATTATTAATGACAGAAAATATGCTGAATAATATATTTTTTTACTTCAAATACACAATAATTGTTTAAGTCAACAGTTTTTATTAAAGTAAAAGTAGTAAATTGATCAAAAACAGGATACATCACTATACAATAGCTTGATCGACAGGTAGAGCGAGCAAATTAGAGAGCACCGCCTTAAATGCCTAAACCAATCGAGTCCCTCGCGCACTTTCGAGTTGCCTCTCTAGTAGGACGTAAATATTATCAACATAGAGCGGGGATCGAGGTTATGGCAAAGACAGTTACGGCAAGATAATTAGGCTACTCAAAATGTCAGTATCACTCGAGAAGATGTCGAACGTTGATGATATGTTTATATCATGTTTGGTTTACCCATGATTGCGACTATAATCATCACTGGAATGTCCGCTTTACTGAATCACGTCGGTGAAAGGGGTTATAAAATGCCAAAAAATTGTCAGCTTTTCATTTATGAACATTTACATTGTGTTGTGAACAGTGTATTGTGAAAATTAACATTGTGTAGCGTCTAACATCACGTCCATATAACACATCATTAGAGTTTTAAAGCAACAAAGGGGCAAGATTTGTTAATTAAACTAACCATTGGTATAAATAAGCTTTGCACAGAAACTTTGGATGTCGTAGCATCGGCACTGTTTGAATGCCACCACAAATCTGCAAGTATCTTGCCAAAAAAAAATCACGCTTGAGCAGTTCAAAAACAAATGTGAGACAGTTTCTGGATGCTCACCACATAAGCTACAGTTGGAATCAATGTCTGTTCGTTTTATATTTCTTCAAATAATGACTTCCACTCTGTTCTTGTTAACTAATAGGTATTTATGAGGTAAGAGCCAAACCTTCCGCCAACACAAGTTATAAACAAACGTATTCCAGTAGGTATGAACATATGGTATAGAAACAACATTCTTTTGAAACAGGGCACGAATAGACTTATTATTATTTTTGGGGAGTAAAGAAAAACACATTTCACCAACGAGTGAATCAAAGGGATTGAGAGAGGGCAACTCATGAAGATGAGGCCAAGGTATACCTTTAAACAACATTAGAGTTCCAGACGGGATAGCATCAAACACTATAGCATACTCTCTGGGAGTGATGGGAACATTATAAAGAATCAGGAAATCCTCATAGCTTAGTAGTACACCCTCATCATGGAAAAGTTGACTCACCAATAGGGTGTTGCTGTTAAACCATTACCATGAATAAAGATTTGTTTCTGTATAGAATATTCTTATTGTTCCAAATGAAGTATTTATGTGGATTAAGTTGTGTTTGCATAACAGAGACCAGGCTAACAGAACTTGTCTATGGAAAGCAGACAATTTTGCAGGGATCCTATCAATTGTACAAAGTTGTACACTATAACTAGTACAAAGTTGAAGCCTCCAAAACGGGAAAAGATAAAATTAGGTATAAAGTTCCATATTGAAGTTGGATTTTTTAAGAAACGTTTGGCCCAATTAATTTTAAAACATTGTTCAAAGTGGAGAAACCTAAGAAGTTTAAGCCACCACACTCATATGTATTCATAATGACAGATTTTCTTACATAGTGTGTGCGGTTTTTCCATATGAAGTTAAATAACAAACAATCAATTTATTTACCGACCTTATCATCAACATGTATGGATTGGGCAACATAAGAAAGCCTAGAAATGCCCTCAGCTTTAGTAAACAACACTCGGCCTTTCAGAGATAAATCTCTCTGTAGCCAGTAATTTAACTTACTTTTAGATTTATCAATAATATGATTATAAACATTACGAGCATCTATCCTTTTGACCTTTAGAAATTATAACTCCAAGATATGTTACACTTTATTTCACTGGGATATTGCAAATGGAGGGCAGCAGACAGTCCTTAAGAGCAAACAATTCACATTTCTTGACGTTTAGGCAAAGACCAGAGGCTTTAGAAAAATTATCGATCAAATCAATCGCTGTAGGAATCTGTTCAGCAGTTTGTAGAAAAAGGGTTTTGTCATCTGCAAGTTGACTAATAATATTTCTGACAGCAATATGGATACCTAGCAAATCACTGGATTTTACACAACATGTAAGAAGTTGGGTAGCAAGCAAAAATAAATAAGGCGATATTGGGCACCCCTGCCTTATTCCCCTATTCAGAGTAAATCTGGGGGATGAGCCCTGTTCTAATTTAATAGAGCAGTTGCCATTTGTGTAAAGGGTTTTAATAGATTTACTAAAAGATTCACCAAATCAAAATTTCTCAAGGCATTGAAAAATAAATAAGTGCTCCACTGTGTCAAAAGCTTTAAAGAAATCCAGAAAGAGAATGAAGCTGTCTTCAGAGATCAGATCTGAGTAGTCAACCAGATCTAGTACCAGACGGATATTGTTGGAAATGTGCCTATCTACCATAAAACCAGATTGATTCTCATCTATAATTAAGTCCAGAACAGCTTTCATACACTTAGCAAAGATGGAAGCAAACATTTTGTAATCATTGTTGAGCAAGCAGATTGGACGCCAATTATCAAGGAGGAGCAAATCTTTCCTAGGTTTAGGTAGCAGGGTGATTAGACCTTGAGTCATGGTGGTAGGTAGGGAAGTAAAGGATTCTGAGAGTACTTCTAACAGGAACGGTGCTAACTGGTCAGAAAAAGCTTTGTAAAATTCAGCTGTTAAGCCATCTGTCCCAGGGGACTTATTTTTAAGGTGCTCAATTGAGTCAACAACTTCCTGAATATTAATGGGGGCATCACACATGTCCTTCTCTACTCGCCCAATTGACTTCACATTATCTAAGGAGTTTAAGAAGCGAGAAGGGGATTCTCTACAGAACTTTGAGCTATACAGATTTTTATAAAAGCTACTACAGTAGTTGGATATTAATTTAGGATCATCTGTAATAACACCATTAATGTTTAGTTGTTGAATATTAACATTTTTTGAGTGATGTTTCTCTAATCTAAAAAAGTAGGAGGAATTTTGTTCACCTTCCTCTAACCATCTTTTCCTGGACCTAATAAAAGCTCCATCTGCCTTTGCTTTGTATATTTCATCCAACTTAAATTGTAAATTTGATAAACTTGCCTTGTCTTCTACTGTGAGACTTTCAGCAGGCTTCTGACAAAGAGCAGTGATCCCAGTAATTACATCCTGCTCTTCAGCCCTTCTAGACTTTGCAAGAGTAGAACTATACTTCCTTAGAAACATCCCAACCTCATATTTAAACAGCTCCCAGCTATTTCTGTAAGAGTTATCTTTGACAGCTTTGTTCCAGAAATATGTGATTAGTTAACTTATTTCTATTCTGGCCAGCTCATGCTTAAGTTTAGAACTGTTAAGTTTCCAGTAAGATGCCCTGTCAGTAACAGGGGAACAAATCTTAACATCAATGTGTATGGCGTTATGGTCAGTAAGAGGAGTGGCAAGGATGTTGACAGAAATATTGTCCTTATTAAGACATTTGGACACCAACCAAAAATCAATACGCGACTGCTTAGAGAATGTTTTGTTGCTCCATGTAAAGGATCTATCATTGGGAAATGTAACCCTCCAAATATCTGTAATGTCAAGCAGTTCTGTAAACTCATTTAAGCGTGTTCATCACAGTGGACTGTCCCGGAGGCAATCTGTCAACAAAGTCCCCTCCTATCAAAAGTGATGCGTCTGGAAACTTACCCAGCCAATGAAGAATACATTTTCCAATAGAGTCAAATAATTGTTTTTTTTTTAAGTGTTGAGTTGTACCCATAAATGTTGACAATAATATAGACAGTGTTGTTGTTACTGACAACAACACAAAGAAAGTGACCAGAATGGTCACTATCTGAGTGCAAAATGCTACCATGAAATTTATTTCATATAATTTCAAAATAATGACTCCAGCAGAGTGCTCAGAGCCATTATAAAACCATAGGTCATTACCCCACTGGGATCTCCAGAAACTGGCATCAGAAGTAATTGAATGAGATTCTTGAAATACAACAAAAGTCTGTCTTAAAGTGCTTTGCGCTTCAAAACATTCCTTAACCCCCTTGCATTCAACGAGACTATAGACAATGACAATATGAACAATCAAGAATTTACTGAGACCTAGTTGGTTCGCAGTTGCAAATCAAGTAGGCGAGTGAAAATGAGCCCAAGCTCTGCACATCATTTAAACTTAAAACTGTGTGAAAGCTTTAAATTCAATTAGCAAAAAAAAAATATTTGGCCAGCTCAAGATTATTAAGACTGAACTAGCTGGCAAAAGGTGCAAACTCAATAGAGTAAAAGAAATGTTTGGAATGTTAACGACAGAATCCCATGAAAAGGCTAATTACAAAACAACAGTAGCAACACGTTAAGGAAGCCCTAGAGAGGACCGATTACTATAACAGCAGCAAACGCTGCACATCAGACACCTGTTAGTGCAACAGATCTTTATGAAGGCAGGATGATTTCGGAACCATTGATAAATGCACGCCCTCCGACGAAGTAAGCCGCCTTTCCCTCTTTACAAGCCGTTTCTACAGCTGGAGTCATGTGGCTGGTGGCTGAGCGGGTAGAGCATCGGGCTAGTAATCTGAAGGTCGCCAGTTTAATTCTCGGCCGGTGCACATGACGTTGTGTCCTTGGGCAAGGCACTTCACCCTGCTTGTCTCGGGGAGAATGTCCCTGTACTTACTGTAAGTCGCTCTGGATAAGAGCGTCTGCTAAATGTACAGCTGGCCAAAGTTTTTTTTCTCCTTTCTCTGTCTTCAATTGATAAGTCCTCAGCAAAGCGCAAGTTGATGTCACGAAGGAAGGTTGACTTTTTTGCTGCTTTCCAGGTGGCGTCCCTGTAGAATCGTGTGGTGAACTGGAGGATGATACCCCTGGGCTTGGAAGCGTTTGGTTTTGTAGCGCGGAGTCGATGTACAGTCTCAATTACATCCGCTAATTTAGCCTTCTCCACCGGTAACACCATTTGGCAAATTCTGATAACCTCCCGTCTCACATTCTCATTCTCAGATTCGAGAACTCCATAAAGACACAGATTCCACCTTCTGTAGTAAATTTCAAGGATCGTGATTTTTTTTGGGCATATCGCCATTTTCTCCTCCTCCTTCACCACCCCCTTTTCACGAGTATCAACTTGTTTTTCATATCCTTAATTTCTGAACAGGCAAAGTCAATTGTCTTTTGTAATCCCTCAATCTTCAGACTAACCATTTTTTCTATGGCGCCGCTCCTCGTGTTGATTAGCGTGGAGAGAGTTGCAATAATGTCAGAATCAGCACCGCGCTGCTTAACTATGCTTTTCTTGGATGGCGGAGACTTGCTCGGGGTAACAGGCAGGAAGGGAAAATCCTCAACAGCCACTAACTTCAGAGACAGAGTGCCACTCGGACACGAGTAGTTGTGGCAATTATCAATCAAGACATTGGCCTCCTGTTCAGCAGTGTTAGGCAACTCCTGGACTTGGGCAATGCTAGCGTTGCTAGCCGAGGTGTTTTATCCGCTGCTTCTCTTTCTGTGTGACATTTTTAGATATAGCTTCAAACATTAACTACCTGATGCTGTAAGCTGGCAGGATACAAACTTTCAACTATTAAAGTAAACTTTTCACCGTGTTACAAAAAGTTGATGTGCAGAGCTTAGACGGAAGCGTGTACTCAAGCCGCCATCTTCTTGTCGGCGGGCTCGCTGATATCGTTGTCTTAGAACTTTGTATCTATGCGTCGTTGCTAACGTGTGATGACGTTGTGACGTTAGGCTGGCACTGAGTTCCCTTTGAGCACACAAGGCACCTTTTGTCACATAACTTAATTCAAGCCTAAACGGAACGTTCGTGCTAATACAAGCAACTCAATCGGGACCTCGTTTTTTTAAGGGGTGGAAAAATAAATAATAATAATAAATATAGCTGTAGGCAGCAATGGCAGATTCCTCCTCAACATTGCAAACTTTTTCAAAATTGACATGATACAGACATGTATTTCATACGCGTACATAACATTTCAAGACAATTGGAGCAATGAGGAAAAAAATCCAGAAAATCACATTGTCTGATTTTTTAAGAATCTATTTGCAAATGATGATGGAAAATAAGTATTTTGGTCAATAACAAAAGTTCATCTCAATACTTTGTTATACACCCTTTGTTGACAATGACAGAGGTCAAACGTTTTCTGTAAGTCTTAACAAGCTTTTCATACACTGTTGCTGGTATTTTGGCCCATTCCTCCATGCAGATCTTCTCTAGAGCAGTGATGTTTTGGGGCTGTCGCTGTGCAACACGTACTTTCAACTCCCTCCACAGATTTTCTATGGGGGTTGAGATCTGGAGACTGGTTGGATCACTCCAGGACCTTGAAATGCTTCTTACAAAGCCACTCCTTAGTTGCCCGGGCGGTGTGTTTGGGATCATTGTCATGCTGAAAGACCCAGCCACGTTTCATCTTCAAATGCCCTTGCCAATGGAAGGAGGTTTTCACTCAAAATCTCACGATACATAGCCCCATTCATTCTTTCCTTTACACGGACCAGTTGTCCTGGTCCCCTTGCAGAAAAACATTCCCAAAGCATGATGTTTCCACCCCCATGCTTCACAGTAGGTATGTTGTTCTTTGGCCGCAATTCGGCATTCTTTCTCCTCCAAACACGACGAGTTGAGTTTTTACCAAAAAGTTATATTTTGGTTTCATCTGACCATATGACATTCTCCCAATCCTCTTCTGGATCATCCAAATGCTCTCTGGCAAACTTCAGACGGGCCCGGACATGTACTGTGGTCTTGTATGTCTTCCATTTCTAATAATTGCTCCCACAGTTGATTTCTTCACACCAAGCTGCTTACCCATTGCAGATTCAGTCTTCCCAGCCTGGTGCAGGTCTACAATTTTGTTCCTGGTGTCCTTTGACAGCTCTTTGGTCTTGGCCATAGAAGAGTTTGGAGTGTGACTGTTTGAGGTTGTGGATGGGTGTCTTTTATACTGATAACGAGTTCAAACAGGATAAATTAATACAGGTAACAGGTGGAGGACAGAGGACCCTTTTAAAGAAGAAATTACAGGTCTGTGAGAGCCATAATTCTTGCTTGTTTGTAGGTGACCAAATACTTGTTTTACCGAGGAATTTACCAATTAATTCATAAAATATCCTAAAATGTGATTTTCTGGATTTTTTTCTTCTCATTTTGTATCTCACAGTTGAGGTATACCTATGATGAAAATTACAGGCCTCGCTCATCTTTATAAGTGGGAGAACTTGCACAATTGGTGGCTGACTAAATACTTTTTTGTCCCACTGTATATATATATATATATATATATATATATATATATTTACGTTTTAATGTGTTCATATTTATTTATTTATACAAAAAAAAATATTTATCCTTACATTCATCCACGGAGTAACTTGCTGCAGCAAAATAAATCCGTCGTCTGCGTCACCAAGTCAGGGGGCTGGTTTAAGCTGATTGGTGAACGAACAGAATTCATTTAGCAGACGCTTTTATCCAAAGCGACTTCCAAGAGAGAGCTTTACTATAAGTGCATTGGTCAATGATCATAAACAACGAGATAGCCCCAAAAAGGCTTTTGTAGTCTTTGATATTGACTGGTGCATGCTAGGATTGCATGACGTCAACTACCAGAGCTCAGTTCACAATTCAAGGTTCCTATGTCTAAACCCAAAATTATGTTATTAATTTATTTGTCCGTGGGATAAAAGTTAATATCTGCAAAATAACAGTTAAAATAGATAGTTTTGATAAAGTTGTAATAGAACAGTTTGGTGAAATAATGGTGAATGGTGAATATTTGTAAAACAAAATGACAGTTGAGTGTATTTTTAAGTAACAACATTTGGCTGTAATTCTTATGTAAAATGATGAATTCACATTTTGCCATTGTCTTTCTATCTGTATTTCCTGTCACTCAGAAATACAGAAAAAAACATGTAATTTACAGAAAAAGTACCATAATTTACAGAAAAAGTACTGTAATTTAATCTTCTTCTTTTTTTTTTTTTTACAGTGTAGGACTGGTAGCCCTTCATTTGCTTGTCTATGGCCAGCATGTTGAGCCGTTGCTACTTTTTGGATCAATCTGTATAAACCTGTTCACATTTTACACATACTGGTTTTACAGTAATTATGATCATCATATTTTTCACACACCTATTTATTAATTTGTATCCATTCATTTTATATAACTTTTTGTCTATTCTGATGTTTGTTTTTGTCTGACTCTCATCCTCTGACAGGAAACTCGGGGTTACCATGGATGACAAGCTCACCCTCACGGCCCACATTAATGCAGTCTCCCGGTCATGTAGTTTCACTCTCTACAACATCCAGAAGATCAGGAGATACTGAGCATTCCACCCAGCTGCTAGTCCAAGCACTTCCTCTCCAAGTTGGACTACTGCAACTCGCTTCTCGCTGGTCTCCCAGCATGCGCGACCCGCCCTCTCCAGAAGATTCAGAACGCAGCACCCTGCCTGGTCTTCAACCTACCCAGCCGCTCCCATGTTACCCCGCTCCTCATTTCCCTCCACTGGCTACCCATCACGGCCCGTATCAGATTCAAGACCCTGTTACTGACCTTCCGACCAGTGAACGGGACTGCACCTGGCTACATCCAGTCTCTCCTCCAGCCTTACACCCCCACCCGTCACCTTCGGTCTTCTTCTGACAACCCTCTGGTGGTCCGACCTCTCAAGAGCGCCCGTTCCCAACCCAAGCTTTTCTCCTGTCTGGCTCCCCAATGGTGAAATCATCTCCCCACCTCCATCAGACACTGACTGTCTCACCACCTTCAAAAAAAGGGTAAAGACGCACTTGTTCGTTTATTTCCTCCAGGAACACAATGCCACTTATTGAGGGACTTGTTGCACTTGTTGGTTAGTTTTAACTGATTTAACTACCTGTACTCGCTGTGAATTATTTTATAGCTTTTCTTGAGGTACACTCTTGCACTTTTGAGCTTAATGTTGTTTATGTAACGCTTGTTCCGCTTTACTGCTTATGAACAGCGCCCAAGTTTGTTTACTTACACTCTACTAAGTAGACTACACTAATAAACCCCAGTATGAGAGTGTAATTAACGTGTAACAATGTACGAGGTCTACAATAAGTGTAGAGTGCGTGACAGGCTACTTCCCATACATATGAAAGAATCGTGCAAGCTGTACTTAAAATAGGAACGTCGAAACAAAGATTGAATTGAAAAAGATGACCCCTTTAATGATTTGGTTGGTCATAAAACTATTACCCAAGGTAAATAGTTACAAGAGGATTAAATATCTTAATACTGTTCTAGTATCCAATACAAAACGAACAATAACCATACACAAGTGTTAGCAATACAAACAGTAGGTTTTCACATTAACTTATTTTACAAAGTAATAAACACAGTTAGGGGCCCCCAATAAACATACACATCAAATACAAAATACTAAAGCCGGCAATACTATGTATCAATAAATGTCCCTACTCGGTACCGAGTGATAATAAAGGTCTCTGACGGTGCAGGCCTGATGTGGCGAGTCGGTGTAGCCCAAGCTGCTGTACGATAGCAGCTACTGCTACACGCCCCAAGAGCGTGTACTCACCCACCAGAAGGTTGTAATGGCGCCCCGAAACAATAGCTCCGGTGAGGAAAGAAAGTGGAGCGAAACCACACTCGGAGGAACAAAAGCTCTGTAAACTTCCAGCGTTGACCCCGCCGAGTGGATTGAATAGGCTGGAACAACAATCCAGCGCGGTCCTCTCAGGTGCTATGGTATGGAAGCAAATCGTGACCAAAATTCAAATGAAAATGCATTTCCAGAAATGCATTTTCATTTTAAGAATGTGGCTGCATTATTTGACTCATAAATCAAATTAGTATTCAATCATCCTATTTGCATTTTCATTTTCTTCTTTAAGACTGCTCATTCTTTCCCTTAATTAAAATGAAAACGAAAAAGACATTTGAAATTTAATTTTCAAAATATGCCCCACAAATAGATACCAAAATTCAATTTGAAATGTAAAATTTGAAAATGAAAATGCATTTCCAGAAATGCATTTTCATTTTAAGAACGTGGCTGCAAAATCGTGACCACAATTCAAATTCAAATGCATTTCCAGAAATGCATTTTCATTTTCAAGAACGTGGCTGCAAAATCGTGACCACAATTCAAATTCAAATGCATTTCCAGAAATGCATTTTCATTTTAAGAACGTGGCTGCAAAATCGTGACCACAATTCAAATTCAAATGTATTTCCAGAAATGCATTTTCATTTTAAGAATGTGGCTGCATTATTTGACTTATAAATCAAATTAGTACTGATTAGTACTGAGCGGACATTGCATTTTCATTTTCATGTTCTGCCCGCAAAGAACTGCCCATAATTCGAAAACGAAAATGCATTCTGAGCGGCGCAGTAGAGTGACGTCAGTAGCCGCTCTTCTTCAGCTCCCTGCTGACCGAGCTACACATCTTGTTCGGTAGGGGGCGGTGTGCACATACGCATTGCATTACATGGCAAATGTGCCGGGAAATTGATTGAATTGCCGGGTCTTTAGAGGACGCATCACAGATCATGGCGCTCCCTCAAATTGTGCAGACACTGATAGAATTAGCTGAGCTGGTAGAAACTAATAATATATCTGAGTCTGATGCCCGTGACCGAGTAGAACAAGTCACAGAGAGCTTGGCTGCATACTCTGCTGTCACAGACGTACACATTAATGAGGTTGCCATAGTAAAACTCTCTTCAGTCCTGGAACGGCTGGATGCTGTGGAGCCTCAAATGGGACGGGGACGACCAACCATCCACATCCCGTTCGAGTCCATCGAGAACTATTTATTAAATGGTCTACTTTTTCCTGTGAAAGCAAGCTGTTTCACCTTTGGCCTGGTTCAGACAAAATCTGAATTTCCGCAATCTGAATTTGAATTTCCGCAATCTGAATTTCAAGAATCTGAATTCCTGCAATCTGAATTTTAGAATGTTTTATTTTTGGATCAAAATAATTCAGTTGTATTAAATTTGGCATACAAATAATTCAGATATTATATATTCAACAGCAATATATTTCAGTTTTATGAAATTGAATATTCAATTTCAATTTTATGAAAACTTTCATATTCAAATTCAGATACTTTTGTCAGCTTTCTAGCTCCATAAATCCGTTGCTTTGCATCCTCCGACGGATGGTATGGTGGCCGACAACAGCTCCGCTATGTCCTTTATTTTCAAACCATTTAATAAATAGTTTTCGATGGACTCGAACGGGATGTGGATGGTTGGTCGTCCCCGTCCCATTTGAGGCTCCACAGCATCCAGCCGTTCCAGGACTGAAGAGAGTTTTACTATGGCAACCTCATTAATGTGTACGTCTGTGACAGCAGAGTATGCAGCCAAGCTCTCTGTGACTTGTTCTACTCGGTCACGGGCATCAGACTCAGATATATTATTAGTTTCTACCAGCTCAGCTAATTCTATCAGTGTCTGCACAATTTGAGGGAGCGCCATGATCTGTGATGCGTCCTCTAAAGACCCGGCAATTCAATCAATTTCCCGGCACATTTGCCATGTAATGCAATGCGTATGTGCACACCGCCCCCTACCGAACAAGATGTGTAGCTCGGTCAGCAGGGAGCTGAAGAAGAGCGGCTACTGACGTCACTCTACTGCGCCGCTCAGAATGCATTTTCGTTTTCGAATTATGGGCAGTTCTTTGCGGGCAGAACATGAAAATGAAAATGCAATGTCCGCTCAGTACTAATCAGTACTAATTTGATTTATAAGTCAAATAATGCAGCCACATTCTTAAAATGAAAATGCATTTCTGGAAATACATTTGAATTTGAATTGTGGTCACGATTTTGCAGCCACGTTCTTAAAATGAAAATGCATTTCTGGAAATGCATTTGAATTTGAATTGTGGTCACGATTTTGCAGCCACGTTCTTGAAAATGAAAATGCATTTCTGGAAATGCATTTGAATTTGAATTGTGGTCATGATTTTGCAGCCACGTTCTTAAAATGAAAATGCATTTCTGGAAATGCATTTTCATTTTCAAATTTTACATTTCAAATTGAATTTTTCGTTTTCATTTTAATTAAGGGAAAGAATGAGCAGTCTTAAAGAAGAAAATGAAAATGCAAATAGGATGATTGAATACTAATTTGATTTATGAGTCAAATAATGCAGCCACATTCTTAAAATGAAAATGCATTTCTGGAAATGCATTTTCATTTGAATTTTGGTCACGATTTGCTTCCATAATGGTACACGGGTCCAGCGTTGTCCTCCGTCGGAAGGCGATCTTCTGCTCTCGGCTAAACCGAATGAATCACTAGCCACAGTAACAACAAACGCAGGACGATGGCAGGAACACGGTACCCGATGAACAGTTAACTCAACTTCAACGGAGGTCAGTCCGTTAACCGCTCCCAATTGAGGCTAGCCGTACACCAATATCGAAGCTAGGTGTAGCTAGCTATTACAAAAGGCATCGAAGCTACGTTTATCTAGCTTATGCTGGTTCTTCCAGTTGACGCACCACGAGAGCTAACCGTCCAGCTTCTCTCGTGAGCGGTCGCGTCCCAAGAGACAGAAAAGAACAAAAACATAACATGTCCAGTGCCAGTCAACCAGGGCGTAACTTCCGCCCTAACAAAAATTAATAGGCAACCAATTACAAAAGTGCAATTTTGCTATTGCCCTTAGATTGAGACATTCATTGACCAAACACATATTCAATTTAACTGGTAGTAGTAAATAATAGATATTTTATTATACACGATAAATTAAATATAATTAATTATTTGTGCACACATAAACCAACCCAAGGGGTTACATTTAATTTGTAATTTGTTTAACTACATGCTCTTTTGTTTCTTCCCATTGCCACTTATTTGCTTTTCACAATGTATGCTTCATGTTTTGGCTACATTTACATTTATGTTATGCTCCCCGCAATTTTTGGGGGGCTATCTTAATGTTTACGATCATTGACCTATGCTCTTTTGTAAAGCTCTCTCCTGGAGTTCACTTTGGATAAAAGCGTCTGCTAAATGAATACATGGAAATGTAGATTCTTGATCTGCTGAGGGCTTCTCCTCAGCTCTGGCTTCTCCAACTCCTTTCCCTTCCTCACCTCTTACTCTGTCTCTCTCTGAATTACAATGATCATGGAAGAGTAGGTAAGATTTAAAGCCTTCACTTCATAACATGTTTGCCTTGTAATTGATTTCATTCATTTATGATGTAGTTTAAATATGTATTTCATTTAAACCTATTTTGACCATTCTTGCTCTAATTTAACCTATAGTCATACAACTGTAATCTCATTGGTATTGGCATTATTTGGGTAATTTTAATACACTATTCAGTTTACTTATCTTCCTTTAAACTTAAAGGGGTCATTGACTGCAAAACTGAGTTTACCTTGACATAGTTGAATAATGACAGGTCAGTGGGTAAAATGGACGTACAGTGAACCTCAAAGTCCATTGACACCTCTTTCCTATGCAAATCGTACAATTTGAAACTGCCACTGTAAAATGGTCGGTTTCCAAAAAGCCACCTTAGTGACATCACAAAGGTGGCTCCACCTTTTTTGTCTCTGGTCTGTACCTTTGTCACACCCTAATCTCAGGGTTCGCCTAGATCTCAGACCCTAGTTTAGCTGTGCGTTGCTCTGTGTACTTCCACGGGAATTACAAAGAAGAAAGTTTGGAAGTTTTTCAATGATATTGAAAATGGACCACGGTCGTAAATGCAGTGTTCGAGGCTGTACAGGGAATGCTGACAGCATTCTTCCCAAGGAACCAAACACTCAATGGGCATGGCTGATGTTTGTCTATGAGAAGATTCCTGTGAAGTGACACTCAATTATTCATTTGCTCGAACCATTTCACCAAAGACAGTTTTTAAAACCTTGGACAATTTAAAGCACGGTTTGCTAAGAAGCTTTGCTGAAAAGAGGTGCCTTTCTGACCGTATGCTGTAAGTATGATTTTGTCGCTAACAGTTATTAGCAATCCTAATGTCTCCTGTATATAGCATATGTAGAATGTGTGATGATGTAGTTTATTGGCAATTCATTTTCCTGACTGTGTTTCATTCAAATAAATAACCTGTGTTGTCATGTAAATTTACAATTCACAATGCATGTTTGGCTATGTTGCGTCTTTGCTCCGCAGCTTCGATTGTTGTAAACCAACCAATCAGCGCGCAGCTCATCTAAATATTTATGAGCATTCCATAAAAAGGAGAACACCTCTCGTTTCATTCTAGGGCTCTTTCACAGGGTTGCATTAGGGCACATAGAACCGCATCCGGGCCATTTTCAGCCCAACCAATGTTACATACCCTATAAAATCAGTCAATGACCCCTTTGAGGGAATAGTTTTGGTTGTTTGGCCAATATTAAACCTACACTTTTGCCACAAACCTTGGCTCATAAAACAAATCATGTTGGTTTGCTCCTTCTTATTTGGACATAAACTTCATAAAATAATCTTAACTGGCACGATCATATAGTTTAATTTTCATTGACTGAAGTTTTTTGTATTTAGTATTGTGTGCAGTTACAAAATATTAATGAAAGGTAAACAATTGCTAAACCTACAATACTCCACCTTGTTAGTTCAAGTGTCTGCAGGACCCAGCCAATATTTACGAGCATCTAACAAAGCGCACAAGCCCGTCCACCACTGATTATTACACAGGTAAGGTTATTGGATGGAACCGTACTCTGTTTTTTTATGTTTGTTAGGGTGGGATATCCATTCATAAAGTTATTGTTATCTAGGCGCGAGTACACCTGTATATATATATATATATTACTTATTTTAGGATGTTAAAAACGCAAGTTGTGTTCCTAAATAGAAACTGGGATGGTGGCCTATCGCCTGGAGGCAGAATTGAGGAACAGAGACAGGGAAGAGTGCCACTAGGGGTTCATTTTACAGCCATACGTGGAGGTCCAGAGACTTATTTTCCAGGGGTTATTTAGGGAAATTTAAAACAACCAAAACAATGGGAACCACAGACAGGAAAAAGGAACCACCAAATGGTATGTATAGCACCCTTCCCTGTGACCCTCTTGGTCGGCCAGCCCATATAAAGACTCCACCCTAGCCTCTTAAAGAAACAGCCTTTTTAGTTTTTCTTTTCATAACTGGATATGTCCAACAGTCCTTCCCCTCTTGTTTGCCCATACTCCTCTTTGGGATGTCTTGCCTGTGACAGAAACAATAGCTGTTAGCCCTCAAGCCAAGAATTGTCTATTGGACTGTGTGGGGAATCACTGCTATCACCTCCACTAATTCAGATTATACCATGTATACCGCTACCCTTTTCCTGACCTACGTTTATTAATGGACACTTTATGTTAAGCCTAACTGTCTCCGAGTTTCATATTTCATTGTGAATCTGGCTTTCAAGTCCCCTGGGTTGCCACAGTATGTCCATCATTTTGGATAGGTGGGATTTGGGTTTTTGGGAACACAATGCAACACATTTCAAATTATAACAAAAAGTTTTTATATCTAGTAATGAGAAGCTGTGATGTTGTTGCTGGATCGCAATGTTCTCATCTTTAGACTTATGATCTGTAATACAGCAATGCCACCGGAATGCAAAAGTCAATGTCTTCTAAAGGAAAATTATTAAGCGGCTACAAAAGATATGCAATGATATTCTGCTTAGTAAAAAGGATCCACAGTCCAGGAGGAATTTTGTAAAAGTCTATATATTTTGAGCGTGTGGCTACATTTTAGGATGCAGTAGGGAAAAACTATTCAATGTTTGATTTTAAGGTCCTGTGGAGGAAATTCAGATGTTACTGTGTATTTTGAATAGTCAAGATTGGCTTGCTACAATGTGTTTACAATGTAGCTAAATAGCCCTGACTTCTGTAACCAGATTCAGAGCGAATAGTGTCTTACTGAGTGTACATCGTGACTGTCTCCTGACTAAGTAAGTGACTTCAACTTGTAGTATTGTGTGGTGTTTTTGCTAAATCTTGTGTCTGGGCAGGGCTGATAGACAGCAGTTATCCAGGCCGTTAAGTAAAGTAGCTAGCTAGAGATCGAGTTCAGGGTACTTGCCGCTGCGTGAGACCCTGGCCTTTGTTTACATAATTAGGGTCATTGTAGAAAGTAGCTAAATAGCCCTGACTTCTGTAACCAGATTCAGAGCGAATAGTGTCTTACTGAGTGTACATTGTGACTGTCTCCTAACTAAGCAAGTGACTTTAACTTGTAGTATTGTGTGGTGTTTTTGCTAAATCTTGTGTCTGGGCAGGGCTGACAGCAGTTATCCAGGCCGTTAAGTAAAGTAGCTAGCTAGAGATCGAGTTTAGGGTACTTGCCGCTGCGTGAGACCCTGGCCTCTGTTTACATAATTAGGGTCATTGTCAGCTGCGCCTTGCATATTTAAGGCGTCTGGCAATCTAGAGGCAGCCTCGCCTGGCAGCCTCGGTGCACGAAGACTCAGTCGAACAAAGACAGGGAGTCTACCAGCGGGAGTCCACCGAGGAAGGCCGACGAGGCCGGATCACCTCTTCTGATAAGTATCAACCTATTCATATTTATATTATATCTTACCTAGAACATTTTCATAGCTAGCATGTGTTTCTTTAGCATTCCTGTTCATTACACTACCCGTAGATGTAGATATGTCACAAAGTATATACGGTCTACTTCTAACCTTCACTACCTATCCAGATCTTCTCCACCTGCCCTCTCTCTTTCTTTAGGGCTCTGGAACTGCCAGTCTGTTGTGAACAAGGCAGACTTCATCCCATCAACGCCCATATCAGATTCAAGACCCTGGTACTGACCTTCCGAGCAGTGAACGGGACTGCACCCGACTACATCAAGTCTCTCCTGCAACCTTACACCCCCACCCGTCATCTACGGTCTTCTTCAGACAACCGCCTGGTGGTCCCACCGCTCAAGACCGCCTGGTCCCAACACAAGCTCTTCTCCTGCCTGGCCCCCCAATGGTGGAACCAGCTCCCAACCTCCATCAGGGACATTGACTGTCTCCCCACCTTCAAGAAAAGGCTCAAGACTCACTTGTTCCGGGAGTACAACGGCATTTAAGAATGCTTGGCTGGACCTGATGTTAGTTTCCTCCAGGATCACAACAACTTTTATTGAGTGACTTGTTGCTCTTGTAGGTTAATCATCACGAAGTTAAGTGTTGTAGTCGCTGTGAAATATTTCACTGTTGATTGTTCTTCTACAGCTACAGTCCTGCACTTTTTGTGGTTTATGTTGTTTTAATTTGTAACTTGTATAATTGCATGCTCTTCCCTTTAGGCACTTGTTTAGTTTTTTTCACAATGTATGCTTCATGTTTTGGCTGCTTGCAAAGTTTGGGACTACCTCGTTGTTATGATCAGTGACCTATGCTCTTTTGTAAAGCTCTCTCTTGGAAGTCGCTTTGGATAAAAGCGTCTGCTAAATGCATAAATGTAAATGTATTTATTTTGTACGGTACACAGTGCCGCTGCTAGCCATTTTGGTGCCCTAAGCATAATTCGTGAATCAGTTCTGACCACTTGCGCGTTAAAGAATTGATGAAAAATAATAGAATAATTCCATGAAATAAAATTCACAAATACAAATTGGAATGAAAAATTAACAGAGCACATTTGTGCTCTGTTACATACACACTTTTTAAAGGATCCCTTGGTACAGTAAATCAGCCTCTGCCGGGTAGAAAGGGAAGTTTTAGCTCAAATCAACAAATCAACATTTATTTGTAGAGCCCTTTTTACACCCAAGCATGTGAAAGAGGGCTTCACATACGGCCATACAACTGCCCCTCAACCAACCTAAACCCTCAAGGAAGACAAGGAAAAACTCCCAGAAAAAAACTCGAAGCAGGAGAAAAAATTGAAGAAGCATTGGGAGAAGCAATTCAGAGGGATCCTCTCCTCCAGAGACGGTTGGTGAAAGAGAGGAGCAGAACACAGGCTTAACATAGTCATACAGCAGGAAAGTGTCAATGGGTTTTGAAACCCCCAAATTCATTAGAAAAAATTGAAAGTTAACACCAACATTTAGTGGCAAAATCCATTGTTATGTCTACAAATTATTTTAGATGTGGTATAAGTTTAGCTAGCTTGCAAATACTGAGGATAGCCTACAGAAGTTGAGTTAGCCAATGTCGATGCTAGCTAATGTTTAGCTCTAAATTTCACTGGGTCTTGCAGCATTGCTTGATTTACTGAAATTATTATTAAATGTTATGTACCAGCCATTAGCCTACTTTAGCAAGTCACAGTATCCCCTGATAGTGTAACTGAGACGACACAGTAAATAATTCTTCTTTCAAATAATAAGCCAGTCCTAGGATTTCGCGGGCCTTTTTTGTGATAGTTGCGGGCAAGAATTCCTGATTTCGCAGGAGTAAAAAAAAAAAGTTGCGATGAAAGTTACTGTGTTTTTTTAAGGTGTCTGTTGCAATGAAATTGCAGGAGCAAGTGAAAGTTGCAATAAAAAGTAGCGATTTCCCTCTTTGTAATTTCAATTGAGTTATTGGTTGAAAATTAAGTAATTAACAAACATTCATTAAAGAATAAAACTAGGGTTACCAGTCGTCCTCTTTTACCCGGACATGTCCTCTTCTCGAGACCTAAAAGATTATAGCAACCCCAGGCATGGAAAGTCCATCTTCGCATTCTGATACCGATCAACCAATGGTGTTAAGGTGACACAGAGACATACATTGATTGACAGCTTACCTCATTACCTTAAAGACAAGAAAATACAGAAATAAATGTACACAGAAATAAATACAAAAATAAACAAATACAGAAATAAATGGCTATGTAAATAAATAAATACATAGTTAATATTTGTTCATACATTTATTTTTATAGATTTACATTTATTTTTATATATTTACATTTTGTTATGTATAAATACATTTATTTGTCAGGTTTGGTAATTTTGGTTTGGTAATTTTTGGTTTGGTAATTTTGGCAGGTTTGGTCCTCCATAGAAGTGGGCTGGTACTTACTGGTCCGCAGTACCGGCACTTCTACATTTTACTCTTAAGCGTACCTGGCACTTTTGCTTGCGTACCGCTACTTCTTGCATGTAGCCGGCCCCGTACTCTAACACTGACAGAGAAAGCGTCAGCGAGATTGGTAATGACCCTATCACTACGTGACTTACCTCAGATCTTGACGAAGATGAAAGGCAAGCAGTCGGCCCACCCTATCAGAAGTTCGCTTTTCCACGGACGCTAGTTTGAAAAAACCATCTGATGCCTGCGTAAGTGCGTAACAGATTTTTCACTGCTGAAAACCTAGAAACGAAAAGTGTGTTGAGTTTCGGAGTTTGTAAGTCGTTATGTTAGCCTGGCTTCAGAAAGGTAGTAAAAGAATGCTTGTGCCAGAGCCAGACGCATCAACAGAGGTCCAAGTCAAACCAGAAAGATCCGGTACGAATCATGAACTTCAAACCTGTTTAAATAAATACATACATATGCATGGCCGCGGAAACTAGGGGTGCTGCGGGTGCTGCAGCACCCCCTGACAACACGAGAATTTTAAATGATATGACTTGAAAATCCACCACTGCGGCACAGCCGCACAGTAGCGGACTGGCCATCGGGAGCACCGGAAGAAGAATAACGATGGAAAACCAGGCTAAGAAAAGTAAGGGTGGGGCAGAAAAATGTAGAAAAAAAGACATCACCTTCACAAGACAAGGTTTTACCAATGAAAAACGGTTATGTTCATTTTACATAAAGCTCAAAAAACTATATTGCGCTCAATCAAAGGCCCAAAATATTTGCTCGGGCACTGCGAGCGCTCCCATTAAGTGTGGAAGTACCTATCTTTCATTCAGAACTAGCATCACAGCTGTGGTGTCGAATATTATTACTGATGACAATTAGAACAAATTACTTCAACAAATAAATAGTTTGAAAAACACTACTCTAGAGAAACAGCTTCACTTTATTATTGTATGAGGATGGCAAGCTGTAAGATTAGCCCCTGGTTATCATTAACAAGACTCATCAGGCTACCATAGCAGTTTAGTTTTAGTAAACACTCATGTAAGAATGGAAAATTGTGTGCTACTGCTACTGGATTTTTTAACAGCGTATTATAACGTTTGTCGAATTTTGACCTTACTGATCTTTTCTGTGAATTATATTTAGTGGATCATTTTGTAATGTCAGCCTGGTCAGGCGATTATTTTACACTGCTGACCACACGTAACGTTAAACGTTCATGTCGGTTAACTCATTAATGTTAGTAGCTAGATAAGCGCTAGCTACTAACATTAGTCACTCCAACATCGTGATTTTGGACGAGGCGAGCTATGCTATTTCTCGTGAACCACAGTGTGCAGCTAGCTACACTCTCACCTTTCTTCGCAGATATTCTGGGCTCCTGATGTGCTCCAGGCCTTTTTTTTCTTCCTCTCCTCACTTTTTTGGCGTCCCGATTTATGTTTCTGTTTTGGCATTGTCAGTTCTCTATTGATAACCAGGGGCCGGTTCTCTGTACGTCGCTAACTCAGTTAGCTGGATTTGATTATTGACGATTTGTCATTATCTTGGATTGTTCAGTTCTTCGAAGCTCATTCTGGACTTGCTGTCAAAGCAACAAGTCCTGTAGATCAAACCTGCTCGGGAGCAGGCTTATTTTATGTAAACAAGATTTGATTGCGGCTATATAAGCAGAGGTGATACAGGAAGTCTGTCACAGACATGTCCAGTCCGTTTTCACGACAACAACCAAGAATATGGGGCCATTATTGTAGCAAATCTATTCACAAATGATCAGCACAATCCACAAATGCACAGCACGATCCACAACTGCACAGCAAGATTCACAAATGCACAGCACAATCCAAAAATGTGTACAATCCAAAAATGCGTACCACGATCCACAAATGCGTACCACGATCCTCAAATGTGTACGATTCACAAATGTGTACAATCCACAAATGCGTACCGCGATTCACAAATGCATACCAGGATCCACAAATGCGTACCACCGTCCACAAATGTATGAAGTCAAATTAGGGTCAATAATAATTAGCAGTCACAGAAAACGATTAGCAGAAGCAAAAAACGATTTGCAGGAGCAGTAAACGATTTGCAGGAGCAGAAATAGTTGTGCATAGGGTGACCAGACGTCTGGATTTCGGCCGGACAGTCCGGTTTTCCAGCCTTTTGTCCGGACCGCTCTTAGGTGTCTGTCTTTTCGCCCTTTTTGTCCTCCTTTTTGACCCTTCCTGCCCACTGTCGCAATTTACCACTTGCGTATGTTTTCCAATGCCAAAAAAGGAAAGGCCTCCTTCTAACCTACGTGGAGTTCAGAACTCCACTTTGCCACAAGAGCAGCAAAGATCAATATCATACCTTCTGTAAGTTCTGTCGCATTGACATTGACGTGAGTAGTAGGGGGAAAGGGGCTTTAGGCATGCCTGCGATACGCAACTGCACAAGGATAATGCTAGGTCTGCCGGGCACTCTTCTTTACTCCCCCCCCCCTCCCCGTCAACAACTTTTTGGGGTTGTCCTCCTTTTTGACCCTTTGTCCTCCTTTTGGGACCCAAGTGTCCTCCTTTTCAGGGTCATGCTTCTGGTCACCCTAGTTGTGCATCCGTAAAAAAGTGCTGTATTAGGCTAATTATTTTTGACAAACTTTCTCTACGGATGCAAATCGTTTTCTGCGACTGCAAATCTTTTTCTGCGACTGCATTTCTTTTTCTGCGACTGCAAATCGTTTTCTGGTTCTGCAAATCTTTTTCTGCGACTGCAAATCGTGTTCTGCTGCTGCAAATATTTTCTTGTGTCAAAATCGGGTCAAAAAGGGAGTCAGGTGGCTGACCGGGTAGAGCATCGGGTTAGTAATCTGAAGGTTGCCAGTTCGATTCCTGGCCGGTGCACATGACGTCGTGTCCTTGGGCAAGGCACCTCACCTAGTTGCCTCGAGGAGAATGTCCCTGTACTGACTGTAAGTCGCTCTGGATAAGAGCGTCTGCTAAATGACTAAATGTAAAAAGGTGTCCCATCAGCACGTTGCTTGTTGAGTAGCCAATTGTAATGCTGCTCACCGACAATCCAATAATGGGGCAAAAGGTGTGCAGCGCCAAGTTCTCTGGAGTCATTCAACATGGAGGAGTCTGAGGCGAATGCATCAGTGACACAGGTGGGTTAATTACAGGTTAATTACATCACGGAACATGTCAATAAAGTTTTATGGGTAGCAACATACGCGTAAGACACCTTTGCGTGCATCCCAGAGTTTCTTAAGTTCCATATTTAGTTAATGCGGTCGCTGCTAACATCAACACTTACTAATATGGGAAGAAAAAGGTATAGTAGGGTAGCTGAAGGTTGTCTAGGTTTAGTTTCCAATTGGATCAAACTAAAAAAAAATTGCTTCCCTGAAGAAAGATTGATCATTTAATGAACACAGAAAGGTCCGATTTTGGCAAGACATAAGTCTTGTCGCTTACAGAGAGTAATGTGAAAATTAAAGAAATAATTTACTTCAAATACAAAAATATGTTGCATAACATCAGTGAATTAAGTAGTGGTGCTGTGAGATCAATATTTAATATCTTGTATGACTTCCATGAGCTTGAAGGACTGCATCCATGCGGTTCGACAATGATTCATGCAATTTATTGATGAAGTCATCAGGAATAGCAAAGAAAGCAGTCTTGCACGCCTCCCAGAGTTCATCAAGATTCTTTGGTTGCATCTTCCATGCTTCCTCTTTCATTCTACCCCAGACATGCTCAATGATGTTCATGTCTGGTGACTGGGCTGGCCAGTCCTGGAGCACCTTGATCTTCTTCGCCTTGAGGAACTTTGATGTAGAGATGGAGCACCATCCTGCTGCTCCCCTTTTTTTTACCCCTTTTGTGGTTGGGAATGTAGCTAATACTTCTTGATATATTGCCTTACACCCTGCAAATCTCTCACACAGCCCCATACTGGATGTAACCCCAGACCATGATTTTTCCGCCACCAAACGTAACTGTTTTCTGGGTGAAATCTCGGATCGATGCGCGCTCCAGTAGGTCTCCTGCAATATTTGCGGCGGCTGTGATGTAATTCAACCGAAGATTCATCTGAGAAATCCACCTTCTGCCACTTTTCCAGCATCCATTCTTTAGCAGGCTGTGGGCCTTGGCAAATGCCACACGTTTTTTTAATTGCCTTTTGTTTAGTGCTGGTTTCTGGGCACTGATTCGACCATGGAGGCCATTTCGAGAATTCTACAAACTGTGCTGGTTGACACGGGGACTTGAGGTGACCAGGCCTGGTGGAGCTCTGCTGCAGTGAAAAAGAGGCTGGCCTTGCATTTTCGAGCCACGGTCCTCCCGAGCAGTTGTCTTGCGGGGTCTGCCGGACCTGGGCTTGTTAAAAACATCTCCAGTCTCTTCAAATCTTTTTTTAATTCTTTGTACTTGACGCTGAGACACATTGAAGGTGTCAGTCACCTCAGCAGTGGATCTGGTCTTCAGCCTCTTGACAATCAACGTTTTGGTCTCAGGGTGAATCTTAGGCATGTTGTCAGAGGTCAAATTGCAGTTGATGTGAAGGTCTGGTGTGCTGGGGTTCTTTTTATACACACCCACTAATTGATTGATCAATTATTGATCACATGTAAGGCTGTAATCTAACATTGGGTGCATTATATGACAAGGCGACAAGACTTTTGTCTTGCCAAAATCTGACCTTTCTGTGTTCATTAAATGATCAATCTTTCTTCAGTGAAGCAAATTTATTTTAGTATATTAAACATCATTTGGGAGGGTTTTAGCTTTCATACGAGCCATTTCTAAAATAAATTTATCAATTAAAAGTCAGGTTATAAATAGTTATTTCTACAAAATGGATAAGTGACAAGACTTTTGTCAGGGACTGTAGATTACTGTAATGTACTGTAGATACATTAAACCATTGTACTTTCTTTGAATCCGACACTCTGTGCATTACTTGATAAAGAAATTATCCTAACATTAGTCTGCTAATCTAGACAGACGTTAGCAATAGGCTCAGGGTTCGTACGGTCATGGAAAACCTGGAAAAGTCATGGAATTTTAAGATGGTTATTTCCAGGCCTGGAAAAGTGCTTGAAACAAATTAAATCCCCAAAGTTTTGGAAAGTTGTTATAATCATATTTTCATGTTGTTTATTTACGCTGAGTTTTAAATAATTCACATGCGTTTAAAAGAAATACGTTCAAAATATAAGCAGGCATACGCTCTCAAACTAACTGAAAAGTTAGATGGCCATAACAACAGTAACTCAGAGAAGCGCGATGGATAATTCAAAATGCCAGGAAAGTGTAGCTTTAACGATGATTGGCTACAAATGGAAAGATACATTAAACAGACAAAGACCCGGGACGAGCAAAATGTCGGTTGTGTGGTGGAAAATCATTCGACATTTCAAACATGGGAGAGGCGGCATTAACTAGCCATTCCAAAGGTAGAAAACATCAGAGCGCTGCTGCTAGCAAAGCTACAGCTGCCCGGTGATGGGTGCTGCTAGCAAAGCTACAGCAGCTCCCATCACCGGCTTTCTCACCACAGCGAGGTCCAGTGCTACGCCTAGCAGCAGGGGTCGATAACCGATGCTGTGACAAAAAATGAAGTCCTAACTGCGGAGGTAATGTGGGCTGAAGGGGCTTATTTTCCCTACTATGACCGGCGTTCTATACATTATGCCGCTTATTACACGGCTACTTGCCAAAAAAATAACTTAACACAGTGTGTCTTTTTACAATTTATTTGTTACCGTTTGGAGTGTTGATCAGCAGAAAAATAGTTTGACGTTGAACTTCATAGACGTTGAACATTCTTTAGGCTTCAAATCAGCTGACGTTGCTAAGCAACGGAGTACGCTGGGGTTGAAAAGTTACCGGACTGCTTGTGGAAAAAGGCCACTTCCCTTGACAGCGGTCAAAAATGCATAGCAAAGTTCAAATGTAAAAAAATTGTTCACCGCAGAACATTGGGAAGCCCCATTTAAGTGAATGGAGCATTCTACAGTATTACGAACAGCCGTGTAATACAACTTTTTAACGTATACACCAAGATTTCACAAAAAGTTTGGTCATGGAAATTTGGTTTAAAGTCATTGAAAAGGCATGGAAAAGTCATGGAAATCCGTTGGTCAAAATGTGTATGAACCCTGTAGGCTAGACTGCTATTTGTTTGATGGCTATTTTTCGTAAGCTTCCCTTCTAAAGCCGACTAACAGCTAGTCTCTAGCTAGCTACTGCCATTTGTTAAGTTAGGTATGTTGATATGTATTTGAAATGTATTTAGCTAGCAGTGGGCACCTAGTGCAACACAAGAGAATGTTCATTAAAATGACATGCTGCTACTACCGTATTTCTGGGGCAGCGTTTATTACACAATGTTCATTTTTGGTGCAGCGTTCATTCGAGGGCGGCGTTTATTTGAGGGCGGTGTTTAATCAAAGAAATACAGTATACCAAGGTTCCCTTTCCAAAACATCAAAGTGTGTAAAACAACCTTTCTATTCACGTCTTCATAACCCTTCACATACATTTCCTTAACCAAAAGTAACATCTGTGAGCTCCCACTAAATACCCAGCTATTAAATAAAAAATTCCATTGATTGCTTCCATTTCAATGGATATTACTGTGCACTTGGTGTTGAAATCAAATGTAGATATTACCGTAACCCTGTTCACATCACACAAAACTGAAAGCAACATTAGTTCAACACGTAAACCAAAAATATTCCTTCCCCAAATAATCGGACCTATCCGTTTGAACACATAAAAAAACTTTTGTTTTAAACACCAGGGATTGTAATTCCTGCCTGAATCTTGCTTTTGTTGCCAAAACTGGCCTTTACCAATTATCTGATCCAAGAATCGAAATGTAGCAAATGTAATAAGAACCGAATGAAAGTCACAATATAGAAAATCAAGAGTATGGTAACTCACAATATTTTGTGACGAAAGGCAGGGCTCCAGACTAACTTTTTTTACTAGGAGCACAGTAGCCCCTGACTGAAAATGTTAGGAGCGCAAGCAGAACATTTAGGGGCACACCTTTTACTGAACTGCAATGCATTTATTAATGTAACTAGGGAGGGTACAATTCAGTGGCAATTTTAGACCGTTTTTAGGAGTGCTCAAGCACGAGTGCTTGTATAAAATGCTCGCACTGTCTCAAAAACTGGTCGCAAAATGCTACCATTTGGTCGCAGTCTGGAGCCCTGACGAAAGGCCATCCTGATGAGGGTCCATACAGGCATGTGCCACATCGTGTGACTCACCGGGCACAACGACCAGCAAGCCCTCCACAGTCCAGCGTCCATAGCCTCTCACGCTCCGCCTCTCCACCCAGGAGAGAGACAACCTATCAAGGCCCAGTTCACCAGTGATTCAGTTCAGCGTCAGTTCGCTAGGCTGAAGCTGGCCTTAGAGAATCTACTGCCAGAAGATGCCACAGAGCGATTTAAATATCCGGTACTGGTGGACCACTTAAGATATGAGGAAGCTCTGCTTATAGCTGATTCATACTGTAACTCGCCCCGTCCTTATAGTGACACCATGCGCTCACTGACAGAGCACTATGGACAGCCCCACAAGTTATCACTGAAGAAAATAGCCGAGGTGATGGATGAGCCAGATGTTCGCAGCGGAGACCTCAAAGCCTTTCGGAAATTCGTACTTAAAGTACGGGCCCTGGTTGGAATGTTGGATCAGATGGGGGACGAGGGAGCCATCAAACTCCATTGTGGCTCACATGTTGCCAGGCTTCTCTCTAAGTTGCCACACGACTTGCAAAGCAATTTTAGGAGGCATACCCACCCACGGAAGCAGTCTGTGCCAACCTTATTAGACTTTGACTTTGAATTGGAGGTGCAGGGCACAGAGGTCAAACCAGCACGTGCAGACAGTGGAGATGCATTCAGGGAGGTGAAAGAGAAGAGGGAGCACAAGTCAGCGGTTGTTGTGATAAACATGTTGTGCATATTTAGATGAGTGCCTTTTTCTCTTGGCCATTTCTATTACTTAATTTAAAATGTATAGCCTATATATTGGCTAACAGTAATACCAAATGTATAATGTTTTCTTCAGTATGATGCTATACGCTCTCAGCTGATTCCAGGCGGCTTCGGCTTTTAAACCAAATTCTACAACGCCCCCAATTACTGCCAAACAAAAGAATACCCTGAGTACCCTGAAACCGAAAATGACTCACTGGCTAGCTACTCCTTGACCAGTTTCAACTGGTTATCTAACTGCTGACCCTTCTGCTCTGCCCAAGAGACTAACTTTGAGCTAAACTCAATAATATACTAGTCTTGATCACTCGCAGTCAATGCAGCGCTCTCGAAGTTCTCTTCAGTATGACGCTATACGCTCTCAGCTGATTCCAGGCGGCTTCGGCTTTTAAACCAAATTCTACAACGCCCCCAATTACTGCCAAACAAAAGAATACCCTGAGTACCCTGAAACCGAAAATGACTCACTGGCTAGCTACTCCTTGACCAGTTTCAACTGGTTATCTAACTGCTGACCCTTCTGCTCTGCCCAAGAGACTAACTTTGAGCTAAACTCAATAATATACTAGTCTTGATCACTCGCAGTCAATGCAGCGCTCTCGAAGTTCTCTTCAGTATGACGCTATACGCTCTCAGCTGATTCCAGGCGGCTTCGGCTTTTAAACCAAATTCTACAACGCCCCCAAATACTGCCAAACAAAAGAATACCCTGAGTACCCTGAAACCGAAAATGACTCACTGGCTAGCTACTCCTTGACCAGTTTCAACTGGTTATCTAACTGCTGACCCTTCTGCTCTGCCCAAGAGACTAACTTTGAGCTAAACTCAATAATATACTAGTCTTGATCACTCGCAGTCAATGCAGCGCTCTCGAAGTTCTCTTCAGTATGACGCTATACGCTCTCAGCTGATTCCAGGCGGCTTCGGCTTTTAAACCAAATTCTACAACGCCCCCAAATACTGCCAAACAAAAGAATACCCTGAGTACCCTGAAACCGAAAATGACTCACTGGCTAGCTACTCCTTGACCAGTTTCAACTGGTTATCTAACTGCTGACCCTTCTGCTCTGCCCAAGAGACTAACTTTGAGCTAAACTCAATAATATACTAGTCTTGATCACTCGCAGTCAATGTAGCGCTCTCGAAGTTCTCTTCAGTATGACGCTATACGCTCTCAGCTGATTCAAGGCGGCTTCGGCTTTTAAACCAAATTCTACAACGCCCCCGATTACTGCCAAACAAAAGAATACCCTGAGTACCCTGAAACCGAAAATGACTCACTGGCTAGCTACTCCTTGACCAGTTTCAACTGGTTATCTAACTGCTGACCCTTCTACTCTGCCCAAGAGACTAACTTTTAGCTAAACTCAATAATATACTTGTCTTGATCACTCGCAGTCAATGCAGCGCTCTCGAAGTTCTCTTCAGTATGACGCTATACGCTCTCCCGTTGTTTTTCTCCTTTTCTTTTCTTTTCTATTTCTTTGCTAAAGAAACAACGATGTTAGCTAAAATAGTTCCAATGAATTGGCTTTACCCGGAAAACGATTGATTTTTGACCAATCGTGATCTGTAAAATGGACAGACAAGTGCACCGTTCAAGTTTACACGGGGGAAATGCCCACCCCCACTCTTTGGATTTTGGATCGCTCCAGTTAAACAGTTGAATGGTATTAAAGGGGCAATTGACTGCAAAACCGATTTTAACTTTGTCATTGTTGAAAAACGACAGTTCGGAGGGTAAACTGAACATACCGTGAATATCAAAGTCCATTGACACCTCTTTCCTATTCAAATCTCAAAAAGAAAAAATTTGGCTGTAAAACGCTAGCTTTTCAACAAAGCCACCGGTCCTACGTAGGACCGGTGATCGCCCTCTTATTGGCTCTGGTCTGTATCTTTGTCACGCCCCAGAATTTACATCCAGACCAGCCCGAGGTAGCGTCAATCTCCGATACTAGTTTAGCTGCGCGCTGCTCTGTGTAGGCTACTTATAAGGAATTACAAAGAAGAACGTTTTGAATTATAACAAGGATATTGAAAATGGACCACGGTCGTAAATGCTGTGTTCCAGGCTGTACAGGGAAGGCTAACACTCACAGTCTTCCCAAGGAGCCAAACATTCAACAGGCATGGCTGCTGTTGTCTATGAGAAGATCCCGGCGAAGTTTGACACTCAATCATTCATTTGCTCTGAACATTTCACCCAAGACAGTTTTGACAACCTTGGACAATTTCAAGCAGGATATGCTAGGAAGCTGAACCTGGAAAGAGGTGCTGTTCCAACCGTATGCTCATTGCAACCGCAAGCTATAAGGACAGTATGATGTTGTGCTAACAGTTATTAGCAATGCTAACGTTTCCTGTATATAGCATACCAGGTAGAATGCTAAATACGTTTCTACACACATCAAATGACTCTAGCTAGACTAGCTGTAGTCGGCATTAGAAGGGAAGCTTCCGAAAAATAGCCAGAAAACGAACTGCAGTCTGGCTTATTGCTAACGCCTGTCTAGATAATCTATTTGAAAGAACTGGAGAAAGGCAGGTTCTAGATACAGGATACGTTAGCATTGCTAGTAACTGTTACTAGTAACACCTAGACTGTAGGCATGATGTAAACAAGTTTAGCTTGCTAGTTAACGCAAGAGCATAGGTAGAATGTGTGATAATTTAGCCTAGTTTATTGGCAATGGGGCTAACGTTGATTCATGTTCCTGACTGTGTTTCATTCAAATAAATAACCTGTGTAATGAAAATCTACAATTCACGATGCATGTTTGTCCAGATCTTTGTCATGTTATTTTACGGCAAGATATCTAGAGCTAGCCTAGCTAGCTAACTGAAGCCGAGTAGAATCACGATATGGTTTGGTTGCTAAGCTGTAGCCTAACGTTCTACCCACCTAAGTCAATCCAGTTTGCTTCAACAACAGAAGTGGAAACAAGTAATGTTATCATTTCAAATGATATATAGTCAATCTGTTGAAAACAGTGTTGTGTAGACACAAAAGATTTATTTGCTCGTTTTTATTTCAAGTCTCCAACTTCGGTGTTTCAGCGAGTGCTGCTGTTGGCCGTGTTGCGTTTTTGCTCCCAGCTTCACTCGTTGATAACCAACCAATCAGCGAGCAGCTTATCTAAATATTAATGAGCATACCATAAAAGGAGAAAAGCTAGTGTTTTTTCCCGGGAACATTTCAGAGGATCTGTCAGAGGGCATAGAATAGCACCCGGGCCATTTTCAACCCAACCAATGTTACATACCCTATTCGGAGACCTTAAGGAACAGTGTGAAATACCCCAAAAACCCAGTCAATTGCCCCTTTAAGGCCGTCCTCAAAGTGAGCGTAAACTATTAGGATTTTTTTTCTTGAATAGTGCCGTGGCTGTAGCGGCCGTTTGTTTGACCGGCCGTTCGGGAAATATCCAGAGTTTCCCGATGGCCCTGCCTTCAGGTATAGTTAAATCAGTCAATCTCGGTATCAAAATCATTGTATCATACTAGCAAAACCATTTATGAACATTGTATTGTTATATTCTGAAGTTTAAGCATTCCATGGACATTTTACATAACGGAACTCAAAGCTAAAAGCCTCTTCACACCTCTGGGCAGATCCCAGGACGACGCCCCGGTGGAAGTAACTGACCAATGAGAGAGGTCACCTTCACATGGATAACCCCCTGTTCTTTGGTGTATAAAACCCCCAAACGTACAATCACCCCCGCTTGTTCGTAGGATTAACTTGAGGTGCACGCTCTAACCTATTCCTCATAACTTGCACATTCACTGAGCGCCCAGAACTTTGACGAGAGATTCCGTTTTCTATTTGTTGACTCCGTTCTTCAAACCGACAAAAGTAAATATTGCAAATGTGTGATTTGCTATATTTCTTACTTGTGACATATTGGCATGTTGTGATTTAATTGTTGATGTTTGATTGTATTTTACAAATTATTTAACCTAACCATCGTTAGGTCAGTAGCCATTGATCGTCCATTGTTACTATAGAGGCCTCTTCCTCTCTACCTCTTCCTCACTATCTCACCTCCCCCTCCAAACGCGCTCTACGCAGCCATTGTGTAGTGCGCTTTCATTCGAATTTAGGCCTATTGTACTGCTTTAGCCCAACTAACCCATAACGTATCTGGTATGTGTTCACTATAATTACATTCTTTTAAATAAATCATTGTGTATAATCCTTGCACATCTCTCACGTTATATGATCTGCTCTACTTTCATAGAATTCACTACTTAAGATTAGACTGATTATTACGAGTGCTATTATTCAATATTATTAAATATAGGATTCCCTAATGTCCTAAACCAATATTGGGTTGGTGCCCCAAAACATTATGATAAATTAAGTATTTCTATTTTACTGTAACACAAGGAAACCCCGCTACATAGGTATATACATTTACATTTATTCATTTAGGAGAGGCTTTTATCCAAAGCGACTTCCAAGAGAGAGCTGTACAAAAAGTGCATAGGTCAATGATGATCGAGATAGCCCCTAAAAACATTGCGGGAAGCCAAAACATGAAGCATTCATTGTGTTACATTAGCATGCATGTAGAGCATACATTACAATGTAAAGTAAATGTATCACACTGAATACAATCGTAAATTACAAATGATAAAATAAAAAAATTAATCAATTAGATTACCAAATACCAATTCGGAAAGCAACTCAGAATTCTATAAAATGCGTCAATAAATCAGAAACGATACAAGACCTCGATCCACAGATAGTCTATACAATTCCCCCAAATATCGCAATAACCTAACAGAACCCCCTGACCCTCTCTCAGGCACTCAAAATACACACAGCACCGTATAACGTGTGACCTATTAGCTACCCTCTATGTATCCGTCAATGCAGTTCCCATATGATGCATCTTATTTTGTACGACGTAAACAGAACTGGACATCGCTCCACAGATAGCCCATATAAACCCAAATTATCGGCAATAGCCTAAACGACACACACATTTTGACAATTCAAACACACAGCGATCAAAAATAATCTCTCAACGATTCTTTGCAATTCTGCGTCAGCCACAAAACGTCCAACAGGCGCCTCCACCCCGCTATCTCCGTCAAATTTGGATGGAGGGAAAGGGGGCTGTTTTCCGGATGATCAGTCACCTGAGAGAGCCGCCAATTGTCCGTCGTAGCTGTTCGAGGATCCCGACACCAAAACTGTGGAGGAAATTCTGACAATACTGTGTATTTTGAATAGTCAAGATGCCGGCTTAATACACTTTATTTATTTTGTATGGTACATTAGCAAACAGAGTACTCTGCTACCAGTCATGATGGAGGACATATTGTTACAATTGTTCGAAAGAGTGGTTTCGTTCCAATTCACACAGAGCCTTATGTAAACGTACAACATAGGGTCATTTTATACACCAATCAATCAATGAAGCTGTCCCATGTCTCTTCTTTGATTGGCTTACTCCCTTACAGAATACAATGTATCAACCTAACACAATACAGTGACAGCTGAGACAACAGAGTCTCAGAACCTGATGTCCCAAGCTTTTTTGATGTTACATCTCTCCCCAATTCAGGAGAATATAAAGCTACAAGAAGCTGACCATCCAAATGGCCAACTGTCCTTTGTGTGGTCATTTTCAAACAAGAGTTAGTTAAATACAAACAATGCAACAGGAAAATATCTGTACAGCAAAAGTTCAAACAGCTACTTATGTCACCCTACTGTATGTCTACAATCGACCCTTTCAAGAACTTCCCCCCAGGTGACAAGAACTCTCAAGTCACCCAGACTTCACGTCTCTAGCTCTTAGTTATGTGTCATAAAACTACAGGTGGCATCTCTGACAAATGGAGTTGAATCAACATTCACTGTATCAAGCATCTTAGCCAACTGTAAACTTCTTTAAAACACATTCATTGTGCATAAGCTTAGTTGGGGTTATCCTTCAATTCAGATTGATTGTGACAGTTCAACAGCAACCACAATCATTATCAATGCTGTTGTGGCAAACGCAGTTGGGGCTGTATGGCATTGTTTTATAAAGCAGTGGTTTATGACTTGCCCTAACTTTTCCTAATATATCAATTGTAATAGTAAATTATTCAATTGTATATATGAAATTGTAAATAACAGCTGTATTATTAAGTGGTTTCATTGTCTTTTTTGACAAATGTGACATATAAAAATGTATATAACCAGAAAGATTGGTATTTTTTTCACATGAAATATTGCAACTCACATATCTTCAGATCAATTATCCTGTGTAATGTAACATATTTTTACTTCAATTTAACAAGTCTAAATAATTTTAACTTTCAGATGTAGTCTTTATGATCATGCAACATTAACTGCCTCACACTTTAGAATTAATGAAGGGCTTTTACATTTATTTGTCAATTAATCAATGAACCTAGTATTATTGTTTGTCAGTGGATCAAACGTCTCTATAAATATGGCTTATTAGATAGCCAGTGAATTCATTGCAACTTGGGGTAAGGTATCAGCTATATGTTTGAATAAATGGTATGAAATGTAGTTTGCAATGTGGGGAGTTAGTTACTGTGGGAATCAATTGTTGGTCAATAGCCAAAGTTCATTAATTAGAGTTTTCTAAGAAAGCTTGCAACTGGTTATTTAAACTTCTTTGATGATATATCATGAGATCAAAGAAATGTAATTAATGAGGACAAACAAACAACAGCATATCTTTACACAATACACAACAGGAAAATTAGAAGATAGTAACCTTTATGGACATTCCTTAGGAAATATAGTACACATCAGACACATTTTTGCCATGTTCCAGAACTCTAAAGCATGATTGGAACCATACAAATATGACCGTAATGAGGAACATCCACTGAACACAAAAGTCTGATCTGTATGTGCCTAAAAAACTGAATACTGTGTATGCATTCAAAACAGCCATCATCAAGATAGTTTGTGTGGGTCAGATAGGCTCTGTAAGTATAGTGAACTTCAAATCAAGGTGAAAGACTGAGCACCACCCTCTTTTATAAATAAGCAAGAAAGGTTGAGTCGCCACGTTTGGTGTAAATTATTTCATGAATGTTAGATATTCAAAATGTCATAAAAATCCATGCTTGCTTTATTCCACCAAAATACATTTTAGGTCACCAATTTCAGCTGACTGCAAGTAAATGACATCATATGTTTTTGTTTTATTTTATTAATCTTTACAACAAATAATGTTTGACTTCATGTTTTACTCTTTGGACAATACAAAGACTTTA
Organism: Hypomesus transpacificus; assembly: GCF_021917145.1. Taxonomy (NCBI): domain Eukaryota; kingdom Metazoa; phylum Chordata; class Actinopteri; order Osmeriformes; family Osmeridae; genus Hypomesus; species Hypomesus transpacificus. Next base: position 1,172,293 of record NW_025814032.1, on the reverse strand, counting down.
TGAATGCTTAAATGCAGATGACAAGTGTTGATGAAGCATCATGTATATTTTATGCAGGTGGTACTACAATTGTACACAATGCAGAATGTAGTTATGATTCTTTCTTATATTGCCTTTGACATAATTTGAAGAACTACCCTTAACAGTTAATACATGGTTTTCAAATACAACCATATAATAGCATTATTTACATCTTAAAATATATTTGCTGAACGAGTGGGTACAAAATATTGCAATAATACCACTAAATGTCCATGTAATATGTACTCAATTTATATTTTTAATTTAGAAAAGGACAATTATACTTTGTTTCTGAATATGGATTTAAGGAAAACAGACACAAGTGAACCATTCCATAAACCAGAGCCCTTAAATAGTTTTAGAAAGAAAACAATATTATAGATGATGGCACATCAATATGTTTAACTCTCAGCCAATAAACACATTGGCAGCAGCTACCTACCTTGCACTTGCACACCCTCTCTCTGAGTAGTAGTCCTACAGAAGCTGAATTTGTGCTGATTTCTCATGGACATATGCCACAAAAGGCAAGCATTGGTTTTGGAAGCTTGAGTCTTTAACCAGAAGACTCATCCATGCACTCTTAAAGGTTGGTCATCATAAGAAAAGCCCTCCCTCATTTCCTGGTTTCAGAGAGAAAGAAAGTATGTTTCCTAAATCTAATCCACAAACATCAGCTTGAGTATTTTGTATTATTGACAGCCTTTTGACTTCCCTAAAGCCCACTTGTTACTGGTCATTTCCCAGAAAGAAACAGGCCAAGAAGGGGAAGTCTTTTAGGAGAGGGGTGGGGTGGTGAAAGAAAGCCATGCCAAGTCAAATAGAAACTCTGACTCATTCCAGTGCTCATCCCAATCAGCAGATATGGTTAGCCTGTGGCAAAGGACAGTATTTCCACAAGCTGGAAAAAGCCATCCATGCATGATTCGCCCTATGCAACATCTCCTGGTGTACCACCCCCAGCCTCATCCCTTACCCCCATCCTCCTTGTCTGCCACCAAGCAGTCCCTGGTCACTTTGAATGGCATGTTCATTCCCCTCATAGTGTCAATCTGAGTTACATGTACTCTGGAACATACTACTCTATCATGATGTTCTACTTTTCCTTTGTGTATTATGTTTAACTTTTACAAAGTTATCAATGACAAAAATAAACGGTACATTCTGGATTTGAAAAATAAACAAAAAAAAGTGATACTTTTGTGCACTGCACTCAGTAACGTTTAAGCATGGGGACTTTTTATTGGATGAAACTAGCATCCATCTATGCCCACCCACCCGCTCGACCAAGATGTCAACTTATTTCGTGGTTGTGGTCCTGGAGTATATTTTGAAAAGCACTTTGCGACACACAAACAGTTTTGACTCACAACCAATGTCTGTTTATAAGAGCAATGTAAAAAATAACTTACATGAACATTAAATATAACTTAAAAAAGTATAACACTCTCAATAAATAGTTCTACTATTTACACTAATGGTAAGAGATGCAAAAGTTACTAAAGTACCAAAATATAGAAGCAGCAAACATTACAGGCATGAGGTACAGCAAGGGATCCTGTGGTTACAGTAGAGAGGTGAAGCCCTCAAATCAAACATCTAATCTGAAAACATCATTCCATTAATGTCTCTGCATTATGGCTTATGAACGGTACCTTGTCCAATATAAAGAACCAATGGCAAAACTTCAACCAAACAATCAACACATATTGAGTCAGACATGGTTTAAACACAAACAGTCACAGTCTGTAGCTTGTATCCTTCTCCCAATGTTCTATATGATCACTGTTATTTGGCCACCAAAAATAATGACAATTACAACCAACCTGGAATGGTGTTAAAAGGAGGGGTATGTATGATGGAAAGTAAGGGGGAGATGTCAGGTCTTCAATCATCTTTTCAAAGTCTTTTCAGTTTAAGATTGAAGGTAGGCAATCTAATCTCAAAATAACCCTTAGATCCATACAAATGGTATAAAATGGCTTTCCAAAGGTTCAATTGACAGACATATCTGCAGTACAGACATTGGAATTATGTAGCGATTGCAGTTCAATCTCTAATGAAAGCATCAGTATCTTGAGGATTATTACATACCTTTCAATAATATCTACATTGTACAATTCATTTTACCACGGATATATATATTAAGTATAAAGTGTTACATGCAATTGTCAAAGCTGTCTTAAAAAACATCCATTATTCATATCTAAAAAAATTCTAAAAGTATTTGCTTTGAGTCCCTTTTTGGTTATCACTTCATTTAGCATTCTTTCTCCATTTGTGTGTCATTGGTTTAGGCTCCACAATTCACACCAAATATGGTGGATTACATAAACTATGAACCACAGAAATTATATAGCTTGTGCCCTGGTCAAGAGGAACAAAATGTATTAATGTCTTCACATAATGTCTCAATGTGCAGCCTTTTTTTCTCCTACATAGAATGCCACACATCTCAAATAAGTCTTGATCCCACCTCGAGATGTACAGAATTCAAGAAAGATGAGCATACAAAACATATTCAACATTGGCTTCCTATTTGGCTTAATAATGTCAGGTGCAAAACTAGTGGGAATACGAATCACAGGAAAGCTATTATAGTAGCAATACCAAAGGAGATTCAAATGACCGGACATCATACATGATTTTAAATCCTCTTCGGATAATAGCAGCTTCTAACGATTTTGACTTAAATAAAAATGTCTTCTTTAATGGCATCTAAAAGTGCAGTAACTGAGGTCAATAATAAAAATACTGATTAAATATAATTAGCAAAAATGAAAAGATAAATGTGAAAATAAGCAATGAAACATCCCACCTACCTAGGTTTAAAAAGTATTCAAAAAACTGTACACTTTACATAGTATTGACTGAGAATACTTCTTTCCTTGCCTCGTGTGGTATTGTCATATGTCCTCTACTAATCCTTTCTTCACTTGACATTGGACAGCATTGACCTTCAACGTTGTTTTCTGATTGCATGTTACAATCTACAGGTATCATTTTATAAATAGCTATGACAATGATTGTTGTGAGTGTCCATGCCATTGGATAGGCATACATATGACATGATACTATATATGTACGGGTTCATAAGCAGTTGGCCCTGTAATGGATAAGCATTTGGAGCAGCAAACTGTGGACCACATGCCGAGCAGTCTTAATCTTTCAATGTAAATAAGGTAAAGCCTGATGTATGTTTAACAGTACATGAAGATTAAATTAAGCATGCAGAATAGCAGCCAAAGATCTATTGAAGTTAAAGGTTGTTATGGTTGGTGGGTGTGACGTATCAAGGTCACACAACTAAAATTAGGGATGCACAAACAGCACCACAATAGAAACAAGTGAAGAGGTAATACTACTACATACTGTCTTTAGATTGGATCCATTGGCTTTAAGAACTGCTACTGCTCTAAATTTGAACTTGTTTCAAATACAACGGTTTGAGGTAAACCTGCAGCACAGGTTTAACACAAATAAAATGTATGAACTGTATGCACAAAGCACATGCACTCCACTGGCAGAACATTGTTTATGGTAGTGTGTGCTTGCACATTCTAAGCAAAATCTATGAACTGAAGAAGCAGGTCTGTAAACATTGACTACATTCAAGACAAGGTGTGGGTCACATTCTTGAAGTTGTGGTCAATGTTCTGGAGCATTCAAATTTATACATTAAGAATTTACTAGATTTACTGCAATACAATGGTTTGAGAAAATGAGGTGTTAGGTTTTTGAAAGTTTCTAGTGCATATTTTCTGTTCTCACTCTTATTAATGCTATGGTGCAATGTGGGATGTGTACAGTGGGTTTAAGCGTGCATGCATAAGCAAACGTGTGTGCATAAATACATTTGATAGGAAGCTTGGGTATTATGAAAGACAGGTCTTCCACCTCTTATAAAGGTCTGCAATTAGATTGAATGACAACGTAGCAAGAAACACAGCAGCAGAAGCCATGCCATGTTAATACAACTGGTTGGAATTTGCGTCGCAATAACATTAAAAAAAAAATCTGGTTTGTAAAAAAAAAGACCTCTCCTGTTTTCAACACCGTTTCTGTGGTATATACACATTTTCAGAATGTCATCAAAATGGCTACCCAGCAAACCCCTAATTCATCCATATTTAACATCTTTGTAAAAAGGATTCCTCTAGCGGTGATGCCTATTGAAAAAAATGCATATATTAAAAAAGGTCAGTTTAAATATGCACTCAAATCTGAAATGGAATATGTAAAGCTTTCTAGCCAAACAACATAAGACGTCAAGTACTTTCATACTAATAGTGTTTTAGTCCGTTTTCTGTTTTTTTTTCTATTCCATTCAGTACCACAGATTAAAACTTTATATTTTACAACCAAGAGAAGGATCCCCTAAGATTTTCTTTCTTTTGGTTTCAAAGAAAGTTATGAGCTTGGAGAAAAGAGTCACTGAAATATACACAAAGATGGCACAAAACAGAACACAAGGCATGCAATCCAGTTTTGGCAAAATGTCGTATTATATTATATTTTTAAAAATGTTTTCTTTAATTCCAAAAAGTATTATGTTTTTTGCTGTTTATATCTCTTTTTTTTCTGTCAGTGTTTTAAGGACTCTGCAGGGTTTACTTTCTGTTGGGAATTATTTTAGTTTTACCTCATGTCTGGACTTTTTCTATATACAGTATTTCATCGATGTATACAATCTTTCAATGAGGCCGGCGGCTGACTTGGGGTGCAGTATGCCTGGAGAAGTACATCTTTAAGCAGCATATGGAGGAGGTTGGAAGAGAGGGGTGGGGTTCCTCCCAGTCCCAGTATGGGTTTACTGTATTGTTGGGGGACAAGGGTCTCGGTTCTGGGGAATTTGGTTGAAGTCCAGAAGGGTCAGCCCAGAGAATGATCATTCTCTTGGCCACCGGGGTCTCGTCCACTAAGTTTTTCTGGAGCTTTAGGGTCTCGACAAGCACAGTCTTCCAGTATATCACAGGACATGGGGAATGGAATCACCTGGAGGGGACAAACAAAGACAAAGAAACATGACAATTACCTTCATAGTAGTACATAGTCTCTTCTATGGGTACTGGTGTGTGAGGTTAGTGTGGCCAGGCCAAAAGGTTCACATTGTCAAGATAAAAAAATATCTGGCCCTGGCTACATATATAACCATTTTAAATACATAAGGATGGAATAATATTCAGTCATGTCCTCAGTGTGTTACTATCAGTGACGTCCGGTCAGGGGAGGCAAGGGAGGCAGTACCTACCCTGTGTCATCATGGAATTTAAAAAACGAATAATATAAAATAATAATATTTGTCCACTGATCTGTGATAGAAATATAATTATTGGATGATTCCAATAATTTTTATAGCCAATATCTCTGAATTAGTGTATTTTCCTGTACGGGAATAAGGGGAAAGAAGCGGAAGGACGCAGCGCATTGCTGTGCCTCCTCTCGGATTGCGCAATCCCACACAAACTGGGCTGAGCTGCAAATATTTGTACTCAATTTGAGCACGTTTAATTTGATCTCTCTGTATGTCACCAATGTAATGTTTGTACACATTTTTATTTTATGTCCTCACATTTCATAGTCTTGGTCATGTATTTTACGTATTTGTATAACATAATTAGTCTTTCTGATCGTACTTAACGCCGCAGTGAAAAAGCAGGAGGGGAGGCAGCCAGTAGCTCTGACTCACTGAAGGGGGCGTGTGTGAGCACACAGGCTTGTTCTGCTATTGTTTTTCTTCCAGACAAATACCATTGTTTTTGCCCTGACTGAACATAAGGTTATACATATATATAATCTTGCATGTTTATAATCATGCATATCTTGCATGTATATAAGCTCAACATTTCTCAAAACTGGACTTTCAATCAAAACTGGAAGTGATGGCTAAATCATGGAAGATCAGTGCCCGGAGCTAAAAAATTTGCTTTAATGACGGGAAAGAAGATACAAAATTATATAAAACCAGATAAGAAAAAATTCTGTTATTTTAAAGAATAAAACAACATTTGTCAGCAAATGCGCTCTCTCTGAGCCGCTATAAATGTAACGCTTTTCTTTGATCAAATATGTGTGTGTAAAGAATGCTGATATGGGATATGAAACATAACCATTAGTCAATGTGCAAGCAGCTAGTTGAATGGTAAATTGATGCTGCTCTGTTGAATCCATATATTTTTTAATATTACTTTGAAAGAGTCAGTGCCTCCCCAGCCACGAACCTCACCGCATGTCACTGGTTAGTGGTTACTATATGACTCCAATGCATTAAGGGGAATGAATTATTTGAACTATTAAAACCGACCATTAGAGTGGTGTCAGAATCCTTTAAGCTGTAGGTGGTCAACCTACTTGACACACGCGCAAGCTTGGCGAGACGCACACAAATCCTTTCCGGAAATGGTGTGCTGACCAAGCCCCCAATTGCTTCCAATCGCAGCTCGCCGTTACGAATATAAGTTATTTTTCGGCGGCCATTGTTGTTTTCAACTGGAACCGCCTGATAGCCGTGTTGGAGGCAGCCACGTTCGGTAAGTCCTATTTTTACACATTTTAAGCTAGACTCAATGATTGGGTTCGTGAAAGTACACTACTCTTGAATTATGGTGAAGGTTTGAACACTTTGAGACCTTTAGATTGTGAGTTTGAAGTGACGGAAAACCTAACTCGAAAAGTAGCTAGCTTATTCCCTCTGTGTAATTAGTGAATCATGTAGCATCTCGGCGAATTCGTCAAAAAGGTAGAGGAGGACAGCTTTTAGGAGAACAAGTGATTCTCCACAGACCTGTCGGCTCAGTATTTTAATACGGGTCGTGAAAGTCTTTGTAATAAGCCTATGCGCCAGGGAGACCACATAGGCTTAGGCGGCAGCCATGTTTTGGTTGTGTCATGTACATAAGTTTACCATTTCACAGTTTAGTCGACACCAAAAATGTGTTTGTTACCAAACCTCGAGGAGGGCAGCCTTTAGGAGATGTGGGAATTGTGCTTTTAGCCAGATGCTCCGATAATTTTTGTGATTTGTGGAAAACTTGCAACTGGAGTGACACTGCTTCCCGGGGTATATTGATTTGACTTAGCCTCAGAGACAGACTCGGCTCACTCACTGGCTGTGTGTAAACAATATTGGCCGTGTTTCCCAGATTCGATCGTTCTTAAGGACTTAAGAAGGCTCTTAAGAAGGGTTCGGCTAAGAAGGAGCGCTAAGATAGGGGTGTTTCCCAGACGCATTCTTAACTGCCTTCTTAAGATCCCGCCAAAGAAGCCTCTTAAGAAACTCTTAGTTGGAGCTGTCCACCACCGTGGTGTTGAAACTAAATCAATCGAACACTTTATCAACCACTTTATCAGCGCATGATTCACACACAACACCGTGTAAGGCCGTAATCCCCCCCAATATTCAAATCTGGTCAAAATGTCCCCCCCGATATATTGATATACAAATATAAATGTGCTATGCTACAACAGGCAACCACGCACGCTGTCCGAAATGATCATAAAAAATGTAATTCGTTTAAGCATTATACGAATTACATGATATATACATGATAGTTGATATGGGTTGTGTGATAGTAGTGGTAGTGGGTTTATTGTTGGGAGTAGGGTGGTGCTGATATCCGTGCTTGGTGACTGGTGGGGACGGCGTAGGGGCTGATAGACATCAAAAGAGATTGACAAGCTCCTCTCTGGTCTGGACACCAGCTTGGTGGAGTGCCGCTCAGGATTCTCGGGGGGCAGGGTTGGGGGCTTCATCTTCCGATGATTCCCCATCTTCATCCTCAGGAGGCTGCTCATCTGCTCCAACACGCACTGCTTTGTTGTGCAGCATGGCTGTGACAACAATCACGCAGCAACATTTTACAGGTGACAAGCGCAGCCCCCGACGAACGATGGATACTGAGGGCAAAATTGCAGCGGGTTGCCCTATGGATGTATGGTGACACTAGCGTGACGAGGCGTTGGATCTCCATACGGGGAAGCCGGTACTTGGACTGGACAGTCCGGTCCGACAGCACATTCAGTGGGGAGAATGTGGGAGCTGACGCACATAGGCATTTATATAAACTATCTGGCTTTGCGCACGGCGACGCTGTTGATTAGCATTGAGAATATGCTGTATTGCAGCCATGGTGTCTCACTCGCGTGGACTTCAGTAACGCCTTTATATGAAGTGACTGAAGTGGAGCCTCGATCTCTTGATGAGGTTCCAGCCGAGTTCAATTACACCTGTCAGTTTCCCTGATATCTGTGAAATACCACAGGGTTGTTGATGTTTTTATATCTAATGTCAACTCATGCAGATGCCGAATGTTTGTGAAAACGTAATGAGTGATAGTAATGATGATTCATTTTATTTATGTAGCTACAGGAACACATGGGCAATTATTGATTTTTATATAGTTATTTTTCTTCTTATGCTATTATTTTTCTTGTTCTGCAGCTGTGGGCGCACATTTATCATCACGCATGGTTTTAGTGTTCCTTTGTGTCAGATATAACTTTCCCTGACGTGGCTGCAGTGAGCGTTTGGTCGCTAAGAAGGCTGTTAAGAGTGGGTCAGGCTGATCTTACATTTCCTTCTTAGTGAAAGATCTTCTTAAGCTAAGAACGACTCTGGGAAACACGTCCTTCTTTCACAGCGCTCTTAAGAGCGCTCCTAAGAAGCTCTTAGCGCTTAAGAGCTTCTTAACGAATCTGGGAAACGCGGCCATTGTAGTTCACCCAATTCTACTCCTACCCTTACGGAAAGAAAATATATTTACCAATATATGATTTGAAATACATTTTAATATATTGTAATATATTATTTTCCATTACATTGACCAATATATTCTATATGGAAATACATGGGATAATATATTGATGATAAATATATTACTAATATATTATAAACTATAATATATATTCATGTAATATATTGCAATATATTGAGGAATACAGCAATGATTGCCGTTTTCCATATATTGCAATATATGGAACATTAATATATAATATATGTGGTTAAATATCCCAAAATATATGCAATTATGTATTCATAAATAACCACCATAATCTATGCCTTTATATGGGAGAATGTATGGGTAATATATGTAAAGATATAGTGTCACATGTATGCTTCATATATGGTAGAATATATTTTAAATATATGTAAAATTATATGAAAAGATATATTGTACAATGCATGTGTACATATATGAGAACATGCCCATACAATGTACAGACATACAGTGCCCTCCAAAAGTATTGGAACAGTGAGGCGAATTCCTTTATTTTTGCTGTAGACTGAAAACATTTGGGCTTGACATCAAATAATGAACGTGAGACCAGAGATCAACGTTTCAGCTTTTATTTCCAGGTATTTACATCAGGATCTGATGCACAACTAAGAAAATATCACATTTTGTTTGAATCCACCCATTTGTCATGTGATCAAAAGTATTGGAACAGATATACTTAAAACATATTTAAGTGAATAAGACTTAATATTTAGTTGCAAATCCTTTGCTTTCAATAACTGCAGCAAGTCTGTGACCCATTGACGTCACCAAACTTTTGCATTCTTCCTTTTTGATGCTTTCACAGGCTTTCACTGCAGCCTCTTTCAGTTGTTGTTTGTTTTGTGGGGTTCCTCCCTTCAGTCTCCTCTTAAGCAGGTAAAATGCATGCTCTATAGGGTTTAAGTCTGGAGATTGACTTGGCCAGTCTAATACCTTCCATTTCTTGCCCCTGATGAACTCCTTTGTTGTTTTGGCAGTGTGTTTTGGGTCGTTATCTTGCTGCATGATGAAGGCTCTGCCAATCAGTTTGGTTGCATCTTTCCTTAAATTGGCAGACAAAATGTTTCTGTAGACTTCCGAGTTCATTTTGCTGCTGCCATCATGTGTTACATCCTCAATGAAGATTAATGAGCCCGTCCCAGAAGAAGCCATGCAAGCCCAAGCCATGACATTACCTCCACCGTGTTTCACAGATGAGCTTGTGTGTTTGGGATCATGAGCAGTTCCTTTCTTTCTCCAAACTTTAGCCTTTCCATCACTTTGGTAAAAGTTAATCTTTGTCTCATCAGTCCATAAAACTTTGTCCCAGAATTTTTGAGGTTCATCTCTGTACTTTTTGGCAAATTCCAGCCTGGCCTTCCTATTCTTCTTGCTAATGAGTGGTTTGCATCTTCTGGTGTAGCCCTTGCACTTTTGTTCATGAAGTCTTCTGCGAACATTAGATAGTGATACCTTCACTCCTGCCATCTGGAGGTTGTTGCTGATCTCACTAACAGTTGTTTTAGGGTCTTTCTTTACAGCTCTCACAATGTTTCTGTCATCAACTGCTGATGTTTTCCTTGGTCTACCTGTTCGACGTCTGTTACTTAGTACACCAGTAGTTTTCTTCTTCTTCAGGACATTCCAAATGGTTGTACTGGCTATGGCCAATGTTTCTGCAATGGCTCTGATTGATTTTCCATTTTCTCTAAGACTCACAATTGCTTGTTTTTCACCCAAAGACAGCGCTCTGGTTTTCATGTTGTTTTCACCTCTGAATACAGTCTGCATAGACAAAACCTATCTTACCCAATCTGAACCTGAGTGTAGACATTCAGTGGTATTTATTGATTGAATAATGTATGTAATAGGACACACCTGGGCAACAAAACACACCTGTCAGTCACATGTTCCAATACTTTTGCTCACGTGACAAATGGGTGGGTTCGAACAAAAAGGTGATATTTTCTAATTTGTGCATCAGATCCTGATGTAAATACCTGGAAATAAAAGCTGAAACGTTGATCTCTGGTTTCACATTCATCGTTTGATGTCAAGCCCAAATGTTTTCAGTCTACAGCAAAAATAAAGGAATTGGCCTCACTGTTCCAATACTTTTGGAGGGCACTGTATATGGTGATATTTACATTGAGTCATTTAGCAGACGATCTTATCTAGTGACTTACAGTAAGTTACAGTAAGTACAGGGACATACCCCGAGGCAAGTAGGGTGAATTGCCTTGCCCAAGGACACAGCTTCATTTTCGCTCTTTCGGGAATCGAACCGGCAACCTTCTGATTAATAGCCCGATTCCATAACCGCTCAGCCATCTAGAAGGTATTCTAATAAGGTTGTCAACAGCAGTATTTCAAATGGAATCCCGATTCAAACAGTACCACCTGCTAACTGAAAATTTGCCCCCCAAAAAACTTAAATACCGTAAGATTGACATTTATTTAGGGAGAAGTGGCTAATTCAAAAGAGGTTTGCTGGAAGCGATCATTGTCATATATTTCAAATATTTTTCCATACATTTTACCTATATTTAAAATATATTCCACAATATATTGAACACATATCTGTACATTTATTTCATGTATATCTTTCCATATAATTCCCCCGTCAGCAATAGGCTTTACCCTGCAAAGTTTCACCTTAATATGTGAAAATATGACTGAATTAGAGCTGTTTGAGCTTGCACCAAATGTGACTATGAGTGCCATAGGAGAAACATCTTATTTTATTATTCAGTAACTGAACACAGCAAAGTCTAGATCTTGGAATGGCTCAATTGGATGAGAGGTTGTGCTGGTAACCGAAGGGTTCCAGGTGCAACTCCAGATATAGGCGTTTTTTTATTTTTACAAAACAGTTTCTAGTTTTCTGGGTAATCCCGGTGTAACTATCTATTATGTCAATTTGACAATATTTTGCAATTTTCAAGGAGGAATTCACCATTGCTGCTTAAAGCTATATTTTTTACATATAATTCCTAATATTCTACCATATATTAAACATACAAGTGACACTATATCTTTACATATATTACCAATACATTTTCCCATATAAATCGGAATACATTATGGTGGTATTTATAGATTTAAAATTGCATAGATTTTGGGATATATAAACACATATATTATATATTCATGTTGAATATGTTGCAATATATGGAAAACGGCAATCATTGCTGTATTCTGCAATATATTGCAATATATTACATGAATATATATTACATTTACATTACATTACATTTAGTCATTTAGCAGACGCTCTTATCCAGAGCGACTTACAGTAGGTACAGGGACATTCCCCAACGAGGCAAGTAGGGTGAAGTGCCTTGCCCAAGGACACAACATCATTTGACACGGCGAGGAATCGATCCAGCAACCTTCTGATTACTAGCCCAACTCCCTCACCACTCAGCCATCTGATATTATAGTTTATAATATATTAGTAATATATTTATCATCAATATATTATCCCATGTATTTCGGTACAATATAATTATTAAATCTCATATATGGACATATATTGCCTAATATATCACATCATATTTTCCAATATACTGCAATATATTTTCCTTCCGTAAGGGTAAAACGTCAGGGAGGGCTGCTTTTGTAGACAAGAGCCTGCTGAAGATTAGCCTGACGTTGTCATACTCATAATTCTAGTCAGAATACGAGTCTGAGAACTCTCCGTTGGGCTTTGACTACAGGGCGTGTTTCAAACGAGCCCGGAAAACAAATGCCTCTTCGCTCAATTGGATAGATCTACAACCAATCAGAGCAACAGAGTATGTGATGTATGTTAAGCACCGCATAGTTGTTGTCAACAAAACTAAACTACAAGCAGACTTGAAGTATGCTTGGAGAATGAATACAAACGATTTTTGCCGGTGTTGTAAAATTAATTTAAGGGTAGGGAGAGTACTTGTTCACACAGTCAACCTTTTTGAGCGAAACAATAAAGGGCAATGCGTATACGAACAAGTTCTCCGTTTAGGATTACAACTCCATTGGGGCCAGCTGATAAATTAAACTTTTACCGAATCCCGTAGGAAGGACGGCAAAAACATATTTTCCATCGACAAATGCCTTGATTGCGTCTCTCTGTTCCTCTTTCAAAATTAATGCGCTGTCGATGTCTTCTAAAACAGACTCGATGGCAGAATCATAACATCCCAGATCTCCAGCGGTAGCCATGTTTGTTCAAAACGAATTCAACTTAAGCGCTCTTTTGTGACGTGGGTGATTACGTTACTGTTGATCATCTGTCCATCATCGTATAAAGTCCGCCCTGGCAATTTAATTGGTTCGCCCAGATTCTGGTTTTCTGTAGTTGGTCCCCAATACGAGACCCTCCAGACCCAACTTCCCGACCACATTTTTTGGGGGGCGGGGAGAAGTTGGGCTGGCAGCCAGGCTAGCTGAAGATAGCCAGTACATAGAATCTTTCAAAACAAGCTTATTTAATTTGTCATTTGCCTGACAAAGCGACCTACGTTAGCCAGGCTAGTTTCACTCGGTCAGCCTATTTCAAGGTCTCTGACAGTCAGAATCACTGTTTACAGGCAAAGGTCGAGCTGGTCTTTTGTCAGATGTGTATATATTGACCAGTTTGGAGCTAAATACTCTTGTTAGAGCCTGTGTTTTGAGTGACTTTGCATGGGTTTCCAACACACTTGGATTCAAGTTCAAGTAATGCCACTGCATTTCACAGTCAAAACTGAAGTCTGTATCAAGTGTAGATGGAAAAAGCTTTATTTTTCACCACTGACATGGACCCTTTCTTCACTTTACAGGTCATGCAGAGGCCTGCTCAACAGAGTACAACAGACCATGCAGAGAGAAACAAGAGAGGATGCTGAGTGTAACAGAGGATGCAATAGAGAATGCTGAGGGAAACACAGACCCCTTGCTGGACTACCCCTCTCTACCTGGACAGCTTCTCTTCAGCCCTGCCCCCAAGACAGCTTCATCCAGCTGCCCTGCCCTGCCTGCCCCTGCCTTGATATCTCAAAGGATCATTGAATTACAACTGTTTAAACTTCAGCCAAATCTTATAATGCTTGCCACAGGACAAATAGCTTACTTTTCTATGCAGTAACTGACCACAATGGTTCACAATTTTGATTATCTGTTTAGTTAAACAGGATGACATCATTCTGATATACCATGTGCAATTTCACGTTGAAATGTCAACCGTTTCTTAACCTTTGTCCCAAAGCTGACCAAAGCTAATACTCAAATCACAGTCGGAGCACAGCTAGATAATCAGCGTCAGTGCCCCTTGGGTACCCAGCATGCCGTGCGGTATGTCAAATAGGCAAAGACTTGTGGAAAATAGTGCGGTTACAACAGCTGTGCTAGGGATTTCAGTTGTTGTGTTTGTTCAGTTCGATGTTTGTAATGTTATTGTTTATCAGTTAATATAATCTTGTTGGTCACCCTGATTGTGCATGTTGTGTATTTTAATAGGACCAGAGAGTTGACTGCTGCACTGCCATAAGCAATTTTCGCTAGGAGCTGAACATGAGCTCTGCTCTAGCCCGGTTGCCCACATGACTATTGTTAATTCTGCATTGACTGAGATTCTGGAAAGAGATCAACTCAAGAAAAGTTAAAATTTCTGCAGTTTTTCAGCCATCTTGGGGAAAATGTGTCAATTGTGGGAGGCATGTTTTTGGACTACCCCTAAACCTCATTTGGCCGCAGCAGCATTTCTCCCTTGGCATGACCTGCGCTGGGAGAGAGGTAAACAGCATGGATGGAAGTTGTGTGTGGGCAGATGTGGTTTTTATATAGAGCTACCCTCAAGGATGAGAACATGTAGCCAGTTATTGTACAAAAAAACTACTGCTCCTGTAGCACGGATTGTTTGATTCGGCCAAAGTTTAAACAGCTGTAATTCAATGATCTTTTGACATGTCAAGGTAAATTGCGCATGGTACTTCAGAACGATGTCATCCTGTTTAACTAAATAGATATTCAAATTTAAGATGGGCTAAACGGCTGTGGTTGGATTCGAACCTATGACCTTATACTTTGCAGGTCGCGTCCCAGCCGGCGAGCTATTCTCAGTGTTAAATATTTTCACGTTCAGTTACTGTATAAAAAAGTAAGCTGTTTCTCCTGTGGTAAGCGTTGTCAGATTCAGCCAAAGTTGAAACAGCTCTAATTCAATCATATTTTGACATACCAAGGTGAAATTGTTTACGGTACGTCAGAGTGATGTCTTCTTGAACCCAATTAGGTTTAAAAAACCATCAGTCAAAATTATTTTTGATTTATTGACACAAGGATATTGAGGCAATGTGGACATTTACATAAATACACCCCTTTCAGCCATTTTGTATTGCATTTCTTATTCCATGTCACTCTATATCATGGCAGACCTTATGGGTCCTTGAGACTTTTTGTTTCCCATGAGAAATGAGGCATGTACACTTGTACACATGTACAAGTTTCAGAAGAATTGGAGCAACGGGGTGGAAATACCATCACTTTGAAAATCGGACTTTAGGGCGTGGCCTGTGGCGCCCCCTACAGTCAAAGGTGTCCCATATTTGGTGTGGTGGTACCCACTCGGATGTAGTATCACTGTGTCAAATTAGAAAATTAGTTACCAATAGCATGTTGAGATATTGTGGCGCAAGGAGAATAATAATAATAATAATAATAACCCTACCGGAGGAACCCTAATGATAATGTTTCAATCTAAGGGGATCTTTACTCAAGAGGAGTTAGATTTATTGTGCTTTGTAGATATGTGTTCTCTAACCTCTAGGGCGGCTATCCCGTGTGTGACACTTTAACTTGTGAAACCAGACGAATTGATGCCGCCATTTTGAACGAATTAATACAACTTTTTGTCCTACCCCTCCTACAAAATGTATAAAATATTCACCAAATTTGACACAGATTATCTTCAGACCACCATCACATTGACATATCAAAATAGGACTGAATTACAGCTGTTTAAACTTGGGCCAAGTCTGACAACCACTTGCCACAGGAACAATTCCTTATATTTTACGCAGTCACTGAAATCTGATTTCCATCACTGAGAATAGCTCACTAGGATAAATTGGTGTCCTGGCAACGTCAACGTCAGAGGTTCAAATCCAGCCAAAGCTGACAAACTTGTCGTGTCTCGATTCTCTGTTTAGCGAGACTATAAGCCACTGCAAAGGAAGCCAGGTACACTGCAGTCACTAAATGTTGAAAGTTTCTTCTGGGTCATCTGACCTGCTTGGCCACCACATTGCTGCTTGCAGCTATATTAAGTGTTGTCTTTTTAGGCCAACTTGAATAAACAACACACAAAGCTTTGGGCCAACTCTGGCAGACTTGCTTCCTCCTCCTCCTAAAAATACAAAATAAAAATAGATATAAAAATATAGCTGCAAGCAGCGATGCGGGTTCCTCCGCAAAATGGCAAAATATTATAAAAATGTACATTGTAGAAGGTCAAGAGTTGGACAACAAGAGCGCAAAACTACTTCATGTTCTGCCAACAACAATAGGCTGAATGGGGATTTGAACTCATGAGCATAAGGTTCAAGTCAGTCTCTCCATCCTCTCTGCTACATACCAACTGTTGAGACTTATGAATAGATAGGGCAGAGTATTAGCTTTGGTCAGCTTTGGGACAAAGGTTAAGAGACGGTTGACATTTCAAGGTCAAATTTGATGAAATTGCGCATGGTACTTCAGAATGATGTCATCTTGAAGCCAATAAGGTTTGATTTATTGACACAAAGATATTGAGGCAATGTGGACATTTAGATACATACACCCATTCAGCCATTTTTTATTGCATTTCTTATTCCACCCCATTCCATTTCACCCCATATGAAGACACGTATTCTACACATCTGTAACAAATTTCAAGTCGATCGGATCTATGGTTCATGAGGAGCATGGTTTTGAAGGTTGTACCACATTTGGACAGTACTGCAACATATATCATGGCGGATGGGCCCTTGAGGCTTTTTTGTTCCCAATGAGAAATAAGCCATGTTTACCCATTTTCAGGCATTTTGGAGTAATGGGGCGCTGGGGAAATCACGTAGACTTTGGGTGTGGCTTATGGTGCAACCTATGGGCGTACATGGGCCATTAGCGGTCAGGGAATAGTGAGTGTGCTGTTGTATTATTGGGGCAAATTTGAAAAATGTAAGACTTTTTGAGCTATTGAGCCATTTCAGGAGAAGAGGAAAATAAATTCAAAAAACTAACAAAAACAGTAGGTTTCCTTCTACCGGAGGAACCCTAACTAAAGTCAAATTTGCAGGTCGCACATGTGCGTGTAGTTGTAAAAAATTAATTCACAGTCTCAAAAATATGGTCGCAAAAAAGCTACCATTTGGTCGCAATCTAGATCACTGGCTAAGCAGTTAGTAAAATGTGTGATTTGCGATTTGTGACTGTGGCTGACATTAATTGCACTTTGCCACAAAAACTTACCTTCCAGATAGTAATAGCAACACATTCCAGAAAGAGACACACATTTTTACCCTGTCCACACAGTAACATGACCGAAGACTGATGGAGGAGTTAGGGTGGGAAATAATAATAAATAGTAAATATATCTGCGATAACAATAGCATGCTTTGCTGATAACAAGCATACTAATTTGGCATGTTTTTTTTATCATAGCATAAACTACCCAATTTCTCACCAATTTTGTCTGGTGTGGATGGGCTGACAAGTGCAGCAGAAGTCTGTATTGAGTATAAACAAAAAAAAGAAACAACCCCATGGTTTGGGAGAGTTCCCCCTCCATACTTTGCTTTCAAACCTAGGTATGGCTTTCTCATTGACACAAACTATAGGGCATTCAATTAGATCCTAATACTATTACAATACTATGTTTACTTTGATGTGGGACAAACTCACTAGGCCCATAGCCCAGTTCCAAGGAATGACTTGAGGGCCTAACTTTTCCCGCTCTTCCTCCCCAACCCCCTACCCCTTCCTCACATACACACACACTAATCCCTCGTTTTGGTCGTCAGAGCGTCTGTTACGCAACATGCTGTTAAGCCCTTGGCCTGGAGTCTGGCCAGCAGATGTAGAGCAGAGATAGCGTCTATCAATGAGACGAAACTGCTATGGGAGTGAGGTCATTTCCCACTAGGGCTATAACACTGACTTTCATGCCCTCAATTAAATACTTAAGATACACTGCCTTCTATCAGCACTGGTAACTCATATGAGTGATAGAAAAAAACAAGCCCTAGACCTTTTCTTTGAGGTTACAAAGATGGTCTGTACAGTATGTTCTACAGCTTCATGTGATGCTTTTGCCAACATTGCGGTTTTCCTAAACAGAAAACAAATAACTGTTTTTGTTCCTATGCTCACATGGCAGTTTTAAAGGTCAAAGCACAAACACGCATACCATATTATGTAAGACCACTTCTTGGTGTTTCAACCTCTTACCTGATTTCCTTTGTCTCTCTAGAGGCAGACGCTCAAACAGAGAACAATTTAACCGCAACCAGACATATTGATAGATGGTTAGTCAGACTGATACAAAAAGGCCTAGCCAAAGACACTGACAACGCAATGTACACATTGCATGGAACATATTTTGATTAACCAACCCTCACCATGAATGAACATGCAAAAATTGTGGTAAAAACTGAAAGTACTGAGTCCATCTTCCAAGTATCCAGTACTCACCTTCTTGGTCTTGACAGTGGAGTGGCAACAATCCCCTCCGTCATAGTTACAGAATGCTCTATTGTTGACTGAGTCACAATAGTTGTCTCCCATGAACGGCTGAAACCGAGAAAGGTAGAAAATTATGAGAATACAATGACATAATTACAGGACCAGGAAAAATACACCGTAGACATTATTTAAACTTTGCAATTCATTACATTTTTTATGCATTTAGCACAAGGCCGTAATTATAATACATATTGGGGGGGACACATCCCCCCCAATATTCAAATCTGGTCAAAACGTCCCACCCAATATATTGATATAAAAATATAAATGTGCTACGCTACATCAGGCAGCCACGCACTCTGTCCGAAATTATAAAAAAAAAAAAAATCATCCCCCCCAATGTTGACTCCATGGCTACGGCCTTGATTTAGCAGAAATTCATAAAATAATGTGGGCATTACAACCTATTTATAGTAATGATCTCTAATGTAAGTCCAATTTGTCAAGTTTATGTATGATTTGACAAGTTAGCTCAAACCTTTTTTTGTTTGTTTAGTACACTCAAAGCAGATTTGCTGATTAATCCTCATAGTTTTCCTTTTCTTCCACTGTGACCTTTTAAGCATTGAGAGGGGGTGTTAATCGAACAGAGGACACCTTAACATTAGAAGTGCCGAGCCGGTTTCAGCCGCAGTTAGGGGTCAAATGACCTAATAGGTAGTACTACATTAACACCGAACTTAATACTATTAACTAATATGGAACCAAGATTAACTAAGCAGTAAGTAATTGCAAATTTAGTACAAAGGTAGTTCCTGGGTAGGTATTTGATTATTACTAAATAAATATATCCTCATTGAGAACTACTTGTGAACCATGACCAATTAAGAAAGAATAACCAATTAATTACAAATCACAAAAGTAACATGTTTAAAAAGTGTTTTTTTTTTTTTTTACTCTTAACATGGTCATAACATTTCAGAAACTTGTGCCTCAAATTAGTTCTTTGTGGAAACCAGTTTATGAATATTAACGTTATAGCACGTTCCCCCCCAATATTTGATCATACTGTATGATTATGCGGGCAATTTCGATGTGACTGCTAGTACGTCTTTTTACAGCTCCGAAAATATCAAATCCCAGCCGGTCCATTTTCCAAATCCAGTCGACTTGCCTTACACTATACATTAACTAAACCTATTTGTCCTGAAATCCATGTAATGTTTTCCCTATACATTTGTACTCTGGTGCACCGTTGATGAGTGAGTTTGGAGCGCGAAATCAGACAGACATTTGACACATTTTTATGGATGGTAAATATCCAGTATTTGGCTAACATAATCCCTTAGATTACGACTAGGTGAATTTCACTAGAATTTCGAATTAGTGCGAATTTCGATTGCAATACTATACAGTATGATGATTGGGACTTTTTACAAGCTAGCTGACAGCTAGCAACAACTGTAGTTAGCGATTTGGGCCACGTTCCTGTTCTCTGAATTGGGGTATCTAGCAAATTATTTTAAAGTCCTCCCATTTGTTCTTTCTTTCTTCCTTCATCATTTTCATCCCTTTGGAATTGCGTTGCTGTTGTATTTTGCAGTAGTGGCCAATGCTAGACTCATTATAAAGTGATTGGCCTATACGTTGGTTTGGGATAAGGTTAGCCATGTACTTACTTATTACTTATTAAGCCATTATGTTTGACTCAGTTTCTCATCACAGTTTGTTGAATGTGTTGAATGTTTCATTCCAAAATACAGAATTATTGTTTAAATGCTAGGTTTCATCTTTGTGCATCTTGTCTCAAGGATCACAATGACTCTTGCTTAGACTGTTGCTCTTGTTGGTTAGTGGTAGCTGATTTAAACTGTTGTATTCTATTTTAGTTAATCCTATTTTTATTGCTTTCCTACAGGTACACCTGCACTTATTAATGTTGTGTAATTTTTAATTTGTTTAACTACATGCTCTTATGGTTTCTTCCCTTTAGCACTATTTTTTGGTTGCTCACAATATGTACTTCTTGTTTTTGACTACCCGCAATGCTGTGGGGCTATCTTGTTGTTGTTATAAGTGACCTATGCACTTTGTAAAGTTCTCTCTTGGAAGTCGCTTTGGATAAAAGCGTCTGCTAAATGAATAAATGTAAATGTAAATGTTGTGCAGAACAAAGAATGTTTAATTCAGACGTATTTTACAAAGTGCTTTATTCTTGCATGCCCATGTGCATTTTTGCATTATATAGGATTTTCTTTTACAATGTCATGGAAATCTTCCAGTGCATATAATATTATAATTTTTTTAGACCCAATCACTGCAGTTGTTTTATGTTGTAGTTCTCGCGTGGTGACATGTTAGTGAGGTGTTAGCATGTTTTCCACTTTGAAATAATGATCCAGATCACAGTTACTGCGGGATGACAAGGTAACGCTTGAGTAATTAGTGAGGAGTTAACATGTTTGTCACTTTAAAATGATGGTCCACATCACTAGTAGTTCCTGCGGGATGACGAGGTAACGCTTGAGTAATTAGTGATGAGGTAACATGTTTTTCACAAGTAATTTAATAATATATTTGACACTTACTGTACAGGCATACATTTCTGTGAGGCACTAGTGATATTTTAACAAACATTGTAATCTTGAAGATGTGGTTTTGCGCTTATCGCAACATAAATGCAGCCCATGTCTTCATTAAGGATGCAAATTGTTTTTGACAAGGGAACATCAATGGTTAAATTCATATCCTAAAAAGAAGTCCTCCTCAGGTGGCTACTGTAACATAAATGTTGGTCTTTGGAGTCTGAGACATGTTGAACTGACACTCAAGAGCTCATACTAGTGAACTAATCCAATCATGAGCATGTCAGCATCACTTCCTAATTATAATTTATTTTAACAAATGATCATTATTTGTATTATTCTATGTTTAAGATTGAAATAAGCAGAGAAGATATGTTCATCCTTTGATAAGAGTACTAGTCACAATCTCAACCTGTAGCTAACATATTTGGGGGGGATATAATATTCAAAAACTGGTTTCCACGAAGAACCCATTTCAGGCACAAGTTTCTGAAAGCACAAACATGTATTCGCTTTCCCATCTTTCTTGAAACTGCCTACCATCCAGGGCCGGATGCAGCCTATTTTGACTGGGGGTGCAGTGAACATTTCTGGGGGTATCATGATTACGGAAAGGGATCGTATAATTTTTTATATTGATAAAATTTTTGAGACTGTTTATCTGAGTGTTACTCAGGCGCGGAGCCAAGCGTTGTAAACATTCAGGGATTAGCCCAAACCTAGGATGTATTCTGGGTTTGAAGTAATGCTAGATAGGTACTTCTACAATTACATTAGTTTCCCTTAATTTGAACGCAAAATAGCATTTTGAGCTTTGTGTAAAATAAACATTGCCGTGTTACAATTGGTAAAACCTTGTCTAGTGAAGGTGGTATCTTTATCATTTCTGGCTCCAAATTGTTGACAGGGGAAGCAGAAACATGCATCTAGCTTGGCTGAGGAGTCTAACCAAGTTCGAGAGCAATACCAACTTGGGCTGAATGCAT
This sequence comes from Hypomesus transpacificus, assembly GCF_021917145.1. Lineage (NCBI taxonomy): Eukaryota > Metazoa > Chordata > Actinopteri > Osmeriformes > Osmeridae > Hypomesus > Hypomesus transpacificus. The sequence continues at coordinate 1,150,261 of NW_025814032.1, read as the reverse complement.
AAGGACTGAGGGCTGAAAATGCACACGGGGTACGTTTGCAGAACCGGTTGCATTGGAGAAAACCATGCCTGCCTTCACCCAAAGTTAAACTTTGCGTTAAACACTGATGTGTATATACGCTGCTTTCTAGAGGCTGGACATCGTCACTTTGCCGTGACATAATCAAAATACATTGTGAGAGATGTAGTTTATGCTCAATGCACGCTTTAAAGCAGCATAGACTTATTTCTATACACCATTAAACTCCCGGCCTTGAGTTTGACACCAGCTCTAAAAGCTAGCTACTATTAAGATAATATTAGAAGTAGGCCTAATCGTTCTAGTAAATAGTAACCATAATTTTTAAATCCAGTTTTGTGAATGTAATCTCACATCTAGCTAGCGTAGGCCTAGAGAGTACAACAGCAACACAGTAAGTTAGGGTGACCAGACATCCTCTATTACCCGGACACGTCCTCTTTTCGAGACCTAAAAAATGCGTCCGGCAACGATCCAAAATTGTCCAGGATTTTGCCTCGTCGGATATTTGTGTTTCTCTGGGTCTTTCACAAACTAGTTATTACACCCTTACAAGTTTTGGAAAGGGTATCTCCAGGGTTCACAGGTGTCACGCATTGACCATGAGACACACATTTCAACCAGTTCACACACCACATCTTGTATTTCTCATGCTGAGAAGGCAACGCAAACCAAGTTGTCCTGTTAACGTTAACGTTGTATACATTAAAGGTCCCATGGCATGCTGTTTTTGGATGCTTTTATATAGGCCTTAGTGGTCCCCTAATACTGTATCTGAAGTCTCTTTCCAGAAATTCAGCTTTGGTGCAGAATTACAGCCACTACAAGCAGTCCCACAATGAGCTTTCCTTAGGACTTGCCATGTCTGTAGCTTTAAATGCTATGAGGAGGAGAGAGGCGGGGCTAACTGCCATGCTTCGGTCATTTGCAAGCCATGATGTCTTGAGGAAAAAACAATATCGCGATCGCACGGTCGTGCCTCATTTTCATATTGGTGGGCCAAATTCTCTGTGTGGGCAAAGCAGAGAGGGAAGGTAACCTTTCCTCTTATGACAACATAAGCGACACGCGAACACGCGAACACACGTGATGGAGAATTTAAGTTGGAAGAAACATTGTCTAACATTTTTTATATTTACTTCAGAGAGGCTTGTACTTTGACCAAATCTGGCAATGCTCGCCATTGGAGAAACAGCTTTTTTTATTATGGAGTTACTGAACTTTATGAAATCCATGTCTGTGAATGGATCAATTGGCTGAGATGTTATACTGGTAAGCATAGGGTTGTAGGTTCAAAACCAGTCAGAGGCATATATATATTTTTTTTATTCTGACAAAACGGTTTCTAGTTTAACGAGACTGTGTAAACCACTGCAAAACAAGCCAGGTTCACCACAGTAGCTAGCTACTTGTAGTCTATGTAGTCTACTTGTAGTCTGACTAGGGAGTCAGAGGGCTGAGCGGTTAGGGAGTCAGGCTTGTAATCAGAAGGTTGCCGGTTCAATTCAAATTAAAATGTAAATGTATGCATGGAAGTGTCAGATTCACATCCAAGTAATCTAAATTGATTGTTCCGGTGGATCCCTTGCCTGTTGCGCAAATTCATTTCAGTAACCTAAGCCAGGACACATCGCCACTGATGCTAGGCATGATTTGAAATTCCCTTCCATGACAAGTTATGGCACCCCAAACATATTTTTAAAGCACTACGAGTAAGCTATTCTTTACAGCAGCAACCCAGTCATCCCGTTGTCCCGTTTTTATGTCCCATATATAAATAGGTCTAAATTACAGCAGTTTAAACTTGAACCAAATCTGACAATGCTTGCCCTTGGAGAAATGTCTTATTTTCTAATACAAAAACTGAACAGTCAAATGTTTAAGTCTGTGAATGGCTTAGTAGGATGAGACACAGTGCTGATGTGCGAAAGGTGATGGGTTCTAATCCAGTCAGAGGTATAATTATTATTTTTTATTCTGACAGAAATAACAGTTTCAAGTCTTCTGGTTAATCCCAGTGTAACTATCTATTATGTAAATTTTACTACATTTTGAAGGAGGAATTCGCCATTAGTGCTTGCAGCTGTATTTCCCCATTGAAGTTCCACAAAAATCTTGTGTTTGCATTTTTTATGCGTTTTGAGGTGAATTTTCAGGGTAAGACAGACGGGGAGGCACTTCAAGTGACACTTGCGCTTGTGCTGGTTGAGTAGGCTAGCTGTTAGCCTCGTTCCCTCAGGGGGAAAATGAAAAAAAGACAACAAAGTTTGCTTAACTTTTTCAAATACAATGGTCAGTCGAATCCCAAACAAGCAAAAAAAAAATTCAGTCGATCAAATATGTGGAGAACACGGTGGACACAGCAGTTAATAGTCCGATGTGCTTGTAACAACGATTGTTGCAGTGTATTTTTTTTTACATCTCGCACCCATGCAGTGCATGTTCTGAAATTGAAATAATCATTGCCCTGATGTACACACAGCATTGTTTATTAATTTTTTGTCAAAGAAGCTACGTAGGCAGTGTATATATTGTTTTGTTCCGTTACCTCCAACCCCCGTTTTGAGTCGCCGGATCCACCCCCCCTCTGCGCTCCGGGACCTCCCACTTTACAAATTAAGCACTGCTGAAGATGTTTTACTTTATTTTATTTCAAATTATACTGTATTAATAGTCTTTCTAGTTACATTAAGACTGAGCTAAGGTAAGATTGGTCAAAGCCGTTTGGGCATGGCTTTCGCTTTGGCTAGCAACACTGATCAACTATACCGCCGCAGCGGTGGAATACCAATCCTACAAGGAGCATGGTGCAGTACCACGACAAAGAGAAACATCTACAAACAAACAGCTACTACCTCAAGACTACATCAAAAGAGTCACAAACTTTGCGTCGTCAAACTACCAAAATTTCTCAGCTGGTTTGTGATGTCATGTTTTTGTGTCTTTTCTGCTTGTGTATGCCAGCTCGTCTATCTCGCTCTTTGTTAATAGACACAGTCTACCGTTTAGAAACATCTAACTATGTTGGCTGGACACTCAAACCAAGACCAACCAAAATAAAAACCATGTTTTTTCTTTTTTATGTTTAAATTGATCAGCTATAGTTTTTGTTGGGGTAAACACATGCTTGGCCATTTGTTACAGGCATAGTGAAGATAGGTCTTAAGGCCAATTTATACTACTCTGTTTTCACGGACACAGGGAACGCCCTCTCTGATGTGAAACGCCCTCTCCGAGCCCCTCGGGGAGCTCTAAGTGCACCTCCTGTGAATTGTTTTGAGCACCCACAGCCTACGGATTACTATGAATTCAACGAATCCGTCCAACTCCGTCCGTCTGTCTGTCCCTAACGGAGTCGGAGTAGTATAAATCGGCCTTTAAGTGACAACTAACAACTGACAACTAACGTTGTCAAGTCTTGATAACATGTTTGTTTATCCAAATATGTCAAATAGTATGGTGTATTTAATCATCTTGCAGCCAAAATTAGCTGCCGAAACGAGAGCTGCAGAGCGGGAGCTAGCGGGGGGGGGAATAAATACATTGATTAGAAAAAAGAAGAAAAGAAAGAATATATATATATAAAAATTGAGCACCGAAGACCCATTTTGACCCAGCAAAAACCCTGGAAAGCCTTAACTCATTTCTTTGATTAATCTTATTTCCATACCTCACTTCATCTATCTCTGCCCTTACCTCACATCCTTTAATGCAGTGAAGTTCTGCTGGGTGTGGATACCACTTCAGTCCCATGGTACATACGATGGTCTGCAAGGGGAGAAAAAGGAACACTTGAACACAATTAAAATATTCATATTAAGAATAGAATATCTTTATCATTTTACACTGTACAACGAAATTGGAGGCAATCCTTCTCTGGTGCATTGAATAAATACAATATAAAAATATAGCTGCAAGCAGCAATGAGGTGGCCAAGCAGTCATATGACCCAGAAAACATTTGAGACAGCCTTAAAACAGGGTTCCGAGTCCCTATACCAAGTTTGGTGTGAATCCATCAAAGATTTGCTGAGATACGACCCAACTTCCTGTTTGCTGGCTTAACGGCACATTTGATTGGCTGTACTGGGCAAACGGTTTCTAAAATCAAAAAACCATGTGGTGGCTTTTGTGAAAATTGGTCTGAAGATAATCTCTGCCAAGATTGGTGAAGTTTGGACACACTTTGTAGGAGGAGTAGAGAAAAAATTGTTTTTTCAGTAATTCAAAATGGTGGCCACATCAATCCGGCTGTTATCATCAAAAATGATGATGACTGACACACGGGACGTCCCAAGATATCATGAGACAAAGAAATCACAAAGGCAAAGGAATCAACAGTTATTGGCCAAAACACATTTTTGCTTCCTGCGGCCACACACAGTGATCACATGACACCAAATTGTTTGGACATCCTCAAAAGAGGGTTCCGAGTCATCATACTAATTTTGGTATGGATTTCTCAAGGATTTGTTGAGATATGACCCAACCTCCTGTTTGGTGTCTTTGCTGCCGATTTTGATTGGCTGTACCGGACAAACGGTTTTGAAAATCAAATATCCTTTGAAAACTTCTGTGAGGGTTGGTCTGATGAATCTAATTCTGGAGAAGATTTTACAAAAATTGGAGAAGAAACGAAAATTCGAAGTGGCGGAAAATCTATATAACCGGAAATTGACGTCAAATTGACTCTTCTCGATCCAGGAAATCCAACGATACGTCATTTTTGAAAATCGGTCATACGGTTCAAAAGTTACATGTGTAAACTTTGATCAGTTGGTGGCGCTAGAGTGCTCGAATGGGAGACAAGAAACTTGGTGAAAAGAAAGAAGGGACTGTCCTGAAATAGTGTGCCAAATTTCACAAGACTTTTTTCCATACGGTTCTAGGGGCTGCCATAGACTCCAATGGGAGAAAAAGATTAATAAATATAGCTGCAAAAAGCAATAAGTAGGCCAAGCAGTCATATGACTGAGAAAACATGTTAGACATCCTCAGAACAGGGTTACGAGTACACGCAACAAGTTTGGTGTGAATCCATCAAAGCTTTAATAAGATACGACCCAACTTCCTGTTTGCTGGCTTAACGGCATATTTTGATTAGCTTTACCGGGCAAACGGTTTTGAAAATCCAGAAAACAAATAATGGCTTTTGTGAGGCTTGGTCTGAAGATGATCTCTGCCAAATTTGGTGAAGATTGGAAAACATTTGTAGGAGGAGTAAAGAAAATAGTTTTTTTCAGTAGTACAAAAAAAAAGCTGTTATCACAAGTTATCATGTGTCACATATGGAATGTCCCAAGATATCATGAGACAAAGGAATCACTTAATAAAGGCAAAGGAATCAACAGTTATTGGCCAAAACACATTTTGGCATCCTGAGGCCACGCCCAGTGATCACATGACACTAAATTGTTTGGACATCAGTAGCGGAGCCAGAGGGGTGTCCGGGGTGGCACTGGACACCCCTGACATCTGATTGGCCACCCTGGGTGCCACCCCAAAATGTAATTTGCTACTGGAAATTTGATGCTCCTCTTGATGAAAGAAGCATTTATTTTGCTGCGTTGCAGCACCCCGACGCGAAACGAAGGGGTTTTGTTTCACCCTGAAGGGGTTTATGTTCCCAATAATGACCGGCGTTCTATACATGATCCCGCTTGTTGATCAGCAGAGAAATAGTTCGCCAAAGACGTTGAACTTCATAGACTTTGAACATTCTTTAGGCTTCAAATCAGCGGACTTCGCTAAGCAACAGAGTACGCTGGGGTTGAAAAGTTACCGGACTACTTGCGGAGTGCTAGGAAAGACGTGAATCCGAGGTAAAAAGGCCACTTCCCTTGACAGTGGTGAAATATGCATAGCAACGGTCAAATATGAGAAAATTGTTCACCGCAGAACGTTGGGAAGCCCCAACGTTCCCATCGGGAAGCAACAGGTCACTCATTACTCCCAGACGGCTAGTGGCCCATGTGCGCCCATAGGTGGCGCTATAAAACACGCCCAAAGTCTACGTGATTTCCCCAGCGCCCCATTACTCCAAAATGCTTGAAAATTGGTATACATGCCTTATTTCTCATGGGGAACAATAAAGCCTCAAGGACCCATATTGTGAGACTTATGAATTTTCTTGTACTGTCCAAATTTGGTACAACCTTCAAAACCCTTCTACTCATAAACCATAGACCTAATCGACTTGAAATTCGTTACAGATGTGTAGAATACATGTCCTTACATAGGGTGACATGGAATAAGAAATGCAATACAAAATGGCTGAAAGAAGTGTATTTATGTAAATGTACAAATTGCCTCAATATTTTTTTTGTTAATAAATCAAATATAATTTTGACTGATTGTTTTTCAAACCTAATAGGGTTTAAGACGACATCAATCTCTAGTACCATAAACAATTTCACCTTGGTATGTCAGTATATGATTGAATTCAATTGAATTGCTCCACAGTGTGCACGTTCCAAATTCTCACAGACTCATCCTGCCCCTTGACACTAGGGTGACCACCTGTCCCGCTTTGCGTTGTGTCGCACATCATTTTCACCACTTGTTCCGCAGGTCGCATATAAAAAATGCTGTGCTATACAGCGAAAAGAAGAACAGGTGGTCAACCTACTGACACACGCGCGAGCTTGGCGAGACGCACACACATCCTGTGTGCTGACCAAGCCCCACCCTCACCCTCATTTCGCTTCCAATTGCAGCTCGCCATATAAATTCTTTTTCGGCGGCCATTGTTGTTTTCAACTGGAATTGCCTTATAGCCGTGCTGGAGGCAGCCACGTTCGGTAAGTCCTATTTTTACACATTTTAAGCTTGAATCAATGATTGGGTTCGTGAAAGTACACTACTCTTGAATTATGGTGAAGGTTTGAGCACTTTGAGACCTTTAGATCGTGAGTTTGAAGTGACGGAAAACCGAACTCGAAATGTAGCTAGCTTTTCTCTCTGTGTAATTAGTGAATCATGTAGCATCTCGGCGAATTCCTCAAAAAGGTAGAGGAGGGCAGCTTTTAGGAGAACAAGCGATTGCCCACAGACCTGTCGGCTCAGAATTTTGATTTGGCTCGTGAAAGTCTTTGTAATAAGCCTATGCACCAGGGACACCGCATAGGCTTAGGCGGCAGGCATGTTTTGGTCGCGTTATGTTAATAGGTTCACCATTTTACAGTTCGGTCGACACCAAAAATGTCGAGGAAGGCAGCCTTCAGGAGATGTGGGAATTGTGCTTTTAGCTAGATGCTCTGATTATTTTTGTGATTTGTGGAAAGTGAGAGTGCGTCCCAGGGGTACATTGTTTTGACTTGGCCTCAGAGAAAGACTCTGCTCGCTCACTGGCCGTGTGTAAACAATATTGTCTTTCACTCAATTTTACTCCTAAAACGTCAGGGAGGGCTGCTTTTTGTAGACAAGAGCCTGCTGAAGATAGCCAGTATATAAGATCTTTCAAAACAAGCCTATTTCATTCGTCATTTGCCTGAGAAAGCGACCTACGTTAGCCAGGCTAGTTTCACTCGGTCAGCCTATTTAAAGGTCTCTGACAGTCAGAATCACTGTTTACAGTCAAAGGTCGAGCTGGTCTTTTGTCAGATGTGTATATATTGACCAGTTTAGAGCTAAACACTCCTGCCAGAGCCTGGAATCGAACCAAATGTTTTGAGTGACTTTGCATGGCCGGGTCTCCATCAGTTCAACACACTTGGATTCAAGTTCAAGTAATGCCACTGCATTTCACAGTCAAAACTGTAGTTTATGCCAAGTGTAGATGTAAAAAGCTTCATTTTTCACAACTGACATGGATCCTTTCTTCACTTTTACAGGTCTGGAGGGTCATGCAGAGGCCTGCTCAACAGAGTTCAACAGAGAATGCTGAGAGAAAAACTGATCCCTTGCTGGACTTCCCCCCGTCTAGCTGGACAGAATCTGTATCAGGACAGCTTCTCTTCAGCCCTGACCCCCAGGACAGCTTCATCCAGCTGGCCGGCCCTGCCTGCCTGCCGGCCGGCCCTGCCTGCCTGCCTGCCGGCCGGCCGGCCCTGCCTGCCTGCCGGCCGGCCGGCCCTGCCTGCCTGCCTGCCGGCCGGCCGGCCGGCCGGCCCTGCCTGCCTGCCGGCCGGCCCTGCCTGCCTGCCTGCCGGCCGGCCGGCCCTGCCTGCCTGCCTGCCGGCCGGCCGGCCCTGCCTGCCTGCCGGCCGGCCGGCCCTGCCTGCCTGCCTGCCTGCCTGCCGGCCGGCCGGCCCTGCCTGCCTGCCTGCCGGCCGGCCGGCCCTGCCTGCCTGCCTGCCTGCCGGCCGGCCGGCCGGCCCTGCCTGCCTGCCGGCCGGCCGGCCCGGCCCTGCCTGCCTGCCTGCCTGCCTGCCGGCCGGCCGGCCGGCCGGCCCTGCCTGCCTGCCTGCCGGCCGGCCGGCCCTGCCTGCCTGCCTGCCGGCCGGCCTACAAAATGTCTGAAAGGGGTGTATTTATGTAAATGTCCACATTGCCTCAATATCTTTGTGTCATTAAATCCAATATCATTTTGACTGATGGTTTTCAAACCTTATTGGGTTCAAGATGACATCACTCTGAAGTGCCATCAACAATTAAAAATATGATTGAATTTGAGTAGTTTAAACTTTGGCTGAATTTAACAACTCTTACCACAGAAGAAACAGCTGAATTTTTTATACAGTAACTGAACATGACAATATTCAACACTGAGAATAGCTCAATGGACTGGGACAGTGACCTGCAAAGTATAGGGTTGTAGGTTTGAATCCAGCCGCAGTCTTTAAGCCTGTCTTAAAATTTGAATATCTGTTTAGTTAAACAGGATGACATCATTATGAAATACCATCCGCAATTTCATGCAATTCCACTTTGAAATGTCAACCGTTTCTTAACCTTTGTCCCAAAGCTGACCAAAGCCAATACTATGCCCTTTCTACTCATCCATTCTCAATAGTTGGTGTGTAGCTGAGAGGATAGAGAGGCTGCCTTGTAACCTTATGCTCATGAGTTAAAAATCCCCATTCAGCCTATTGTAGTTGGCCCAACACAGAGTCGTTTTGCTCTCTTGTTGTCCAACTCTTCTACAATGTACATTTTATAATAGTTTGCCATTTTGCAGAGGAACCCGCATCGCTGCTTGCAGCTATACTTATTGGGTGTGCTTTGCCTTCGGCAAGGGCACAACCATTGTAATCTCACATTAATATTATTATTAATATTATTTCTTTTTGCCCCCCTAAAACTTTGTTAATATTTGGACTACATTGACAACCTAGGTGTCAAACGTTTCGTCTTGGTAGCCATTGAGTTGCTTGTATTGGGATTTACGTTCCGTAGCACGGTTTAAGTAGAAATTACGTTTTTGTGGCGAAAAATTAAGCTAATGGTGGCTAACTTGCTAGCCACAGTCACTGACGCCACTGACGTCACCAACGTCACGAAAACTCGCGTGATTATCTCTAGCAGAACATTAGTTTAGCAGCTCGTTAACTTCTGGGAGATGGCTAGGCTAACTGCTTTACTGCAAGGCAGCTGTAGAAACGCCACAAGCAAAGAGGCCTGGGTGATAACTATTTGCTCGTTTTACTTTGTGATATGACACACAATTGTAATGTGTATTGTACAATATAAGCTAATATTATTAAGGAAGTAAATCTACTTTCGGAAACAGTAGTGTACTTTTTCACTGAAGCATTAGCATCATGACATTAGCTTCTGTTGCCCGGGCAACCCATACTACAGCGGTCTATGATGCATCTGTTTTCAATCGTTAAAATAAACATTCCTCACAAATACATTTTCTTTGTAGGATGTATTATGACATTAGATTACAAGTAAACGATGTGTGGGTGAAATTATCATTGCCTGTGGTTTCAAACCAGTGTACCTCACTGCAACGCTGTAGCCTAGTCTAGTAGCTAACAAAAACATCTCTACAGTACAGGCACAGCTGTTTACAGGAAGTCAATCGGCGGCACATAATCAACACTACCCTTACTTAAATCAAATGTCTTTCAATAGGTGAAACTATCTGACTAGTGACTTCTAACCTAAACTCCATTGCCACAGCCTAAACTTGTCAATCTGTTCATGAAAATAATGCATTTCAGCCTAAACCATACAACGGAAGTAATGTTAAATCAAATTCAACCAACGCAATCGCTACCAAGAGTCTCGTAAGTAGTAGTAGCCTACAAAATACCGGGGCAGCTTCTCCACACTGCAGGGCTATATCGCATTTTGCCTTGTTACTGACAATGATCGCTACAACTAACATTTTTATGAATGAGTGATTTTCCCCTAGATAAATGTCAAGCTTATTTACGTTTTTGGGGGCATATTTTCAGTAAGCCTATGGTACTATTTGAATCGCGATTCCATCTGAAATAGCTACTGCTGGAAACGTCGTTGTTAAAATAAGCTTCAAAGGGGGTTCTTTATTAATAAATGAATGCAATATGAGTAAGCCAAATGCCTGAAAATATCACGAGAAGGGAAAAACTTACAATGACGATGACGTTTAAGTCATAGAGATTAGGTCAATTTTTACACCGGTCTGCCAAATGTGTTCGTTTTGATTCAACTATGAGGTTGCTGATCACCATTCCCATTACCGTCTTGCAGGGGAAATGAGAAGACAACAATTTCTTTCTACTCTTCATTCTTACGGTGCGTGTCCACTACAGCGGAGCGGAGCGTCGGCTTCCAATACATTTTCAACGAAACCGGGCGTTGACGTTCGCGTACGTTTCCACAATGCCCTACACGAGCGTCAACGCCCGGTTTCGTTGAAAATGAACCGGAAGCCGACGCTCCGCACCGCTGTAGTGGACATGCACCGTTAGTAGGCTATTTTGAGTTGTAAATGAGCAGAACATTTTTTGCTTTTAAATATATGTAATCTTTATAAATAAGTAGGCTATGCATTTTTATATAAAATATACAGAAATATCAGTTGTAAAATGTAATTTAAATACGGCCCCCTGCAACCAACGCCAATTAATTTTCAACGAAACCGTGCGTTGACGTTCGCGTACGTTCCCACAATGCCCTACACGAGCGTCAACGCCCGGTTTCGTTGAAAATGAATTGGAAGCCGACGCTCCGCACTGCTCCGCTGTAGTGGACATGCACCGTTAGTAGGCTATTTTGAGTTGTAAATGAGCAGAACATTTTTTGCTTTTAAATATATGTAATCTTTATAAATAAGTAGGCTATGCATTTTTATATAAAATATACAGAAATATCAGTTGTAAAATGTAATTTAAATACGGGCCCCTGCAACCAACGCAAGCAAGCACACCCTTCAATTTCCCGTGAAATTGTACCCTCTCTAGTTGGGTGTGTTTCGCCTTCGGCAAGGGCACAACCATTGTTATCTCACGTATATATTATTATTATTGTTTCTCTTCACACCCCTAAAACTCAGTCAATATTTGGACTACATAGACAACCTAGGTGTCAAAAGTTTTGTCTTGCTAGCGATTGAGTTGCTTGTATTGGGATTTACGTTCCATTGCACAGTTTAGGAGGTTACAACATTTTTGTGGCGACAAAGTGCCTTTCGTCAACGAAGGTTAATCTGTGCTAGCTACGTCACCACGTCAACACACGTTAGCAACGACGCATGGATACAACGTGATAGAGACGTTCTAGCACGCAAATTGGAGCTTAGATTACGAGTGAAAAATACCACCCCCATAAAATCCCAACCATTTGGGTTTGTTGAGAAAGCGATTTCGAGTGGAACTGCCATCTCGGATGTTAGATTTAGGTCGCTAAAGTCTTTGTAAATTGAGCGAGTGCGGGTCGCCCGTGAGACCACGTAGTCTTTTAGGCGGCAGCCATGCGAGAAAGCGTCATAGTAGTATTTTCGTAGCAAATTCACGAAAAAACAGAAAGAGGGAAATGTAATGACGATATGACTTTGTGAAGACATCTAGGTGGTGAGATTTTAATGTAGGTTGCTGTAAAAACTTTGATTTGTTTGCTATGTGAGAGCCCCGTCAGCCTCCATTGACGATTGCAGCAGCAACAACAGTGAGTGTTGTCAACGAGTGTTGACACTAGTCAACAACAGTGTTGTCGATCTGCGTCTGATGAGTCTTTTCTTAATTTCGTACCAGGGTCAATTCTACATCCAAATGGAGAGGCAGTGTTTTAAAGATATGCCGATTGTGAAGACAGCCAGCGGGTCAGCATATTTTTGTGATTTGAGTAAAACTTGGAATTTGAGTGAGACGCGTCTTGTTTTGACGTTAGCCTCAGAGTCACAGACTCTGCTTGCCCACTGGCAGTGTGTAGTAGTAGGCTACAGTAATGGGCGTCGCCGCAATGTAACTTGGGGGGGCCCCCCCCAAAAAGTCATTTGGACCCCCCCACATTTGCGATCAAAATATTAGTGCATGACTGGTCTACTAGTCCAGCGATCTTTCCATTGCTTAACAATCAAATCCGTTTCACTTTATAAGTAGGGATAATACCCATAGCAATAGAATTCCACAGCATCAAGCACGCAGATTCAACACCCATACTCTTTGATCGACGCATCGCGCTTGTAGCTAGTAGCACTTAAGACATGACTGTTCCACAGACGAGATGGACATAAGGAGGGTTTTTTTCGAGGAAGAGGAAAGTAAGTCAAAGTTGCCCAGTTTTCCCTTCAGTGGCCAAAGCACCCTTATAAGACATTCTCTGACTATAATAGCATTAGTTAAGTCACAAAGATCCTTCTGCAAACATTATGATTATTGCTAGCTAGATAAGCAAGCTTTTTACCTACATCTAGCACTAGGCAATACCATACTTTATTTACCAATTACAAGTGGAACAGCATTTCTTGATTTCTTAATCTGGGTCTGAAATATGTTGTGCTTTTGGCCGTGTTCAGACCTAGGCGTCTGTTTCAGGCAGAAAGAGGATGATTTTTCCAAGTAGCTACAAAAGAAATTGCTTGTGTTTTTTTTTATTGCCATAACAACCGTGATTTAATCTGGAGTTAACCTTAGCTAACATGCTAGTTTTTCTAACTACTGAAAAAAAGAAGAAAAAAACCTTTATTTCAGAATTGTCTTCCAATTTAAATAAGGTTGCTCAACTTGTAATTTTGGCAATTCGCAGAATTGTATTGCTACATGTTAGTCTGTAACATGAAGGCAAAACGGATTCAACCATTAAAACCATATATCCTCTGAAAGCTTATACCCTCAGGATGTTATCTAATGAGACAAGAGACACGTCCATCTCTCCATATTAGTATGCTGCCCATGCATAATAAATTCGGTATTGGTCAATGGAGTAGGCTATGTTTTTTTCTGAAAGCTTACATCCTAAGGATGTGATCTGTGGAAAAGAAAGGTTTGAACACAAATTTGATCATTTCTGAACTGTCCAGTCATGCTTTAGGGAAACCTAAACCAATTGTGAATTTCATATGCTGATAACATTATTTACATCTCACAAGTCTTCATATGAAAAATCTACATTAAGCTTATTATTATCAATTATGAAAGAATGCTCAATGCATCTCCATGTCTCCTGATATAGGTGGTAGAGAGTGAGTCAGAGGCAGGGGCAGCATGCAGCGGCAGTGGAGACAGCTCTGTTGCTGAGGTGAGTGCTGAAAGGTGACAGGTAGTTGAAGATGTCCCATTGCTTATTGGGAAGTTTAATTTTCAAAATATTTTAATGTCCAGCCCCTCAGTATATGTATAACCACTATGGTAAATAGTTGTGGTAAATGTACCAGAATGCGGGAAATTGCATCTAATCTAACTTTTCAACCCCAGCATACTCTATTGCTTAGCGACGTCAGCTGATTTTGAAGCCTAAAGAATGTTCAAAGTCTGTGAAGTTCAACGTCTTCGGCGAACTATTTCTCTGCTGATCAACAATACGAATGGTAACAAATACATTGTAAAAAGACACACTGTGTTAAGTTATTTTTGTTGGAAAGTAGCCGTGTAATAAGTGGGATGATGTATGGAACGCCAGTCATTATTGGGAAAATAAGCCCCTTCAGGGTGAAACAAAACCCCTCCGCTTCGCGTCGGGGTGCTGTTCGCCCTGTCGGGCCTTAATTTCCCGATAATGACCGGCGTTCTATACATTATCCCTTACAAAAGAAACATTCTCATTTCCGGCGCTTTCAAACAATCAGTGAAGTGTGGATAGCAACGGCAGCTAGCTTGCCTCTAGCTTGCTTTTGAATTAGCCATGTCCCCTTAAATTAATATCGAACCCATTTACGTTTTGGGGGGCTTATTTTCAGTTAGCAGACGATACTATTTGAATCGCAATTCCATCTGAAATACTGCCAGTGACAACGTTGTTACAGTAGCTTGTTTCAAAGGGGGTTCCTTGTTTCAAAGGGTGTTCTTAATGAATTATGTAATATGAGTAGGCTAAATGCTTGAAAATATCACTAGAAGGGAAAACAGACCCACCTGCAACCGACGCAAGCAAGCACACCCTACAATTTCCCCAGAAATTGTACCCTCTCTAGTTATTATTATTATACATATTTTTCTGCCATGGGAGTCTATGGCAGACCCTAGAACCTTATTGTCAGAAGTTAGGAAATTTGGCACACTCTTTGGGGCCAGTCCCCTCATCAATTTCACCAAGTTTCATGTCTCCATTTCAAACCCTCTAGCGCCACCAATGGGTCAAAGTTGAAGGTGTATTTACACACTTTACTTTTGAACCACATGTCTCATTTTCGAAAATGAGGTACCGTTGTATTCCCTGGATCAAGACGAGTCCAAGTGCTATGACGTCATACCCAGTTATATAGATTCTCCGCCATTTTGAATGTTATTGAGAAGCGTTTTTTCGTATCTCCTCCTACAATTTTTGTCGAATCTTCTTTAAAATTGCCACAGATGATCATCAGACCAAGCCTAACAAAAGTTATCGTTTTGATTTTTGAAATCGTTTGTTAGTTACAGCCAATCAAAATGATGTGGCCGAATTGACGTGGCCACCATTTTTTGCTACCCCTCCTATAAAGTTTGTCCAATCTTCACCAAATTTGCCATAGATCCTCTTCAGACCAAGCCTCACAAAAGACATTACATTTTTTTTTGATTATCTAAACCTTTTGACTTGAACAGCCAATCAAAGTTGTCAACCAAGCCACCATAAAAGAAGTAAGGTCATATATCAGCACCTCTTTACTGCATTGACACCAAACTTTGTATAAGGACTAGGAACCCTGTTCTAAAAAGGTCCAATAGGTCATGCCATTTCACCTCTAGGTGGCGCTGCAATAAGCAAAAATTAGTTTTCACATGGTTTTTGATTTTCAAAACTGTTTTTCCGGTAAAGCGGATCAAAGTCGGCGATGAAGCTGCCAAAACAGGAAGTGAAATAATATCTCAGGAAATAATTGCTGAATTGACATCAAACTTGGTACAGATGTTTGGGACCCTGTTCCAAAGAGGACCACCAAAGGTTGTGTCATCTAACCGCTGGGGGCGATCCCGTGTCTGACACATGTTAACTTGTGATACCAGATGAATTGATGCAGCCGCCATTTTACGTTTTATAAAAAGTTTTTTCCCTAGACAACAATCACCTTGACATGTCAAAATAGGACTGAATTAAACTTGGGCTAAATCTGACAACCGCTTGCCAGTTGAAAAACGGCTTATATTTTTACACAGTAACTGAATACAGTAATTTCCAGCACTGAGAATAGCTCACTAGGATAAATTGGTGTCCTGGCAAGGGAACGGTTCCCAGTGAACTCATTCCAATTCCTTGGAATCGTCAGCCAAATTATTTAACGATTCTGCTAACGGTTCTCTGTGGCGTTGCGCATGCGCAAACTTTTATAGTTTATCCAGACTGCAGCAAACATGGCAACTAGGCAGAAGCGTTCTAAAGTTTGGTTGTATTTCACACGACAAAATGACAACAACGCCACTTGTGTAAAAAGTCTATTTTGTTGAAGGGAGGAAATACAACAAATATGTATAAATAAGTATTTGAACACACAGCATGGAATGAAGTTACTGGAATGTCATGTGTTCGATGCATGCAGCAGCGCAGCTAACGTTTGCACTTCATCTCTAACTATCAAAGGTAGCGCTAAACTTCTCAAAAGTGATCACAACCACTTGTCACTGTGTGAAGCAATTTGCCTTTATTGTGTATAGTCGATCAAGTTATCTTCTGTCCCGTCGTTTGAAGCATACATTTACATTTAGTCATTTAGCAGACGCTCTTATCCAGAGCGACTTACAGTAAGTACAGGGACATTCCCCCGAGGCAAGTAGGGTGAAGTGCCTTGCCCAAAGACACAGCGTCATTTGGCACGGCGGGGAATCGATCCGGCAACCTTCGGATTACTAGACCGACTCCCTCACCGCTCAGCCATCTGACTCCCCATTTTAGCTCCGGCATTCGTCTCCCATTGTTGATCACTTCACGTTAATTATCGGGGGGCGTGTGTTATCAGCAAACGTTCGCGTTGTCGTGTCAACCCATTATTAAACTGAGCATTTCAATTTTTCATTGAACGCGATGGACGTGTCTCTTGTCTCATTGAACTTAGCATTTTAATTGTTTAACAGAATGGCCGATGTTTGACACTGTCATATTATATGATTTGACCTTGGCTGAAAATGGAAGATTCTATAACTAAGCTAGCGTAGCTAATAGAAGTGTAGAAGAAGAGCAACGGAAACATTTAAATGTGTATGTATACATACTGTATATGGTGTGCAGCATTATAAAAAATTATGTAAAAGAAAATTAATGTAAACTAGAAAGTGCATTTCCTGCAGAAAATGCATTGGAATGCTGAAAGCTGAAATTAATTTTAAAAAATTGCTGAAAATACAGAAATTAGAAAATACCCGCAAGCTGAAATGAACTTAAAAAATGTGTGAGTCACACAAAAGAGGCAGTGTGGAAGCTAAACTCCATCATCTAACAATGCTAAGAGCTGAAATACAATGCGGGAGAAGCAGAAAGCTGAACTGTTAAACTGTAGAAGAAGTAGAATATTCGTTTTAGTAGCTGAAATTATAGAAACAGACATACTACTCTACCGGCAGTTTCAAAAACGTGTTCCTTCTGCTATCTCTGACAAATTTGTCACCAGATTTGCATTGGTCTCTATGGGGCAAGAGTTGGACTTTGTCTCGCTTTCGTGGGGCTCTGAAAAAATGTGTAAGTCTGTTGGATTCCACAGACAACTATCTGACCAACACAAAATTAGTTATCTATTGATCCAAAAATGAAGCATGAAGAGTGAAAATTGTTGCAATGCTGGCAAATTTTTAATACTTTTTGAAACAGATTTCGAAGCTCTAAGCGTTTCAGTCAGCACTCTAGGCTCTCCACATACACACCCATGTAAATCTCAGAAACTATTTGAAAAACTCATTAAACATAATCAGTGATATTGAACAAAGTTGAATAGATATCAAAAAGCTGAATAAAAAATAATTGTTTAGAGTTTTGTCAACATTTTAAAGTTTAAATGGTGGCTGTGGCTAAAATACTGAGGAGAATTTGAATTCAAGAATTTGAAAGTTGAAGTTTAAGATTTGAAAGATAACTCCATTGGAAAACCATGTAAAAAATATTATGAATATTGATTTATATTAATTCAAACGTAAGAGGTAGAAACCTGAAAAGTCACAGCAGTCATAGCCTGAAACTGCTTAATTTTTTGGCAGTTGAACGGTTTTAATAGCTGAAGATTTGAAGGTGCTGAAGGGTGTCACGGAAGAAATAGAAGAAGTTGAATTAAGATTCAAAGAACAGTACTTTGAATGCTGAAGCAGTATTCCAACAATAAACCCGTTTGTGCTCTTCGCCCCCCCCCCCTTGCCCACAAAGAATCGATAAGAGAATCAATAAGGAATCAAATTGATAAGTAGAAATTTATAAGGAATCGGAATTGTTAAAATCTTATCTCATCCCTAATTCTCACACAAACTATCAAAATTATTTTAAATTTTCGAAACGGTTTGATCGGTACAGCCAATCAAAATCTGCGGCAAAGCCAGCCAACAGGAAGTTGGGTCGTATCTCAGCAAATCTTTGATGGATTCAAAGCTGCATTTACTCAGAAACCTGTTCTGAGGATGTCTAAAATGTTTTTCGTTCATTTTACCTGCTCAACCGGCTTGGACACCTCATTGCTGCTTGCAGCTATATTTTTTAAATGTTTCCCTGCTCCATCACACCTGATTCAAATACATGTTCGTTACCAGGCTTCTACAGAGCTAGATAACGACCCTTTTATTTGAATCAAGTGGAGGAGAGAAACATCTAAAACATGCAGGACAGGGGTCCCTGAGGACAGGGTTCAGAACCACTGGTTTAAGGTAAATATGTATACATATGTCTATGCATGTGGCAAACAGGGTGTCTATAGGTATAAACAAGTTACATTTAAGACTTAAGACCTTTAATACCATTTCTAAATGAAATGTAAGACCAAACTTACAATGTAAATACAAATCAAAAGTGGAAATATACAGTCATCTTTCCAAATAAACACACTGATGTCTGTTCAAAAAGAACAAAATAGTAAAATGACAATCGGTTGAGTTTAAGAACATTGACTAAAAGTGTGTAATTGCACAGAGGTCAGATGGCATTGTTAGCTCTAGATTTCCTATCGTAACATCTAGCGTTGTAGCGTTGACATTGTTGTTAGCGGTGGAAATGGTGGAGCAGAAACTAGCAATTGCATGCTGCTGGCGTGCCTTTACGTTAGGGGTGGAACGGTACATGTATTCGTACCGAACCGTACGGTACGGGCGTCACGGTTCGGCTCGTGAAATTGCACGGAGAATACACGGTATAAAAATGTATAAAACTCGCGTGCAAATTAATTAATGTAATGCGGAACTACTGTAAGATATTCGTGTTCTATAGGGACAATCTGTAGCCCCGCCTTAGCTCTGAAACTGATTGGCGCCGCCACCTGTGTAGCCGAGCTGTGCCTGAGTGAGTCAGAGATAGCTAGCAGCAACAGCAGCACTGAAGACGTAGCCTATGCAACGCTAGACCTAAATATGAATGTTCATAGTGTAAGTATAGCGAAAAATAGCCTAAACTTTCCTAGACTTTTAGCTGCGGTTCTAATGCTGAGGGCTCACTGATATTGCTGTCTTACTAGAACGTGCATTTAGTCTAGCAGACGCTTTTATCCAGAGCGTAGTATCTATGAGTTGTTGCTAACGTGTGCTGATGTTGTACACACCCAATAAATTCAAAATGTCCAGGCCTCTCTAGTTTCTACTCTTCCACGACCTTCTGTAGCTTCTCAGCTAGGTGAGTGCTTGTGTGCTGCTCATTCAAGGGCCGTGTCTGTAGAACTGACGCTTTCATTTCCCACTCGGTCAATAAAATGAGCAGTCACCGTGAGGTAGCTTTCGGTAGCACGAGAAGTCCAACCATCAGTCGCTGAGAACTCGCGCTCCATCAACGTCTGTGTTTTGTTGTATATGTAAGGGACCAGGGCCGGTGTTGCTGCTACTGTATCCCTGCCTGTGTTTGCGCTGTTGCTCAGCTAGTAGCGTATCATGTCGTGCTGTAGGAGGACTGATCGACAAGCGCATCATACATTTAGCTAAGACTTGCATGTACAGTAGTTAGTCTGGAGCCCTGCTTCTGCATTTTTGTTTTGCTTTTCCCCCCATTGTACCGAACTCGTACCGAACCGTGATGTCTGAACCGCGGTACGAACCGAACCGTGACTTCAGTGTACCGTTCCACCCCTACTTTACGTAGTATCCGTGCGATTCCATCGCACGTGCAAATTCATAAGTCTTGCGTATAGATTAGCCTACACCTTACGAGCATGTTTGGGAAAAGCACGTAAGAAATATCGATTGTTTCGTTTTTTTGCTCGATAGTTGCTACGATCCATTGTTATTGGGAAACGCAGCCTTGATCCCCATTGTCCCAAAATACTCATTCTTTTCAAGCCATTTGTAATTTAACTTTCATTTCCCCATGTTTCTAAGTTGAGTGGCTATCAACCATTGCTATATTACCTGTATTGCCGATGCTTTACGTCATCAAAATCTGCGCGGTAAGCTACGCCCTGACCTTACCATAGATAACGCAGCGCATATAGCCAGACCTGCAAACTTGTCGCTTGTCGAAACATTATTGGATAATTCTTATAATTGACATTTTTCTGGGCAAATTGGAATATTAGCACTTTTTCTCTAGGCCAATCGGAATCTTAGCACTTGTGTCAGAATCTTTAAGCACACAGCGTCAACTGTTACTTGCACTGGCCAGCTTGCCTACCGAAGTTGAGTTAGCCAATGTCGTTAGCGATGCTAGCTAACGTTAGTTTGCTAGCTGTATATAACATTACACTGGGGCTTGCAGCTGTGTGTTTAGCAAGTCGCAGTATTTCCAAGCCCTGATAGTTTAACTGAGATGACGCAGTAGATACGACGTGCATATATGTACTAGTCTGGATAGAACTAGCCCAATATGGGATAGACTGTTATGGGATAGACAGGCTAAACTAGGTTAAGTCAAAACAAACGTTTTTCTTTTCCGGCACATTCAGTGAAGTTTGATTCAGCTAGGCTAGCTGGCTCGTAGTTTCTTCATGCAGTTTTTCCAGGCAGGGCTCTAGACTGAGATCAAATGGTCGGCTTTTTTTTACTGACAATGATCGCTTCCAGCAAACTTCTAAATAAATATCAAGCTTATTTACGTGTTTGGGGGCATATTTTCAGTTAGCAGATGGTACTGTTTGAATCGCGATTCCATCTGAAAAATACTGCTGGTGACAAAGTTGTTAGAATAGCTAGTTTCAAAGGGGGTTCGGCTTGTTTCATAACAAACGGACTCATGTCATCTGCAACCGACGCACGCCCTACAATTTCCCCCAGAAATTGTACAAATCTGTAGTTGCTCTTTCAAGTAATAAGCCCCTGTGTTCAAGTGTTGAGCATTAAATTAGCTGCATGGTCTGTAGAGATCTTGGGACGAAGCTGCAATAGCGTACATAACAAAGTGTTTAATTCTGGAGAAATTGTGTAAATGTTTTATGTAGTTAGATGGTCCGAGGAGAATGAGTGGAGTTGGTGAAGCGCCCTGGCGAGTTGCAGTAATTCGCCATAGTTGTAGTACTAATCTGAGGCTAGTCTCCATAGATATCTATATTATGTCTATGGATAACTATGCGTAGTCTCCTCCACGTCTCCCCAACGTGACGTTATCACCAATATGCGCTCATATGCTAATGCTAACACTAAAAACAACAAAAACTGGTCTTTATCACCATTTAGAGACACCATTTGGAGATTTTTAAAATGATATACATATCTTGAGTGCTTCATGTACCCATTTATCAACAGGGATGTTTAACCTGCAATATGGCCTTTAAGTCACGCTCAAAAATGTGTCATCTGCATATTAAAATCACAAAGAAATCACAAAAAATGTAAGACCCATCCAATCTGGATTGAAGACAATTTTATACTTTTTAAGGCCTTATTTTTAGGAAAAGTGATTTAAGACTTAATTTAAGACTTTTTAAGGCCTTATTTTAAGGAAAAGTGATTTAAGACTTAAGACGGCCACCCTGGGCAAATATGCATGTGCCTATACATGGCAATTTATAGAATTCCTCAACATTATTAAGACATTTTAAACTACTTTTGAATTTAATTTATGACTGTACCAAAATAAATGTGTCAAACATGCCAAACATCCGGCAAATGAGGAAGAGGGAGAGGACCACAAGAAAGTGCAGCTAAGAGGCCATGGCAAAGGCCCAAGAGGAGGTCAAAGCAGGCAGGCTCAATCTGCAGCAGGCAGCCCAGGAGTTTGGGTTCCCAAAAACCAGCCTGAGTGACCGAATCAGTGGAAGGGTGTCCTCTGATTGTGTCCCGGGTCAGAGGACTCTCCTCACCCCTGCAGATGAGGATGCCCTGGTGGAGTACTTCTTGTACTCTGCCAGTCATGGGTTTCCACTGGCGAAGCCTCAGGTCCTGGTCCACGCTCTGGTCATTTACAACCTCCGCCACCAGGCAGCCCCCAAGACTGGGCTTGGCCAGACGTGGTGGATCAACTTTAGGGAGCGGCACCACCAACGCTTGACTGCCCGGACCTGACACATAATTGACCGTGGGAGAGCATCTTGCGCCAAGAGGGGGCCAATAGAGGAGTATTTTAAGCTCCTCACAACCACCATGGAGAAGCATGGGTTGAGGGAGAAACCCCATCAGGTTTACAACTGTGACGATAAGGGGTTTCAGCTGGATGCTACAAGAAGGAAGGTCATAGTGCCCCGGGGGACTAAACACGCTTTCAGACAGGCCCAGGGAACCAGGAACCACATCACCGTCCTGGCCTGCCTCAATGCGGCTGGTGAGGATATCCCCACTTTCATCATCTACAAGGGGGGATTTCCAGGGGGGCCCTACAATAAAGAAGGGGTTCCCAATGCCCTCAACGGGAAGTCGCCAGCAGGATACATCGACAGTGAGCTATTCAGGAAGTGGTTTGTCGAGCACTTCCTGAAGTTTGCCACTCAGGAGCGCCCGCTGCTGCTCATAATGGATGGACATCGGTCCCATCTGGATACAGAGCTGGTCCGGGCGGCACAGAGGGAGGGTGTCATTCTCCTGTGCCTGCCACCATACATTTCTCACATTCTTCAGCCTTTGTATGTGAGTTTCTTCAGACCTTTGAAGGCAGATTTCTCTGGTGTTACAGGAGATCTGTCGGCAGTGAGCCTTCAGGATCGGAGAGTGAGGTGGCCGGGTTCAGGAGGTGTGGCATCTACCGTCTGGACTCGATGGCCATTGACTGGTCACGGGTCATGCCGTCCGGGCCGCGGTGCGGGACCTCCTCGCAACCTCCGCCAACCCCATTGGTATCTTCCTGGGCTGCAGCCTGATGTTGCCCTTCCTCCCAACCCAATCCCCCTTCCCCAGCCCAACCCCCACCTGCTCCAACTGCCTCCCCCTGCCCCAAATCCTTACCTCACCCAACCCCTGGTAACATCAGGCCGGATTTCAGTCGACCTGGCCCACCTCCTGACCGAAATCAGGTATAATACTGGTAAGGTCAGGAGGAATGTCACCAAGGCCAGGTTACTGACAGCCCAGGAGATGTCCGACGTCATCGAGGAGGCGGACACCAAGCGGCGAGGAGGGACGCTCAAGCTCTGGCCAGAGAAGACAGAGAGCAGCAGCGGGCCAAAGACACGTGCTCGGCAGCCACTTCCTCCACCCTGTCTGGCAGCTCCCGCCCCAGCCGCAGAAGGCAGGTGTCCCTCGGGGCTACTTCCGCCTCAAGCTCTAGACTTTCCATCGCCGATCCCTCAACCCACTCTGCCCCCTTTGGTGCCTCCCACAGTCCCTGGTTGCTTGCCAGCACAGAGCCTGCCTGCTGAGGAACAAGACCACCTTCCTCCTACTACTGGTCAGCACACACCTATTTACCATTTTAATTTGCATATAGATTTCAAATGTATTAACTATTGTGACAGTTAGACATTAGTTTGTATTTGGGTGTGCTTTGCTTTCGGAAGGGCACATCCTTTGTTCTCTCACATATATATTTATTCTTGTTTCTTTTTGCCCCCCTAAGCCTCAGTCAATATTTGGACTACATAGACAACCTAGGTGTCAAGTTTTGTCTTGGTAGCGATTGAGTTGCTTGCATGGTTTAAGTTTAAATTACGTTTTTGTGGCACAACGAAGGGTACTCAGTGCTAGCTACGTCATTACACGTTAGCAACGACGCATGGATCACAATGTGATAGAGACGTTCTAGTACGCAAATTGGAGATGGGATTATGAGTGAAAAATACCCCCCCAAAAAATCAATGGATGGTATTCCCCCCCAAAAATTGAGGCTTTGTTAAAAAGCGATTTCGAGTGGAACTGCCGTCTCGGATTTTTGATTTAGGTCGTAAAAGTCTTTGTAATTTGAGCGAGTGCGGGTCGCCCATGCGACCGCCTAGTCTTAGGCGACAGCCATGCTAGAAAGCGTCATAGTAGTATTTTCTGAATTTTATAGTTCGGTCAATTTTACACAAAAAAACTGAATGAAGGAAATGTTATGACGATATGACTATTGTGAAGACAGCCAGGTGGTGAGATTTTAATGTAGGTTGCTGTAAAATCGGATTTGTTTGCTACGTGAAAGCCCCGTCAGCCTCCATTGACGATTGCGACAGCTGTTGTCGATCTGCGTCTGATGAGTATTTTCTTAATTTCGTACCAGGGTCAATTCTACATCAAAAGGGAGAGCAGTGTTTTAAAGATATGGCGATTGCGAAGACAGCCAGCGGGTCAGCATATTTTTGTGATTTGTGTAAAACTTGGAATTTGAGTGAGACCGCGTCTTGTTTTGACGTTAGCCTCAGAGTCAGACTTGGCTCGCCCACTGGCAGTGTGTAGTAGGCTACTGTCTTCAATGCCACAGCTATAGCTAAACTTTATTATGTCAAAAGAAGCATTCTCATTTCCGGTGCTTTCAAACAATCAGCGAACTGTGGCTAGCAACAGCAGCTAGCTTGCCTCTAGCAGACTTCTTTTGAATTAGCCATGTCCCCCTAAATTAGTGTCAAACTTATTTACGTTTTGGGGTGCATATTCAGTTAGCAGACGGTACTGTTTGAATTGCAATTCCATCTGAAATACTGCCAGTGACAACGTTGATACAGTAGCTTGTTTCAAAGGGGGTTCGCTTGTTTCTTAATGAATTATGCTATATGATATATGAGTAGGTTAAATGCTTGAAAATATCACTAGAAGGGAAAACGGACCCACCTGCAACCGACGCAAGCAAGCACACCCTACAATTTCCCTAGAAATATTACCCTCTCTAGTTTAGTATTGTTATAATAAAACATGATTATTTTAAACAACGTTCCTCTCCCTCCCACTGTAAATGCTTTATGTAACCTGAAAAAATACAATATTATAACATGATAGTGACATTAGCCTTGTTGAAGACTAAACAAAACATGGTTATGCTTTTTCTGTTATTCATACAGCTTCCAAACCTGCAGACGCCGGACCATAATCCAGCTCGTCTGCTGGACCCACAAAATCCACCGGTAGTGTACTTCATGTTAACTGTCTTTGAATTCCAACCCATGAAAATATGATAATTTTTTTTAGTTCAAAGTTGTTGTTTTTTATTCTGTGAATAGGTCACACTCCTGAAGACATGGACACAACAGTTTGGGAGTATGGCCGGTGCAGGGAACCTGACCCTCCCGAAAGCGCAGAGGGATTGGTGTCGTGGGTCCAGTGTGACAGCTGCCACACATGGTACCACGCCATGTGTGTGGGTTTGGACGAGGAGCTGGATGAAGAGGAGGATTTCAAATGTTATGTGTCCAGAGTAATTTTCTTTTTGTCTGTTTTGTATTTAAATAAATGTTCATATTTCATTTGTCTTTTGCTAACCTCCTGTTATCTTTTACCCCATTCAATGTTTGAGGTCTCTAAATATATGATTGACTATTGCTTCATATTTCATGACTTTCTAATTTAATGGGGACAACTGAATGAAAGTTAAATTAACATGATATGTTTTCAATGTTCTGTACACATGCGGTAGGCATCGGGGTTCTTTGGATACAAATGTTTGTAGGCTTTGCAAGGCAGTGACATGAGAAGAGTTCAACAAAACATCCAGTGGTATACAGTCAAATTGAGCTTTTATCGCATAATTTGGAGAAGTTGAAGCGTCAAATCTTATTGTGAAGGACATAACTACGTCCCCGGATATGTTGACAACATTGATGGTCAGTTTGGTGACCCTGGATCGGCGAGTGTTTACTACGAGGATAGAAGTGCGGTTGGGTTTGGACAAGGGTAGGGCACGGCTAATTTACCGGCGCCAGCGTCTTTTTACCGGCTCTGGTAAAGGCTAAGCTAACTCTAAAATATTTAACAATATTTCGCTTGAAAGGTAAGAAGTTAAAGCTTAACGTGAAATTAGTAAATCAGCAAAAACATGATACAATCATTTTTATCAATATTTGAAGTGGCATTTTATCAGAATGTTAGCTAAAAACCGGTCGGGATTGGACACAGTGACGCTAACTGTGTATTTGAACAAAAAATGTGCACTCTTAAAGTGGTGTTGAGTGCTTATGGCCAGTCAAAACAGCCTATTTAAAAATATATATATCTTAGAGGCGCATTAGGCTAGTACTCGGTCTCTGCTTTCACATCTCTCTCTCACCAAAGTGAAGGAGCGCGGTACCGCGTATTTTTTGAGACTTTTACGCACCACATTTATTTCCACATATATTTCCACACCACATTTATTTCTGTGCTGTATTTATTTCCGATCTCCCAAGCAAACGAGAGGGGCGCGGCTATCTTCAGACCAACGCAGCTCCACACAAGATCGAAGGCAGATAAGGACACCTAGATTCGGTATATTATGGAAGACATTAGTCGTGTCAGAGATTGCATGCTGGCCTTATAGATGATATAAGATGATAGAAGATATGCAGCAGCAACAAAATAAAGTAACTCATCGATATGTACACATCTTATATTGCTAGATGAAATTGATCAGCATGGCTTGTCAGGATGTATTATTTTGGCACACATTGTCAATTTTGTAGAGGTACTTGGGCGGATAAGTGCTAAGTCGTAAAGGAGACATGACATGAAAACTTCATTTTATGAGGTTATTTAACATTAATATGAGTTCCCCTAGCCTGCCTTTGGTCCCCCAGTGGCTAGAATTTTTGATAAGTGTAAACCAAGCCCTGCGTGTTTTTCTCCGCCTTTGACAAAATGGAGGCTCAATTGCTCTGTTTGAAAATCTCCTCCTAGTGACGTAGATAGTTCTCTGCTTTGCCTGCCCAGATCATCTGGCCCGCCCATCATAAACTGAGCTACCACCGTGCAAGGGCGAGTGCGATATCGTTTTTTTCTGGAGAGACATCATGGCCAGCAAACAAACGAATCATAACAGTTGCTTAGTGCTTGGATGTACAAAACAAAAGTATTTTTTAGTTCCTTCATCCAAGCTTCTGCACAACCAGTATCTTAATTTGATTTTCGCTGGAATTGCGCCGACACAACTTCACAAAGTTTTGTATGTCTGCGCCAAACATTTCAGCCTCTACTGTTTCCTCAACTTGAGCCAATACAAAACTGGCCTTGCTGAAATAAAATTCTGGATCATTACTAACTCTCCTTGGTCAAGCTACAAACCTTGGACAAGTAAGTTAACTAACGCTATATCATTTTGTTGCTGTACTGTATATTGTTACCTAGCTTGCTACCCTTAGAATGTGGCTGTAACATTAGCTCTGCAGCTAACAGTAGGGAGGACAAACCCGTTTGAGCGTTTTTACTGAAATACGTTTTTATTAGTTATTCCTGGTGAAATTATGGAATTAAATGACATATTTACGATATAAAAATACGTGTGCACAATAATATCAACAATATTTGCTAAATGTAGACGTTTTTAAAGGTTTTGAATTTTACCTCGAAGCTACTTCCGTTAATCAGCAGTTTGTGAAAAAGAGGCTAGTTTTACAACAGCGACTTTGGATGTAAACTACTTTAACATGTTAGCTGATTAGCCAATATGAGTGAGATATGTATACAGTTACATTAACAAACCTCTTGCTTGTGAAGTATTTTGTCTTAAATACGAAGGGAACACATCACAATAACAATTCCAAAATGCTTGACACGCCAAATGTTGTCTTTTTTTGTCAAGCGTCTCTGAAGCTCAGATTCCGAGTCGAGTTCCATGAAGCGTTGCAGTGAATGGTTGCAGGCACTCATCGGACTTAAACTCAAATAACTCAAATGTCCCAACTGGAAAATTTTAGCGGTTTCACAGTCCTGTAGAGGACATTTTTCTGAACAGATTGACATCAAGTTAAGGTTGTGGCATTAAAGTTCAGGTTAGTATCCAAGGGTATAAAGACCACTCGGCTAATTACAGACGTCTTAAACTGTTAAAACGCCAGTGCCACATTCGGGACGGTATTCACACAGGCATTGGATCAATCCTAGTTTTCGGGCCTACTAGCTCGAATGTTTTTAGATGTTTATCTGCTACAAATGAATGAGTTGTCTAAAAAATGAGCTGGAACAAAATACAACTATTAAGTGTGCCCTTTGCGCCCCTCCCCCCACCTGTCTGGGCCAGGCTGCTGCTGTAAGTTGCTAGCCAACCTTTACTGAGGGGACTGTTTGAACGCGCTGGAATTAAAAAATGTTCATCTTTATGTATATTTGAGACCACAGATTCGTAGATGTACGTTTCCACTATATGTTAACCGATTTTAAGGGCGATCGGATTAAATGAGCGAAAACAAGGCACATCTGTCCATATTTTGTTAGTGAAGCAGGGAGAGGAATGCTCGTGGCAAGCTAACTGGCTGGGTAGAGCGATGGGGAGTTTGTTAGCACTCAAAATGTAGCTCTTAAACAGGGGCACTCCTAGGACATAAGCTCGATTATAAAAAATCCCCCAGCTGGGAAATGTTCGCGGTTTTCACAGTCCTGTAGAGGAGACCTTCATGAACACAATGACATCAAATTGAGGCTGTGGCATTGAAGTTCAGGTTAGTAGGCAATGGCTCAAAGTGCTCTCAGCCATTTACAGACCTCTTAAAATGGGAAAACCTCTGTGCCACATACGGGATGGTATTCACACAGGGATTGGCTCTAATTTGAGTGACAGGTTGATTCACCAATTGAAAAACTCATCTGGGAATTTTGATTTTTGTAAGGGGAGTGCCGAGATTTTACTGTCGCCGTTTGGCTTCCTAAACAGCAGTAGAATTACAAGTTTTTCTAAACCGCGTCGCGTACAGCATTACAGTGAGCTACACTGGTTTAAAACTACAGGTATATAAGGACAATTGTACCCATGAATTGTTTACTAGTAATATAATGTCATAATAAATCATAAAAGGTTCATCGATACGTGAGGCATGTTTATTATTTTAACGATTGAAAATGGATGTATCACAGACCGCTATCGTATATGTCGTTAAACAGAGGCTAATTACGCTAACGACTCAGTCATCAAACGAAAATTGACTACTGTTTTCGAAAGTAAATGTACTGATAATATCAGCGTACATCGTACTGTACATTAAATATCACAATTGTGTTTTTTATCACAATGTTAAATGAGCAATAAGTTCAGTTTGGCATTTGTTGGCGCTTGGAACTCTCCGTTGTGATTACATTGAGAGCAGAACGTTTGTCCTCCCTACTAACAGCTGAGTTACTGTTGCTAATGTAAAGATAGATGGCATCAAGTATGTGTGTGAATACAAACGCTGTAACGCCAGTGTTGTACACTTCTTTGTTATTTGGATAATCGTTATGTTGTTGGTGTTATGGCACGGGCGATATCCGCCTTTCTCCTCATTGAAATTATTTGTGAGTGTGCACCTCTGCAAACCAGGGTGATCAGATGAAAATGGCTAAATTTGAGGCATCTTACAGCAACGGGGGCTACGAGCCATTGCGATACATCCGTTGTAAACTCTAGCGCATGTTGCCGCCCCTCTCCTCCTCATTAGCATTTAAAGCTACAGACACCAAAACAGCGCGTTCTGAGGATAGCTCATTGTGGGACTACTTGTAGTGGCTATAATTCTGCACCATGGCTGAATTTCGGGAAAGAGACTTCAGATACAGTTTTAGGGGACCACTAAGGCCTATATAAAAGCATCCAAAAACAGCATTTCATGTCTCCTTTAAATGGTTTGAGACTTATCAAGCACCGTGTTTGATAGTTGGCGTAGGCTTGATGCTGAACGCATTTGTTAAATCAGCTGGGGCTGTTCGAATAGCGATGTCAAGAAGAGCAATTGTAAAATACAAGTTATTAAAAGAGAGAGCGTCCGTGTCTTTTTGTCCACAGGATCATATACAATTTGATCTAAACCGAACTTACAAAGAGCTCGGTTACACTACCAAAGTTGAATTAGTAATGTTGTTAGCGATGCTAGCGTTATTTTGCTAGAGCTAGCTAGCCTATAACATTTCACTGGGTCTTGCAGCTGTTTGATTAACTGAAATTATTATGAAATGTTATGTTCTACTAGCCATTTGCCTACTTTAGCAAGTCACTGAATTTCCAAGCCCTGATAGTGTAACTGAGATAACCTAAATAATTCCTCTTTCAAGTAATAAGCCCCCGTTCATGTGTTGAGCATTAGATTAGCTGTACGGTCTGTAGCGATCTTGAAATTTTTTGAGCCACTTTTTAGTTCTAAAACAGGATTATATATATATTTTTATCGGAGTACAAGCCTACTGACTGTCTCAGTTGGTCTGTTATTGGAGTCGAAGTTCCAACATTAACTTACACAGCTACTGTAGGCTAATCAACATTCGTAAAGCTAAATGTTAGGAAACCTCAACCCAATGCAAACCTTAAAACTTACTTCAAATATTAGGCCTTTTTCAATCGCGAAAAGATCTTGTGGAGCTGTGGAAATATTCTTTATTCTGCTGTCTGTTCTTATTCTTCTGTATCTCACAACAAATGTCTCTCTTCGATTTGAATAATGCACCGCAACGCAGCAAAATAAATGCTTCTTTCAACAAGAGGAGCATCAAATTTCCAGTAGCGAATTACATTTTGGGGTGGCACCCAGGGTGGCCAATCAGATGTCAGGGGTGTCCAGTGCCACCCCGGACACCCCTCTGGCTCCGCTACTGCGCGATTAGCCTACACAATAGGGTGTTTTCTGGTGTGCCCACGATAACCAGCTGTTTTCGATAAACCCAGGCCATACAAAATGTTGCTAAATGCCATTATTACACGGCTGTTCTTAACGCTGTAGAAAGCTCCATTCATTTGAATGGGGCTTCCCAACGTTCTGCGGTCTGTTATTTTCTGATAACAGACCGTTGCTATGAATAACAGGCCGCTGTCAAGGAAAGTGGCCTTTTTGCTTCTGATTCACGTCTTTCGCTTCGCGTTGGGGTGCTGTTCGCCCTGTCGGGGCTTATTTTCCCGATAATGACCGATGTTCTATACATTATCCCTTACATACATTTGTGACTACAAGCTCCTTTCATCCATGAGCCTGAATAGCTTCAACGGACCAACAATCATGTATTTTTGCTCTAGTGCGATCGAATCCCACTTCATGCCAGCTTGCAACTGTTTTATTTTCTTAGCCTACAGCAGCAAATATGAGATGCGACTTGAAATTCGCCAATAATGTTGAATGTTGTGTGAATTTGTGACAAATCTGCTGATAGAGGCCAATGGCAGCTGCTGTTGTTAGGTGAACGCACAGCTCACATGCTTACAGAAACCAGGTTGTCTGGAAACCTGGGCGATAACACCACGGGTTTCCAGCACCTGTGCTAAGGGGATAGCTGTAGAGCTACCTGTATGGGGAGTGACAGTGGCATCGCACTGCCGAAAAGCATACAATGTAGACAAGCTTTGCCCACAATGTCTGTGTCGTCTATGCCTTTTTATCATTGGTTCCCAATGGGAGTGATGAAGGTGACCTATAGTAGCCTACGTGTGAGGACTTGGTCTTTGATAGCTGCGACGTAGCACTGATGTTACCTTTGTAAACATTGCTTTAGCTCGTGTGACGTGTAACTCATCTGCAAAGCTAACAATCACTGCCACCACTACGTCTTCCTAGGTGGTATTTAAGACTTCAATATCTATGTTCTGTAGAGCACTTATCCGCCCAAGTACCTCTACAAAATCTACAATGTGTGCCAAAATAATACATCCAGCCATTCTGATCAATTTGATCTATAAGGCCAGCATGCGATCTCTGACACGACTAATGTCCTCCATAATCTACCGAATCTAGGTGTCCTTATCTGCCTTCGATCTTGTGTGGAGCTGTGTTGGTCTGATGATAGCCACGCCCCTTTTGTTTGCATGTGAGATCGGAAATAAATACAGCAGAGAAATAAATGTGGTGTGGAAATATATGTGGAAATAAATGTGGTATGTAAAAGCCTCAAAAAATAGTTAATGTGGCATAAGGAAATATAAGTCCCATGAAATAAATAAATGACTTTACAAAAACGTCATTATGAAATAAATAAATGTATTTATTTATTGATGTCGGTAAATGGATTCAGCTATATTATTATATAATGCTATATTTATATATTTATTGACATCTTTTTTTAATTTCAGATTTTTTTCACAGACATATTTATTTATGTATATGTATTTATCTATTTATTTACCTATTTATTTATTTAATTTGACTAACTCGGCGTTCCATACATAGCTTTATGTGGCCTGGCTCGTTATCACAAACAAAATCTTTCAAGCAACTGACACTAACGCCATGAGCTAATAATCGTTAAATCTCTTTGTGTAATGGGGGAAGATATTTCTGAAGCGTTTTGGTACAGAGGCAGATTGCAAACTTTAGGAAGCTAGCGTTGCAAGCCTTACGCCTAGCTGACCTTTTTTAAATGTTTTCTTTATAAATGCCAGTAAAAGTTTGATGTAGCCTAGTCCCAGTAGTCTCAGTGAGTGTCTATTTGTGTCTATACAAACACTGTTTTCTTTTGGACGTTCAGGTAACGTTTGTTTGTGGTTCAGGTAACCAAATATAATTTTAGCTGATTTGGCCAGTATCTTCAGACAGCCACTGTTTCACCCATCTTCCTCATTCACTTTTGGGGTTAAAGGAAGGGCGAAGTTTTACATCCAATAACAGTAATGATAATAACAAATAAATTCAACAATGCTCAGGCAATTTAGTGATATTCCCGCAATTGTGGTCTTGAAATAAAATCCCTCTTTGTCCAAGACAAGACCGAGTAAAAATGCGGTTGATTCCGAGACGAAACATTCAAAATGTGGTCTTGAGATTGGTCTCGAGACAAAGACCGGTCTCGAGTACTACAACACTGGTATGAGGTCAATATTATTAATGTAGAAATTACTAATTATTTGTGACGCTGGGGGGGAAATGCTGATAGAGGGGTAAAGTGCTGCTGTAAGATCAGAGAGAGAGATAGAGGTATTGTAAATGGATCAAACAGTACAAGAGACCCAAATTCTTATGGGTGTTAGAGGGTGATGCTAGTCTGGCTGCCAGCCCAACTTCTCCCCGCCCACAAAAATATTGGGTCGGGAAGTTGGGTCTGGAGGGTCTCGTATTGGGAACAACTACATAAAACCAGGATCTGGGCGGACCAATGAAATTGCCAGGGCGGGCTTTATACGATGATGGACCAACAGTACCGTAATCAACAACGTCACGAAAGAGCCCTTGGGTTAAATTAGTTTTCAACACACAACATATTACGTTGCTCTGATTGGTTGTAGGTCTATCCAATTGAGTGAAGAGGCATTTGTTTTACGAGTTTGGTTGAAACACGCCCCATAGTCACAGCCCAACGGAGAGTTTTCAGACTCATATTCTGACTAGAATTATGAGTATGACAACGTCAGGCTAGGGTGATGCATCACTATATAAAAAAACTAAAAAAGCATGACAGTCAGCAAAATAGGACACTGAATTCCACATTAAGGTTTTTTTTCAATGAATGATATATTAATAAAGTTGTTGCCGATACAGAACCTAAAAGAACCGTATCTGGACATATGGGAGTCAGATGGCTGAGCGGTGAGGGAGTCGGGCTAGTAATCAGAAGGTTGCCGGATCGATTCCCCACCGTGCCAAATGACGTTGTGTCCTTGGGAAAGGCACTTCACCCTACTTGCCTCGGGGGGAATGTCCCTGTACTTACTGTAAGTCGCTCTGGATAAGAGCGTCTGCTAAATGACTAAATGTAAATTAGTAAGAATTAAAGGTTGACCAATTGAATACTCACAGATGACTGCAGAGTGGAGGTATATTATATATGAGCATATCTTCCCCAATATAATACAGTATCAGTCACTGGTACTCCTTAGTCACTGTCATATGAAAAATATTGGAACATCCGATTTGCACTTTTTATGAGGGCATGACATTTGCAAGAATGCTAAATGTGTAAGATTAAGGTTCCATTTTTGCTGGCCATTTTTGCTTTGCTCGTCCTCAGGTTGTCATTAGCATCGATTGATACTGGCTGATGGAATAACCATAAGATGCGGTGGCGAGCTCACAAACACACACTCGCGTCTGAAATCCTCCTTTATTGATTTCACCTCATCCAACCCCTCTATTATTATATCTTGTCCCCAACCCCCTACCCCTCTATATGAACTCGGCCCCTCTCCTCGTGTCCAGTCGAGAATAGATGGTATCAATTACACAAATCAATTTCAATTGTTTTATTTTAGTACTGACCCCCTCCCCTTCTCCTGACAAAAAAAGGCTGACCCCAAAAAAGGATAGATTGTCCTTTGGGTATCACTGTCACAGCTCAATGTAGCCCTTGATTGTAGCTAAAAGCACATTTTACAATACATATTGTCCAAGAGAGATAGATCATGGTTCTCAAACCTTTCGTTTGAGTACCATATTAAGCAAATTACCAGAACTGCATTATTCCATCTACGTGATATTGCCAAAATACGAAAATTCCTCTCAAAGAATGATGCTGAAAAACTAATACATGCATTTGTTACATCCCAATTGGACTACTGCAATGTGTTGTTCTCTGACATCCCAATTACCTACCTAAAATGTTTACAGCGGGTACAAAATGCTGCTGCTAGACTATTGACTAGAAAAAGAAAGTTTGAATACATAACATCTACTCTTGTCTCCTTACACTGGCTCCATATCCAAGCCAGAGCTGATTTCAAAGTTCTACTACTAACTTACAAATCTCTGCATGGATTGGCAGCAGTGTACCTCACCGGTCTCCTTGTACCCTATTCCCCGCAAGGACATTTAAATCTCAAGATGCCGGCTATCTTGTGGTTCCCAAAATTAAGATCTCTAAGGTGTCCGGGGTCTCCCTTAGAGATAGGATGAGAAGCTCGGTCATCCGGGAGGGGCTCAGAGTAGAACCGCTGCTCCTCCGCGTCGAGAGGAGCCAGCTGAAGTGTCTCGGGCATCTGATTAGTATGCCTCCTGGACGCCTCCCTGGTGAGGTGTTCCGGGCACGTCCCACTGGGAAGAGGCCCCGGGGAAGACCCAGGACACGCTGGAGGGACTATGTCTCTCGGCTGGCCTGGGAACGCCTCGGGGTCCCCCAGGAAGAGCTGGTGGAAGTGGCCGGCGAGAGGGAAGTCTGGGCCTCCCTGCTTAGGTCGCTGCCCCCGCGACCCGATCCCCGGACAAGCGGCAGATGACGGACGGACGTTCTTGTTTAGTCAATTTTACGATTGTTAAAGGTAGGCATGTGTGTATTTACTTTCTATGTAAACCTGGGGTGTGTTTGCCTATGTGTGTATCACATAGGCAAACACTGTAACTTTTAAATTGTAATTATAGCTTATATGTTCACATTGAACAAATAAAGTAAACCTGTTACTGTATATTGTTACTGTTATAGTTTCTGTTACTGTATATTGTTACTGTTATAGTTTCTAATACTAGTTGGAGACAACGGGGTACGGGTTGTTATCATTCTTATTCGTATAAATATAAATTATTTTAGAGTTCTTTCCCCTGGAACAGATTTCATGTTCCAACCGAGAGAGACTGTCGCTGTCTTGGTGTGTGGGGTTGCATCAAATACCTCTTTTTGCTCTGTTAAATTGCTGCACTAGTCCACACTTGACCGGTGGGGATCTCATTCTATTATGACTGTAACTGTTAGCTGCTCCTGGCATTCTCTAATCCCTGCTCTCCCTCTCTGTCCCCCCCCCACACACATCCCCTGTGGTGTGGGGGGTTTGAGGTGTCAGCACCTGCCTGGTCATCTGTCTACCAACGCTGGACCTGGTCGTCAACCGGAAACCAGCCTCCATGATGGCCAACAGCGAGTTTCCCGGTCCCGTCCTACATCTATAAAGCTGAACAATGGATTTTGTTTTTTCAAAACCCATTGACACTGTATGACTATGTTTAGCCTGTGTTTTGCTCCTCTCTCTCACCAACCGTCTCTGGAGGAGGGGATCCCTCTCAGAATTGCTCCTCCCAAGGTTTCTTAAATTTTTTTCTTCAAGAGTTTTTCTGGGAGTTTTTCCTTATCTTCCTTGACGGTTTAGGTTGGTTGAGGGGCAGTTCTATGGGCGTATGTGAAGCCCTCTGTGACATGCATGCATGTAAAAAGGGCTATACAAGATCGAGCCTAATTAGCCGAGAAAAATAATGAAAGTCCGAGGATGGTAGGGCTGGCTAAGAGGGGTAACATGGTTTTTATTTCTTAAACCAAAAACAAATTTAAGAACCTAGCAACTACATTACGCTACTCATTCTATTTTTCACTGCTCCTGGCAGAGTTAGCAGCATCCTCTCGGAAAAAGGTGATGGTTCTAGCCATCTAGACTTCCCCCTTTTCCCAATCTTACACTGCAACTTAAACAATCAGGGGTCAAATCAGTACAATGAGCCTTGTCAGGTCAATCTAGGTAAAAAAATAGAAGGGCTATTAAAGTTTGTAATAGAGTCATACATTTTTCTTTCTTGATTACTGATGACATGTTGCTTCTTAACTTTTACGACTTGGCTCCGGCCTGGGCCTTGTGGTTCACGAGTTCAGAGCAGTCTGGAATCTGACTATTTTTCCAAGCGCTGGTAATTGTGCCGATTGGGTAGTGGGTGGTTGATGCAGCAGTGGTAGTAGTTATGATGGTGGTGGTGGAGCATGAGAGCAGGTGATCCTGTACTTATTTTCCCAGCATGCATTGCAGTTTATGTATTTTTGGAGTGTGAGTTAAGAAGAATACATGAATTATATTTTGTATCTTGGTTGTGTGTGTATAGTAAATGTTGTGTACATGTGTAACCTTGAAACAATTCTTCTTGATACATAAAATGTTTCCAATGTGTCCAGAGTTCTTCTAAGCCCACTATGGTTGGCTGTACTCAAACAGGATTAGGTGTACATGTGTAAGTCTGTGTGTGTCTGGCCATGGCACAAATAATTTGTCAAATTCCTAATAGAAAAGATAATGAGCAGCAGATCATTGT
Organism: Hypomesus transpacificus; assembly: GCF_021917145.1. NCBI lineage: Eukaryota > Metazoa > Chordata > Actinopteri > Osmeriformes > Osmeridae > Hypomesus > Hypomesus transpacificus. Next base: position 1,113,232 of record NW_025814032.1, on the reverse strand, counting down.
GAAGTGCGTCTGTGGAATTGAGCCGACACATACACGCCCACACAACCGCTGCCACACACACTGTCAATACACAGAGAGAAAGAAACAAAAACAGAAACACATTCACACACACACCTTGACTTTGGGTGGATTTCTCCAGTGCTCTTTGAGAACGCTGTCTGATGTCATGTTGCTAGGTAGGATCACAATGTCGTTGCTACTGTCTGAGCACATCATGTCACACTCCTCACCTGTGTGAGAGAGAGAGAGAGAGAGAGAGAGAGAGAGAGAGAGAGAGAGAGAGAGAGAGAGAGAGAGAGAGAGAGAGAGAGATGACACATCATTAGATATTTACAAACTTATCAAACAATAACTAGGTAATATACCTAGTAAAGAAATATGTTCTTATTTATTTTCTTTTTTTACATAGTCATGCTCAACAGCAAGTGTTTTGAATATATAAATATCAATATATTATTTCATTGAAATGTTTATTGTCATAGTAGTTATCATTCTGCAAATTCTGTATTTTTTTATTGTTGTTTTGTGGTCTACAGACCTATTCCATGTCCTTTCTTGCAGATGGCTCGCACATTGTAGTTCAGGTTCTGAGGTATAGAACACTGACCCTTGACCTGAGGGCAGAGGCGGAACGATCCAGTCCAGTTGCCATCCTTCCTGCAGCGGATCACATTGGAGTGCTGGAATACACACATTCACATGTATACAGCACACACACAAACAAACAATTACAAATGCTCACATACACACAGGCCAAGGACGTTGATCACACACCCAATACCACCAGGAAAGAAGATACAAGCCTTATCTAGCAGCCATCAATAGGGATGTTATTCCAAGTGAAATAAAAAATATGTCTACAGTTCATAAAAACTGGCAAGATTACAATAGATTTCTATAACAATATCATTGGTAAACTAGAGAGGGTACAATTTCTGGGGAAATTATAGGGTGTGCTTGCTTGCGTCGGTTGCACAGGGGTCTGTTTTTTAATTACATTTTTACAACTGATATTTCTGTAGGCTATATTTTCAAAAATGCATAGCCTACTTATTATTTATAAAGATTACATAGATTTAAAAGCATAATTTTTTTCTGCTCGTTTACAACTCAAAATACTAAGAGTGTAGAGTAGATCGTCTTCTCATTTCCCCTGCAAAAGGGAGCAGCAACCTCATAGTTGAATCAAAACAAATACATTTCGCAGACCAGTGTAAAACTGGACCTAATCTCTATGATTTAAACGTAATTTTAAAAAAATCCCTTCTCATGATATTTTCAGGCATTTAGCCTACTCATATTGCATTCATTCATTAATAAAGAACCCCCTTTTGAAGCTTATTCTAACAACGACGTTACCGGGCATATAGCTATCTCAGATGGATCGCGATTCAAATAGTACCATCTGCTAACTGAAAAATATGCCCCCATGAACGTAAATAAGCTTGACATTTATTTAGGGGAAAATCCCTCATTCCCTCATCCCTCAAAAAGCTCAGTGGTAGCGATCATTGTCAGTAACAATGCAGAATAGCCCTATGTGGAGAAATTGCCCCGGTAAATTGTACTACTACAGTACAGTACTAGACTGTGTTCGTCTCGGTAGCGATTGAGTTGGTTGAATTCGATTCAACGTTCCGTTGTATGGTTTAGGCTGAAATTAATTATTTTCATGAACAGATTGACAAGTTTAGACTGTGGCAATGGAGTTTAGGTTAGAAGTCAGTAGTCTGATAGTTTCACCTATTGAAAGACTTGATTTAAGTAAGGGTAGTGCCGATTATGTGCCGCCGTTTGACTTCCTGTAAACAACTGTGCCTGTGTACTGTAGAGAGTTTTTGTTAGCTACTAGACTGAGCTACACTGGTTTGAAACCACAGGTAATGATAATTTCACCCACAAATCGTTTACTTGTAATCTAATGTCATAATAAATCCTACAACGAAAATGTATTTGTGAGTAATGTTTATTTTAACGATCGAAAACAGATGCATCCCTTACGGAAGGAAAATATATTGCAGTATATTGGAAAATATCATGTGATATATTAGGCAATATATGTCCATATATGGGATGTAATATTTATATTGTACGGAAATACATGGGATACTACATCGATGATAAATATATTACAAATATATTATAAACTATAATATATATTCATGTAATATATTGCAATATATTGCAGAATACAGCAATGATTGGCGTTTTCCATATATTGCAACATATTCAACATGAATATATAATATATGTGTTTAAATATCCCCAAATATATGCAATTTTATATCAATAAATACCACCATAATGTATTCCGATTTATATGGGAAAATGTATTGGTAATAAATGTAAAGATATAGTTTAGTCATTTAGTCATTTAGTCATTTGGCAGACGCTTTATCCAGAGCCCAAAGGATCCATATATAGTGTCACATGTATGTTTAATATATGGTAAATATATTTGAATTTTATGTAAAAAATATAGCTGCAAGCAGCATAGGCGAATTCCTCCTTCAAAATGGCAAAATATTGTAAAATTGAAATTCTAGACTTTGCAGTGTTCAGTTACTGAATAATAAAATAAGACGTTTCTATGGAAAGATATATTGTACAATGCATGTGTATATAAATGAGAACATGTAAGTCACTCTGGATAAGATCGTCTGCTAAAGGACTAAACGTAAATATCACCATATATGTCTGTACATTGTTTGGGCATGTTCTCATTTATATACACATGCATTGTACAATATATCTTTCCATATAATTTTACATATATTTAAAATAAATTATACCATATATGAAGCATACATGTGACACTATATCTTTACATATATTACCCATACATTTTCCCATATAAAGTGGGATATAAATTGCATATATTTTGGGATACATAACCACATATATTATATATTAATGTTCCATATATTGCAATATATGGAAAACAGCAATCATTGCTGTATTCTGCAATATATTGCAATATATTACATGAATATATATTATAGTTTATAATATATTAAGTAATGTATTTATCATCAATATATTGTGCCATGTATTTCCATACATCATATATTGGTCAATGTAATGGAAAATAATATATTACAATATATTAAAATGTATTTCAAATCATATTGGTAAATATATTTTCTTTCCGTAAGGGATCATAGACCGCTGTAGTATGTGTTGCTCGGGCAACAGAGGCTAATGTCATGATGCTAATTCTTCAGTGAAATAGTAGACTACTGTTTCCGAAAGTGGATGTACTTCCTTAATAATATCAGCTTATATTGTACATTACACATCACAATTGTGTGTCATATCACAAAGTAAAATGAGCAAATAGTTATCACCCAGGCCTCTTTGCTTGTGGCGTTTCTGCATCTGCCTTGCAGTAAAGCAGTTAGCCTAGCTATCTCAGAAGTTAACAAACTGCTAAACTAATGTTCTGCTAGAGATAGTCAGAGATAGCGAGTTTTCGTGACGTTAGTAGCGTCAGTGACTGTGGCTAGCAAGTTAGCCACCGTTAGCTTCACTTTTGCCACAAAAACGTAATTAAAACCTAAACCTTGCAACAGAACATAAATCCCAATAGAACCAACGCAATCATGACCAAGACAAACCTTTTGACTTCGACGTTGTCTATGTAGTCCAAATATTGACTGAGCCTTAGGGGCGCGAAAATAAACAATAATAATATACATGTGAGATAACAATGGTTTGTGCTTGCCACCCAAAATATAGCTGCAAGCAGCAATGAGGTGGCCAAGCAGGTAAAGCTGGTAAAATGAACGAAAAACATTTTAGACATCCTCAGAACAGGGTTCTGAATAAATGCAGCTTTGAATCCATCAAAGATTTGCGGAGATACGACCCAACTTCCTGTTTGCCGGCTTTGCCGCTGATTTTGATTGGCTGTACCGATCAAACCGTTTCGAAAATCTAAAATAATTTTTAAAGTTTGTGTGAGGATTATGGATGAGATAAGATTTTAACAATTCCGATTCCTTATCAATTCCGGCTTATCAATTTGATTCCTTATCAATTCTCTTATCGGTTCTTATTGGGCAAAGGGGGGGGGGGGAGAGCACAAACAGGTTTATTGTTAGAATGCTGCTTCAGCATTCCAAGTATTGTTCTTTGAATCTTTATTCAACTTCCTCTATTTCTTCCGTGACACCCTTCAGCGCCTTCAAATTTTCGGCTATTAAAACCGTTAAACTATAAAAAAATATGCCAGCTCAATTTAGCCCCGCCCACAACAATTTTGGGATGGGAAGTCGGGTCTGGGGAAGCTCAGTTGAGGAAAAACTGTCAGAACAAATGAAATTGTCAGGGCGGGCTTTATAGGATGATGGACAGTAATGTAATCAACCTCATCACCAAAGAGCGTTTGGGTTGAATTCGTTTTTAACAAACAACATATTACGTTGCTCTGATTGCTTGTAGGTCTATCCAATTGAGCGGAGAGGCATTTGTTTTACGAGTTTGGTTGAAACACGCATGCACGCAGATGGCACTGGGGATGGGGGGGACATGTCCCTCCCAGATTCCTAGTGACCCCAATCCGTCCCCACCACTCACCCTACTTGGCCACTAAACTGCGATGTTAGCGATGTATTAGCGTGTGTAACGTTGTTAGCGTGCATTAGCGTGGGTAACGCTGTTAGCGTGTATTAACAGGTAGAGGCACTAGTAAGGTTTCTGATGGTGGTGCCCATATCATCTGCGGAAGCAGAGCGCAGTTTCAGTGAGTTACGCAGATTGAAAACATGGTTGCGATCAACCATGACACAAAAAAGGCTCATTGGCATTGCTGTGTGCCATATTCACCAAGACATAGCCTACTTGACAAACTGGACAGACAAGATATTGCCCAGCAATTTCTTCAGGGAAATGAAAGGAGGAGAGATGTTTTTGGGACTTACTGAGTCTGCTTCTAGAGAGTTTATCAATTTTGTTTATTATTGGAAAAAATTACAATGAAAAGTCATACTTGCAGAGAGAATTCAGAATATTTAATTTAAAGGTTTAAATTTCATTTCACATTTCATGGTATGTAGGCTATACTTATTTTTATTTATGTAAATCTGTTTAAGTGTTTATACTTCGGTGTTCATACACATTCTTATATTTGTAATCATTTACATCCTGCTGAGATCAGCAAATGTTTAAATAAAACATTTGCAGAGGGCATTAAGTTTTGGTGCGTGATTGACATACTAATGTTTATTGCAGCTTCAGCATATACACATATATTTTACACAAAATAACGAATTGAGTTGGAACCATTTGCTGACAGCTTGGTCCCCCCCAGTTCAAAAATTCCATCTGCACCCCTGGAAACACGGCCCATACTCACAGCCCAACGGAGAGTTATCAGACTCATATTCTGACTAGAATTATGAGTATGACAACGTCAGGCTAGACTGAAATGCTAAGAGCTTCGAAATCTGTTTCAAAAAGTATTAGTAGAGACCAATGCAAATCTGGTGACAAATCCGTCAGAGAAAGCAGAAGGAACACGTTTTTGAAACTGCCGGCAGAGTAGTATTTCTGACCGCACAGACAAATAAAGGATATCTCTGGTTTCGGCTGAGTCTTGGGTCTCGGAAAATATCCTTATTTTTTGGATTGGACGTATAGTTTTGCATCTAGGTTACCTTCCCAGCTAACACATGACGTTGCGGCAACGTTGCCAGTAAGTGCTCAGTTGGTAACCCGCGACGTTACCTTCTGGCAACGTCGTGGCAACGTCGTAGCAACGTTATAAAGGGAATGTTGCCAGTTGGTCCCATGGGCAACGTTGCCACGACGTCGTTCCTTGGTCGGCTGGTTACCTTATTTTTAGACCAGTGGGCAACGTTGCCGCGACGTCGTACCTTGGTCCGCTGGTTACGTTATTTTTAGACCAGTGGGCGACGTTGCCGCGACGTCATACCTTGGTCCGCTGGTAACGTCATTTCTAGGTCCGTGGGCAACGTTGCCGCGACGTTGTACTTTGGTCGGCTGGTTACGTTATTTTTTGGTCCCATGGACAACGTTGCCGCGACGTCGTACCTTGGTCGGCTGGTAAAGTCATTTTTAGGTCCGTGGGCAACGTTGCCGCGACGTTGTACCTTGGTCAGCTGGTTACGTTATTTTTTGGTCCCATGGACAACGTTGCCGCGACGTTGTACCTTGGTCGGCTGGTTACCTTATTTTTTGGTCCCATGGACAACGTTGCCGCGACGTTGTACCTTGGTCGGCTGGTTACGTTAATTTTGGTCCCGTGGACAACGTTGCCGCGACGTTGTACCTTGGTCGGCTGGTTACCTTATTTTTAGACCCGTGGACAACGTTGCCGCGACGTCGTCCCTTGGTCGGCTGGTTACCTTATTTTTGTCGCAGGACAACGGATCTTGAGTGCAATATAGTGGTTTATATATATAAATGTAGACACTGCATGTAATTCATGTGCTGCTCAGCCCCAGCAGGTCATTGGTCATCAATGTTCTCATATGCAGACACATCGTAAATTAAAAAAGACAGAATGTGGAATATAATTTAGTCTTTCATTCTTTACTATAAACATGTACAAAAGCAATCAATGTGTGATGAGTAACATGATTAAGCAAACATTATTTGTAGGCTATAGCACACCAAAGCTGTATGACATGCAAATTTGTGCTCCAATAGTTTTGTAATAGGCCTACAAAATTGTTAAATGTGACCAAAAGGTAAGCGACTCTTAAGAGTTTCATTTTCAAAGACAAGTCATCACAGAATATTACAATTCTTCCTTAGCAAACCTGCCCCTCAGTCTGCCCCTGAGCAACAACTTTGCGCATGCCCATTTCAAGGCATAGCTGAAACTGGGCTTCCTAAACAGTTTTTGCCGGGGTCCTACCGTCTTTCACACAATGGATTTTACCTGGAAATAAGTTACTTCAAAGGTGAGTTTCTTTACAGACATAGTTTTAAATATATAAACATATTTTTAGAAATTGGATGGGGCATATATGTTTGAAATTGAGTTGTTTATAGCGTTATATCAGATTCACATTGTTTACGTTAGAATTTCGCTAGCTAGGTTAAACCCTCCAGAAAGTTGTTTTGAAATACTGAAAATGCATACATGTTATCAAAGTTTAGAGTCTCAAAAATCACCCTCAAAACAATCAGTGAAAATAAAAGTTCAGAACTGTTAGAAAACCTTGTCCCAAAATAGTTTATTTAGTTAGCTAGCCCTGAATTTTCAAAGACGCTAGCGCGTGGCTGATCACGTTCACAGTCGGTCATGGCATGCACAGCAATGGCGTCTGTAAAAGTATCATGTCACTAATTCTTCCAATTTGTACATGACATTTGTTTTTGGATAAGTTTATTCGTTTTAACCTTTAGATGCGTGAGTTCTAAATATTTCAGACACTTTCACCAGAGTACGTGAGTTATTTTTCCAAAACGGAAGGTATGTAGCTTTAATTAGCTTCCGTTACCTAGCAACCTAAGATAATACTCGTACCAATGCTACTACTTGCTAGTGTTACTTGTTAGCCTACTAATTGTACATTTTGAAGCCATACTGTAGTGTTTATCATATAGTTTCTGCCCATCGGAAAATAGTTGGTTGGAATGTTCAGAATCACACATGTGCGATGCTACGCTGTGGGGCCCTGCTTTCGAACGATCACATATGTGCGATGCTTCTTCAATATCAATATACTAATAGGCTACTATGTACGTAAACTACATTCCACTTTCATTTCTGTACAGGTGATCCGACCACCATCACAAGTACTGTGTCCCTTGGAAATTATGGTAAAGTAATGAATGACCGTTTATAACGTGACAATAATTGTATGAGCCATGGCAACCCTAAAGGCTATGCTTTGAAGCAAAAGTATGACTTAAAACGTTTGCATCACCAGATGCCATACCTCTAGGTGTCAACTCTGGTCTGGTGGAGGAGAACCCATAGGGTGCCCCGGAAAACAGCTGGCAGCCAGGCAAGTGCAAATATAAGACACTCAAAAAAATACTCATACCATTGCCATTGTAAGGCATACCTAATTGTAAGGCATACTTAAGTTGTTCTGATCGTGGGGGAAACATATTTGTCAAAACAACAAATGTTGTCTTACTAATGCTTTGTATACCCCATTCAGCTGTACCATCTTGGGCAAAGACCAATCAAGGTAACATTTGTTATGTACATCAATGTTACAGCTAATCTAGAAGAACCGCAGTGTATGCCAATCATGCAAACTCTTGTAAACTTGTTTTACTTGTCTTTAATTACAGACACATTACAGGTTATGCTCCGGAAGATGGAGACATTGGAAGAGAACCAGCGAGAGGCTCTCCTGTTCAGGCGACCACAGGGCAGACACACTGAAGAGGTGCCAGTGATGGACCTACAGGTGGCCCAAACACAGGCTGAACTTCAAGACCTTGAGGAGCGCCTTAAGGTGCTGGAGCTGCGAAAGAGAGCGGTAAGTGTTTGGAGATCCCACAAACTATGGCTTACACGCATTCAACGTTGACATTGGTGCTGACAATAAGTTCATGACTTCTAATTCCAGACGCTGTGATGAAGTAGAAGACGGGACTGGGAGAGAAAGCTGTGGAGCTCCGCATAGAGGAAACACTCAAACACACCCCGGCAGCCCATTCAAAACCAGCCAGGTGAATGAATCCCTGTTTGCAACTTCCATATCCAATCTTTCACATGGCTATGACACAAATCTAGAATCACTAAATATTTTAATTGATGACGTATATTATTTTAGATGTGATTTTTTTAATGACTTGTATAGCCCCTTTTCACACGTGCGATTATGTTAATCGAACACTAACTTATTTTGTGCTTCCTTGTCAGGGCCAACAGACAGAACTCATAGCGGGGACTGGAAGAAGATTTTAATTCATTTTTTGCACTTTGTTTGTTTGGCACTTTTGTTTTGCAGTGTTTGTTTTGCAGTATTTTTTTCTTTGCAGTGTTTGTTTTGCAGTGGCACTTTTTATCACGTATGTATTCCTCCTAACGTTGGCTATCTATTATACCAAAACAAGTAGCCTTCTGGGCAAATGAGGTCTGCATATGAAATATAGGTTACTTCGTAATTAAGTAAATTGTTGACGTTGCAGTTACGGACTAGCAACGTCACAAAATTACGTTGCTAGGAGGTCGCCGTTACGGACTGGCAACGTCACAAAACAACGTTGCTAGGAGGTCGCGGTTACCGACTGGCAACGTCGGAAAATAACGTTGCCACGACGTCGCGGTTACGGATTGGCAACGTCCCAAAACAACGTTGCTAGGAGGTTGCGGTTACCGACTGGCAACGTCGGAAAATAACGTTGCGACGACGTCGCGGTTACGGACTGGCAACGTCAGAAAATTACGTTGCTAGGAGGTTGCGGTTACGGACTGGCAACGTCGGAAAATAACGTTGCCACGACGTTGCGGTTACGGACTGGCAACGTCGGAAAATTAACGTTGCCACGACGTCGCGGTTACGGACTGGCAACGTCACAAGATGACGTTGCGGCAACCTACTGGCGCCCCACAGATGCACGGTCCCGTTGCGGCAACGTATGTTTGGTCATCGCGTGACGTTGCGACAACGTCAGGGCAACGTAAATGTGTTAGCTGGGTTGTTTGAGGTGTGGAATCTAGGTAAATGTATGTTATTCTCTCTGCCCTCAGCGCGCTAGCAATCATAGCTGCACCATCACCGTGGCAACCAAATCGTCTCATTAAAAGACAAAGAGCACTACTACACAACTACTGATGGTACTAGCTGCTACTACTACTGCACATGCTGCTATATCTTATGCCACTACTACAACTACTAATTCTCTTTTACTACTATTGCTAATGGAACGGTTTTGTTCTACGCCACTGATACTACTGTATCTGCTACAGTTATTACTATCCCAACTATAATTCCAACTACTAAAACGAATATTCTACTTCTTCTACTACTACAGTTTATCAGTTCAGCTTTCAGCTTTTCCCGCATGGTATTTCAGCTCTTAGCATTGTTAGATGATGCAGTTCAGCTTCCACACTGCCTCTTTTGTGTGACTCCAAAAAAAATTAAATTAATTTCAGCTTGCGGGTATTTTCTCATTTCTGTATTAGCAACATTTTTCTTAAATTAATTTACAGACATGAAAATCACTCACCTTTCGGCGAAAATCGCCGTTTTGAAACCAAAATAGGTGACCTACGTGAATCGTGTAAATTCGATGAGAAATCTACTAATCTAATGGAAATATTAACGCAAAGGTCCTTGCATCACAAGTACAGACCACCATCAGAAGCTGAAAGCACTCCTGGCCTCGGCGATTTACTTGACTGAATTTGGTGAATGATAGTTTCAATCATTTTTATATTTTCTGGTATATTTAAGTTTAGTCACCCAGGAGCTCTGTTGACATAGACTTAGCTAACGTTAGCTACAGCTTGATGAATTGAGTCATTGAACACAGCAGAAGAGAACGCAACGTTAGCCAGCTAGCTAAAGCTCCGGTGGAAAATTCCAAATGAACGTATGCAGCCCTTAATGCCGCTTGCACACAACAGTGAGTGACACTGAGAAAAGCTCATTTGAGACAATATAAATATGGAAAACCAGGCTAAGAAACGTAAACGTAATTACCTTCACTAGACAGCGTTTTACCAATTGGACAAACGGCTATGTTTGTTTCAAGCTCCAAAAACTATTTTTCGCTCAAAACAGGCAAAAAATTCGCTTGCGCGCTATTCGCCCTCGCATTAACCATGGAAGTCCCTAACTAGTATCACATCAGACAGAATTTTCATGCATTAGCAGGGCGCTCGGTGTGGTGGCGTATACGGGACCGGTTCTGGTGGGCCGGTCTGGATCAAAGTCCAGCGCCTATTTTTACTTCCAGTCCGTCCCTGCCGTTCTATCAATAAGCAGACCTGCCAACCTGTACGCAATTTGTGTAGCGGATACGCATTTTGACTTCAAAATACGCTGGTACTTGTATTGGCTGTCAATCATGATGGAAGAGTGGAAGTTAAGTTAAGTTACAGCATGTCCACCATCTTTTGGGGGGTTATGCATTAAGCCATTTGTGGTGCCCTTACCACATTGTGCCTCATATACTGTAAATGTTAGACCCAAAGACAGGCTGGCATGAAATGGCTTGCATAATACTTAGTAAGGAGGCCATAATAATTTTTGACTCGTGGCTTAAGTAACGTTTCTCCAGTTCTCCCCAGGTGTTCTGCATCAGATTGATGTTTTAAAATATGGAATATTCAAATTTTCCTTTTGGGGTAGCATGCACCCGGACCCTCTTAGAGGGGTAATATCCTTCTCACCTTTTTCACCCCTGACCCGTTTTCATGCCTGAATTTAAGCCTTCAGCATACCAAAGCATTTTCTGCAGGAAATGCACTTTCTAGTTTATATTAATTTTCTTTTATATAATTTTCTATAATGCTGCACACCATATACAGTATGTATACATACACATTTACATTTTTCCATTGCTCTTCTTCTACCCTTTTATTAGCTACGCTAGCTTAGCTATAGAATCTTCAATTTTCAGCCAAGGTCAAATCATATAATATGACAGTGTCAAACATCGGCCATTCTGTTAAACAATTAAAATGCTAAGTTTAATAATGGAATAAAAATCGATATGCTCAGTTTAATAATGGGTTAACACGACAACATGAATGTTTGCTTATAACACACGATAATTAACGTGAAGAGATCAATAATTGGAGATGAATGCCGAAGCAAAAATGTATGCTTCAAACGACGGGACAGAAGATAACTTGACCGACTATACACAATAAAGGCAAATTGCTTCACACAGTGACAAGAGGTTGTGATCACTTTTGAGGAGTTTAGCTCTACTTTGGATAGGTAGAGATGAAGCGCAAACGTTAGCTGCGCTGCTGCATGCATCGAACACATGAGATTCCAGTAACTTCATTCCATGTTGTGTGTTCAAAGTAATTTTAGCGTGTGAAATACAACCAAACTTTAGAACGCTTCTGCCTAGTTGCCATGTTTGCTGCAGTCTGAATAAACTTCAAAAGTTTGCGCATGCGCAACACCACAGAGAACCGTTAGCAGAATCGTTAAATAATAATGATTCAAAGGAATCGGTTCACTGGGAACCGGTTAGAACCGGTTCTCGATACCCATCCCTAGTGAGGATTTCCATGACTATATACAGTTAGACTACAGGTAGCTAGTGACTGCATTGTACCTGGCTTAATTTGCAGTGGCTTACAGTCTTGCTAAACAGAAAACCAGTGACATGGCAGACTCGTTGGCCCTTGCCAGGACACCAATTTGTCCTAGTGAGCTATTTTCAGTGCTGGAAATTACTGTGTTCAGTTACTGTGTAAACTGGCAAGCCGTTGTCAGATTTGGTCCAAGTGTAACCATTAGATGCGAGAGTTCTAAATATTTCCGACACTTCCTCCTGAGTGAGTTATTTTTCCAAAACGGAAGCTAGCTAACTTTAGTCAGCTTCCGTTACCGAGCAACCTAGCATAATACTCGTAGCAATGCTACTAACTGCTAGTGTTACTTGTTAGTCTCCTAATTGTAATTTTTTTTAAGCCATTCTATAGCGTTTGTCATATAGTTTTTGTTTATCGGAAAATAGTCGGTTGGAATGTTTAGAATCACTCATGTGCGACGCTACTCCTTAATGGGTTAAACTGCTGTAATTCAGTCTTATTTTGAAATATCAAGGTGATTTTGATCTGAAGATAATCTGTGCCAAATTTGGTGAATATTGGATACATTTTGTTGGAGGAATAGGGAAAAAACGTTTTATAATACGTAAAATGGCAGCCGCATCAATTCATCTGGCATCACAAGTTAACATGTGTCAGACACAGGATCGCCCCCTAGCGGGTAGATGACACAACCTTTTGTGGTCCTCTTTGGAACAGGGTCCCGGCACCTGTACCAAGTTTGATGTCAATTCTGCAAATATTTCCTGAGATATCATCTCACTTCCTGTTTTGGCGGCTTCATCGCCAACTTTGATCAGCTTTACCGGAAAAACAGTTTTGAAAATCAAAAACCATGTGAAAACGTTTGTGAGGCTTGATCTGAATATAATTTTTGCTTATTGCAGCGCCACGTAGGGGTGAAATGGCATGACCTATTGGACCTCTTTAAAACAGGATCCCTAATACTTATACCAAGTTTGGTGTCAATACAGTAAAGAGGTGCTGAGATATGACCTCACTTCTTTTATGGCGGCTTGGTTGACGACTTTGATTGGCTGTTCAAGTCAAAAGGTTTAGATAATCAAAAAAAAATGTAATGTCTTTTGTGAGGCTTGGTCTGAAGAGGATCTGTGCCAAATTGGTGAAGATTGGACAAACTTTATCGGAGGGGTAGTGAAAAAACGTTATATTCATTTGATCAAAATGGCGGCCACATCAATTCGGCCACATCAATTTGATTGGCTGTAATTAACAAACGATTTCGAAAATCAAAAATACACATGATAACTTTTGTGAGGCTTGGTCTGAAGATCATCAGTGGCAATTCAGAATCAGAAAGGGATTTATTCGCCATGAAAGTTTGCACAGACAAGGAATTTGCTTTGGCAGGAAGGTGCATACAATAAACATATAGGAATCTTAAATTTAAATATGTGGTCTAACTATACTAAGGATACATAAACTAGCAATACTAAGTGGAATACAATAAAATATAAGTGGGCATAAAATAAAATATAAGTTGCCAATTTACAATATAAAATACAAATATTACAGGAATTGAATGTAGTGCTAAATGTAAATAGTTTTAAGACATTAAGTCATTAATGTCAGTGTGAGCTCTTGGCCTTGTTGAGGAGGCCAACAGCGGAAGGGAAGAAACTGTGGCGTGAGGTTTTGGTCCTGATGGACCGCAGCCTTCTGCCGGAGGGGAGTGACTGAAACAGGGAGTGTCCAGGGTGGAAGGAGTCGGCCACAATCTTCTTCGCTCGTCTTAGGGTCCTCGAGGTGTGCAGGTCCTCGAGGGAAGGCAGATTGCAACCAATCACCTTCTCCGCAGTGCGGATGATACGCCGCAGCCTGCTCTTGTCCTTGGCAGTGGCACCAGCGTACCAGGTGGTGATGGAGGAGGTGAGGATGGACTCAATGATGGCTGTGTAGAAGTGCACCATCACTGTCTTTGGCAGGTTGAACTTCTTCAGCTGCCGCAGGAAGTACATCCTCTGTTGTGCTTTCTTGGTGAGGGAGCTGATGTTCAGTTCCCACTTGAGGTCCTGGGAGAGGATAGTGCCCAGGAAGCGGAAGGACTCCACAGTGTTGACTCGGGAGTCACACAGGGTGATGGGGGTGAGTGGGGCTGTGTTCTTCCCGAAGTCCACAACCATGTCCACTGTCTTGAGAGCATTGAGCTCTAGGTTGTTCTGGCTGCAGTCCAGTAGAGGGTCTATGATGGATTTAAGGTGTGCCAGCACCAGGCGCTCAGAAGACTTCATTACCACAGAGGTCAGGGCGACGGGTCTGTAATCATTATATCCAGTTGGCCTGGGCTTTTTGGGCACAGGGATGATGGTGGAGGACTTGAGACAGGCTGGCACATCCAGGGAGGTGTTGAAGATGTAGGTAAACACCGGAGACAGCTGCTCAGCACAGTTCCTGAGGGTGGCTGGAGAGACAGAGTCCGGCCCAGCTGCTTTGCCGGGGTTCTGTCTCTTGAACAGTTTGTTCATTTCTCTCTCCTGAATGGAGAGGGTCGTCACTGTAGACGGGGGGAGGCCTCACGGGTGGAAAGGGGTTGTTCAGGACTGTTCAATTGTCTTTCAAATCTACAGTAGAACTCATTCAGGTCGTTGGCAAGGCGGGAGTCGTTAGTGGAGTGGGGGGCTCTGGGCTTGAAGTTGGTGATCTGCCTGAGGCCTCTCCAGACAGAAGCAGAGTCGTAGCAGAGAATTGATGTTCTAGTCTCTGCGAGTACAGTCGTTTAGCCTCTCTCACCGCTTTGCTAAACCTGTTCTTCGACTCCTTGAATCTGTCCCTGTCCCCACTCCAACGCGGCCTCTTTGTCCAGTTTAGCTGTAAACCAGGGTTTGTCGTTGTTGTACCTCACCCTGGTGCGTGTTGGTATACAGCAGTCCTCACAGAAGCTGATGTATGATATCACAGCCTCTGTGAGCTCATCCAGACTATTGGTAGCAGTCATGAACATGTCTCAGTCAGTGGACCTCACTGGTCCACTGTTTTGATGTCCTCAGAGCAAGCTTACAGCTCTTAAGCTTCTGCCTGTATGCAGGAATCAGGTGGACCATGGCGTGGTCTGAGTGACCCAGTGCTGCTCGGGGAACCGCATGGTATGCTTTACTGATAGTGGAGTAGCAGTGATCCAAAGTGTTCTCTTCTCTGGTAGGGCATTTGAGGAATTTTCTGTATACGGGGAGTTTTTGAGTGAGATTATCTTTGTTAAAGTCGCCTAGCACAATAACCAAGGAATCTGGATTTTCATTCTCCACGCACAATATCTGGTTGGCAAGCACACGTTGAGCCTCGTTGGCGCTAGCCCGAGGGGGCATGTAGACGCCGACCAGTATGAATGAAGCAAACTCACGTGGCGAGTAAAAAGGTTTACAGTTAATAAAAAATGTTTCCAGATCAGGAGAACAATGCTGCAGAATCACTGTCACATCCTCACACCAGCCACTAGGGCTGTCCCCGACTAAGATTTTCTTTGGTCGACCAAAACTCGAATAAAACGTCTAAAAATCAACTAATCGAACTTTGAAACGCTTAAAAAAAACGTACAAACATTTTCCCGATCTGACTCAATGGCTGCTGGACATTGCAGATTCAGCCGCTAATAGCCTACTAATAATAAGACTCGTATCACCAGTCCTGTTGTAACCGAATGCCGATGGTATTTAGTATCTCTTACAATGTACTACAAATAAAAAATATTGTTTGTTTAACATGCAAATCATCAGAGCGCGCGTATCACTGCCTGAAAACTTGCAGCATTCTAACTTGCGTAGAAGCTGAGTGGGGAACGTTGCAACAGAGAAAGATTTAGTCTTGGACAGAGAAGATAATGTAATTCGATTTGGATGTGATTCTTATAATAGGCATATTCTTTTTTCAACCCAGCGCGTTAGCATGAGTGAAGTAGGACTAGACCAACTTACGTTTTTCAGGTGGTAGGCTACATCATTTTCGACGTCGAAATATGAAAAATAAGCCGTTGTTGGCACAGAGTATGCATTCAACGTTTTTTGAGTCACCCTGTACTTTGTAAATGTAAATGTACTTTAATGAAATGCCGCGAAAGGGAAAACAGTAACACCTTTTCTTTTAAATTATATATTTTTAGAGTTGGTTTATTTGTCTTAAATAATATAATCTACAATTTCTGTTGAACATTTCGTTAATTCAGCAATGATGACACAAGCGGGAATCAGATCTCACACTGCCATATGGCAGCTCGACGAAAACAATCTTAGTCAACCAAGAGCATATCGACCAGAAAATCGACTAGTCGACCAAATGAGGACAGCCCTACCAGCCACTGTTAATAAAAAAACAAATACCACCGCCTTTCGTTTTGCCAGAAAGCCGGGAGTCACGATCCGCTCTCAGCAGTTTGAAACCTGCTAGCTGTAGCGCAGAGTCTGGGATCATTTCACTCAGCCATGTTTCCGTAAAGCACAAAACGGAAGATGAACGAAAGTCTCTGTTTTTCCATACCAGTAGCTGAAGTTCGTCCAGTTTGTTGCTCAGCGAACGAACGTTGGAGAGAAATATCCCCGGTAACGCTGTGCGCACTCCGCGCCGACGAAGTCGCACCAAAGCACCGGCCCGTTTACCTCTCCTGCGATTCTTCGCTGCTAGGACAAAGCCGAGGGTTGGTTTGGGGAAATAAAACGTGGGAAATAAATCCACAGGAATTGTAGTCCTGGGGGGTATTCCAGGTAGCGGGTTTAACAAACTCTGAGATTAACCCTGATCTCTGAGTTGAGTTACTCTAACATGGGAAACTCCGAAAATTCGGTTCCAGAAAAGCTGATATGAATTTGTTAACTCAACTCGGAGTACGGCAACTCTGAGTTTAGCACGTGCATGAATACTACCAAAAGCCTAAATCTATGGAGCTCCGATACTAGGATTCACCATGGCAACCGACAACAAAAACTTTGTCATACTTCACCACACTTTAGATACAAGTTTTATTTCGTGTTCATGGTCAATCTGAGCACATATTCCAGAAAAAAGCAACACGGCTGTAGCAGCGTAGCCTATAGCTACAATTGCTATGGGAGAAAATTGCTGCTGAGTCAATGCATTTACTATTTGAATGCAATAGCCAGTCCATACATTTAACCCCACTGTCCGTTAATATTACAGGAGAAAAAAGTGGTGGACTTAATAAAATAGCATGTTCAATGTTATATTAGGCTACATATAAAAACATACCACGAACAGGTAATGCATATTTTGCTTATAGGCTACACTTGTGATTGTAGCCTCGACGTCACCACCTAGGGTGAGTTTGTGAAAAAGAGAACACTTTGTCGGGGGGGAGGGGGCGTGGTAGTCTATAGCATATTACCCCGCCCCCTCCCCCCGCGACGACATTTTGACATCTTTTACACATGCACATGTCATGTGGAACTAGTGGAAGCGGCAAGGTGCTCAGTATTGCCAAATTGGAAATGTCAAAGTACCGTACCAAATGTTCAAAATGATCATCTTTGGAGGATAATCTGCATCGTGCATCTGGCAACACTGAGAAGGCGGTCGACCAATGACAGTCAGGGCTCGCGCAAGAAGGTGAAACGAAAGGGAGATACCCTTTCCAAAACTTGTAAGGCTGTAAAAACTAGTTTGTGAAGGACCCAGAGAAACACAAATATCCGCCAACGTTTTTGGAATCCCTGCCAGACGCATTTTTTAGGTCTCTAAAAGAGGACATGTCCGGGTAAAAGAGGATGTCTGGTCACCCTATTGATACAAAGTTTAAATATCAATTGGTGCCTATTTCAAGTAGCAGTTTCCCTCAACAGAATGCTTTTTATCAAAGGATGATGATGATGATTAAGATGACGAAGAGACATTAATGACTGCTGCCGCAGAAATGGATGCAGAGAGTTACTATGTATAGTAGCTACTGGTAGTTCTCTCTCCATGTACTTTTATTTACAGGCTTTTTTGTAATTGTCAGTTACACTGACATTATGAGAATAATGAATATGAAAACGATTTGCACATTCTGACAACAGGGCATGCTGTATACAGTGAGATGTTCATTTAATGGCAGGTGAATTTTGCATGTGGAACAGTGAAATGTAGCTAATGTAATCTCATGTTACAAGTAAAACAGTTGTACAAACTGCACCTCATGAAGAAAGTGCCAAAAACTGACCAAGAGATGGTGTAGGCCTACTTAGGGTAGAAGAAAAAAGGCTAATCTCGAAAAAGATTTACTGGAACACCAGTTACGAGAGGATGCATGGTCACAGGTGATGTTAGTTGTAGGAATAATAACCTATATGAATATTAATAGTTGAAGTTTCTGAATTTCTATTTTGACCAAGAGATGGTGTAGTTAGGGCAGAAGAATAAAGGCTGATCTTGTAAGGCTATCAACCTGCCCTCACCTCTCATATGGTAAAATATGGAGTTATTGGATGGAGTCTCAGCTTGATGGCTCTCACATCTCATTGTGTAACTTACTGTAGCATTGCTAGTCATGTTGATAAGTAAGGGTCAAGATTCTGGTGTGATTGTAGTTGTTCTTAAGGAATTGAGAAGCATTGTTCTGTAGATTATTGATCTCCTGAGACATTCTCCTCAGCTCTAGCTTGTCCTACTCCTTCTTCCTCACTCTTGCCTTCTATCTCTGGTTTACAATAATCATGGTAGAGTAGGCATAAGAGTTAACCTTCATTGATATCATTCATTTGCAATATGATAAAATTATTCAACCTTAATTTGACCATTTTTGCTCTGATTTAACTCAAAAAATCAAATCAAAATAGTCAAATAACTGTAATTCCATTGGTATTGGCATTATTTGGTTAATGTTAATACACTGTTCAGTTTCCCATCTTCCTTCAAATCATAGGGGAATTACTTTCGGTTGTTTGGCCAATATTGACCCTCTACAATGTTGAAATAGATGGTACATCATGTAAATTGTAGGAATCATATGAATCATGTAAATTGTAGGAACAATAGCCGATGGAAATAGACTGGGCTACTCATTATGATTTCTATTTGTAGGCAATAAAGAAGACCAAATACAATTTCAATTATTTGTATTTATTTCAGTGCCCAAAGCATTTGGTCAATTCTGAGTGCATGTCCATGGCATGTAAGACTAGCGACGAAGGCCCAAGGGCTAAGAATGTTGCTAAAATAAATTACAGATTGTGACGGTAAACGGTAATGTTAACTTAGGTATTCATCGGGGAATTAAAGCACATCAAATCGCAATCTTAAAATCGTCTCCAAGCGTATAACTAAGCAAATTAATTTTAGTTTGAGATCGCGCGGCTGAACCAGGAAATGATATGCCAAAGCTATTGGGCTCATAAAGTGGGAGGGGATCGGGAGTTTGGCATGGAAAACCTGCTAGCGAGCAGGTTAGTTTCACGGAGTAAGTTACCATGCCACGTTCTGGAACGTGGAACTCGGAGTATGCCTCTTTCCAGGGTTAAACAACTCAAAGTTTTCACTAAACCCGCTACCTGGAATACCCCCCTGATGTTAAGAAGTGCTTCTCTTGTTAGAGAACCCCGGAAATCTTGGCAGAACACTGAATTAACAGACAAAACAAGACAAAACAGAGCACACCTAGCTACCGCGGCTGCTATCGTCGGCGCCATCTTGAATCGCAATTTTGAAGAAAATTCAACAAATTGTAGGAGGAGTTACAAAAAAACGCTTTTCCTTAACATTCAAAATGGCGGAGAATCTATATAACCGGGAATTACCTCATAGGGACTCGTCTTGATCCAGGGAATACAACGATACCTCATTTTTCGAAAATGAGACGTGGTTCAAAAGAAACGTGTGTAAACACACCTTCAACTTTGACTGCATGGTGGTGCTAGAGGGTTTGAAACAGAGACATGAAACTTGATGAAATTAATGAGGGGACTAGCCCAAAAGAGTGTGCCAAATTTCACAACACCCTTCTAGGGGCTGCCATAGACTCCCATGGCAGAACAAGATGTATAATAATAAAAACTACGGAGGGTACAATTATTGGGGAAAATGTAGGGTGTGCTTGCTTGCGTCGGTTGCAGAGGGGTCCGTTTTTAAATTACATTTTTACTACTGATATTTCTGTATATTTTATATAAGGAAGGCATAGCCTACTTATTATTTACAAAGATTACATAGATTTAAAGAATATCTTTTCTGCTCATTTACAACTCAAAATACTAAGAGTAAAGAGTAGGCTAGACTGAAATAGTTGTCTTCTCATTTCCCCTGCAGGAGGGAATGGTGATCAGCAGCCTCATAGTTGAATCAAAACGAATACATTTGGCAGACCGGTGTAATAATTGATAGCCTGACGTCATAATTCTAGTCAGAATATGAGTCTGATAATTCTCCGTTCGGCTGTGAGTATGGGGCGTGTTTCAACCGAACTCGTAAAACAAATGCCTGTTCGCTCAATTGGATAGACCTACAACCAATCAGAGCAACGTAATATGTTGTTTGTTGAAAACAAATTCAACCCAAGCGCTCTTTGGTGACGTGGTTGATTACGTTACTGTTGATCATCTGTCCGTCATCGTATATAGCCCGCCCTGACAATTTCATTAGTCCGAACAGCTCCTGTTAGAGTATAGTTTTTCCGCACCGAGCTAGTCCAGACCTAGCCTGGCTCTGCCCTCCTACGTACTTCTGCTCAATTTGGATTTTGCTTTTGTACTAGGTCTGGGAGTCTGACTTTGAAGTCGGTTTTCAGAAACTATTTTTTTGTAGGTCCAATCAGCGAACAGAGGGAGTGGCTGAGAACGATGACGTTAATGTCGTGCACTAGTTTGAGTAGTTCAGTAATGGCGGCGGAGAAAGATGCAAGCGAAGTTATTCTGCGGTTGTGGCAATGCTGCCGAATATCCATAAGTTAAAGCCAGAGCATTTACATTTACATTTAGTCATTTAGCAGACGCTCTTATCCAGAGCGACTTACAGTAAGTACAGGGACATTCCCCCCGAGGCAAGTAGGGTGAAGTGCCTTGCCCAAGGACACAACGTCATTTGACACGGCAGGGAATCGATCTAACAACCTTCTGATTACTAGCCTGACTCCCTCACCGCTCAGCCATCTGACTCCCGCAAGTACATTCCTTGCTGAGTTTTGTAGGTGGCCATGATGTTGTAGCCCTCCTCCCTACGGGGTTTGGGAAAAGTTTGATTTTCCAGCTACGGCAGCTAGCTCCGTTACAGTAGTGGTGAAGGAGTTGGCTAAGACGAACGCTTGCGATTGGTTATGGCAGATCAGAGTGGCTCTGGGCACATCCAATAGTTTTAAACTTCAACAGAGGACCCGCCTTCATAGAAGTTAACGCTTATCAATGGAGCGATCCCAGACCCTCTGTACAAATTAAATGTACAGGGTCTGGTTAGGACCAGGCTACTCCAGACCCAACTTCCCGAGCCAAATTTTTTGTGGGCCGGGCTAAGTTGGGCTGGCAGCCAGGCAAAAAAATTGACCTCATCTCTATGACTTAAACGTAATTTTAAGTTTTTCCCTTCTCGTGATATTTCAAGCATTTAGCCTACTCATATTGCATTCATTCATTAATAAAGAACCCCCTTTGAAGCTTATTCTAACAACGTTACCAGCAGTAGCTATCTCAGATGGAATCACGATTCAAATCGTACCATCTGCTAACTGAAAATATGCCCCCAAAAACGTAAATAAGCTTGACATTTATTTAGGGGAAAATCCCTCATTCTTAAAAATCTCAGTGGTAGCGATCATTGTCAGTAACAAGGCAAAGTGCAATATAGCCCTGTGTGGAGAAGCTACCCCGGTAAATTGTAGTACTACAGTACAGTACCAGACTGTGTTCTCTTGGAAGTAATTGCGTTGGTTGAATTCAATTTAACGTTCCGTTGTACGGTTTTGGCTGCAATTAATTATTTTCATAAACAGATTGACAAAGTTTAGGCTGTGGCAATGGAGTTCAGGTTAGTAGTCACTAGTCAGATAGTTTCACCTATTGAAAGACGTTTGATTTAAGTAAGGGTAGTTCTGAACATGTGCCGCCGTTTGACTTCCTTCTGTAAACAGCTGTGCCTGTGGAGATGTTTTATTTTAGCTACTAGCTACTAGACTAGGCTACAGCGTTGCAGTGAGCTACACTGGTTTGAAACCACAGGTAATGATAATTTCACCCACAAATGTTTACTTGTAATCTAATTTCATAATAAATCCTACAACGAAAATGTATTTGTGAGGAATGTTTATGTCGCGGGTCATAAGGTATAAATGTAGACATTGGTTGAGGGAGTGTTGGGTTGGATAATTGTCAACAGGTGCTGACTCCGGAGGGGGCGTGGTCGCTCGGCGCACAAGCCCAGAAAAGAGGGACGCCACATGAAGATGGGAGAGCCGGTAGACGAAGGACGAACCACACTTGTTGCAACGAGAACCGCCGGACGAAGGGACGTTTCCATCGAGTGAAGCTGGTGAAAGCATATTAGTTAACTGGTCTGTATTAACCAAGCTCTGCTTGTATTTTGTTAGTTCCGAAGAGCGACGCGCAGCAGACCGAACCGCGTCGGAGGTTCCAGCTGTCGTCTTGGATTATAGTGGACTGATCCACGAACTGTTGTGGGAGTACCGTTTGGGTGAGGGACTACACGGACGCATTATTGGTGGCCGACTGCCGGTGCTGGGACAAGGACGCTGGGTCTGAACTCTGAGGTTACAATCGCAATCGAACTATCAGCGCCATTGACTACCAAGGGGGGGGGGGGGGTACTTTCAAGGAAAGCAGACTTCAATTCCATTTATATTTTAGACAAATATCCATTGTAATTTCTTGCTTGTGTGGGGTTGGGATGTTCTGAACTCAGGAAAGGGCTTCACTACTGGAGAGGGACAGGGATTTGGGGTCGAAATTAATTCTAACTGTGGCCTGACAGACCCCGGTGCCTGGCCTGCGGCCTACCCTGCGCGGAGAGCATGAAGTGTGACTTTGGTTTTAATGTGTGCGCATGACAGCGGTGCCGTGATATATTCTAGTCTTTAAATTGAGTGCAGTGAGCTCCTTAGTCTAGTCCTTGGGTGGGTGTGGCAGTTTGCAGTGCGATTTTGAGAGTTTAAATGTGGACGCGCACTTTGTGGGCAGCAGGTGGCTAAGGGGTGCTCGGCTTCTTTGGGCTGGTTCCATCTCAAACCACGGTCCTCATGCTACATTTGTCTATCCCAGTGTTGTATGCCGCCTGAAGTTTACTGTATCAATGCTTTTTCATTATGAATTTTTGTACCCAATAAAGCGTAGTGATTTTTGCTACTCTTGTGTGTTCATCTGAATTGTTGGGGATTACACCGAGGGCTCAGTTGTGTCAGAGAAGGTTGTTGAAATTTACATCTCAAAGCCTTACCTCTCTGCGCGATATTTATTTTAACGATTGAAAACAGATGCATCATAGACCACTGCAGTATGTGTTGCCCAGGCAACAGAGGCTAATGTCATGATGCTAATGCTTCAGTGAAATAGTAGACTACTGTTTCCGAAAGTAGATGTGGGCCTACTTCCTTAATAATGTCAGTGAATATTGAACATTACATTTCACAATTATGTTTCACATCAAAGTAAAACTAGAGAGGGTACAATTTCTGGTGGACACTGTAGGGTGCGCTTGCTTGCGTCGGTTGCAGGTGGGTCCGTTTTCCGATCTAGTGATATTTTCAAGCATTTAGCCTACTGATTTTGCATCATTCATTAAGAACACCCTTTGAAACAAGAAACCCCCTTTGAAACAAGTTACTGTAACAACGTTGTCACTGGCAGTATTTCAGATGGAATTGCGGAATTTCAAATAGTACCGTCTGCTAACTGAAAACTTCGGCAAGGCACTTCACCCTACTTGCCTCGGGGGGAATGTCCCTGTACTTACTGTAAGTCACTCTGGATAAAAGCGTCTGCTAAATGACAAAAATGTAAATAAGTTTGATATTAATTTAGGGGGACATGGCTAATTCAAAAGCAGTTTCCTAGAGGCAAGCTAGCTGCTGTTGCTATCCACACTTCGCTGATTGTTGAAAGCGCCGGAAATGAGAATGTTTCTTTTGTAATGGATAATGTATAGAACGCCGGTCATTATTGGGAAAATAAGCTCCTTCAGGGCGAATCAAAACCCCTTTGCTTCGCGTCGGGGTGCTGTTCGCCCTGTCGGGGCTTATTTTCCCAATAATGACCGGCGTTCTGTACATTATCCCGCTTATTACACGGCTACTTGCCAACAAAAATTACTTAACACAGTGTGTCTTTTTACAATGTATTTGTTACCATTCGTATTGTTGATCAGCAGAGAAATAGTTCGCCAAAGACGTTGAACTTCATAGACTTTGAACATTCTTTAGGCTTCAAATCAGCTGACGTCGCTAAGCAACAGAGTACGCTGGGGTTGAAAAGTTACCGGACTACTTGCGGAGTGCTACGAAAGACGTGAATCCGAGACAAAAAGCGTCCTTAGTTCAGTTAGTTCACGCGTTCATAGTTCAGTTCATTTCATAGTTTTAATGCGGAAATTGCTAAATAAAGACTTAACTTGCTTTTTAACACATAGGGTGACCAGACGTCCTCTTTTACCCGGACATGTCCTCTTTTCAAGACCTAAAAAATGCGTCCGGCAGGGATTCCAAAAACGTCTGGGATTTCGTCTCGTTGGATGTTTGTGTTTCTCTGGGTCTTGGCCACCGTACCATAGACATA
Source organism: Hypomesus transpacificus (assembly GCF_021917145.1). Lineage (NCBI taxonomy): Eukaryota > Metazoa > Chordata > Actinopteri > Osmeriformes > Osmeridae > Hypomesus > Hypomesus transpacificus. The sequence continues at coordinate 1,088,290 of NW_025814032.1, read as the reverse complement.
ACTATTAATTACGCCCTTACAAGTTTTGACAAGTGTATCTCCCTTACGTTCCACCTTCTTGCGCGAGCAAGAAGTGTTGCCAGATGCACGATCATTATCCTCCAAATACGATAATTTTTAGCCTTTGGTAGCTACGATTTCGGCATTTCCAATCTGGCAACACTGAGCACCTTACCGCCTCCACTAGTTGCATTGTTTACAACAGCACATGACATCTGCAGCCATGCCGAAACGTAAATGTGTCTTTATTGGTGGCCAAGCTGCGAAGCGGCGAAGCCACGTAGAGGGTTTCTACTTATTCTTATTCTTACACATCTTCTTCTGCCATGGGAGTCTATAGCAGCCCCTAGAACCACATTGTCAGAAGTTGTGAAATTTGGCACACTCTTTGGGACCAGTCCCCTCATCAATTTCACCAAGTTTCATGTCTCCCATTCCAACCATCTAGCGCCACCAATGGGTCAAAGTTGAAGGTGTGTTTACACATGTTACTTTTGAACCATATGCCCCATTGTCCAAAATGAGGTATTGTTGGATTCCCTGAATCAAGACGAGTTCAACGCACTCGTTGACATCATACCCAGTTCAATAGATTCTCCGCCATTTTGAATGTAAAGGAAAAGCGTTTTTTCACTACTACAATTCTTGTCGAATCTTCTTCAAAATTGCCACAGATGATCTTAAGACCAAGCCTCACAAAAATCATCCCCTGGAGCTTTGATTTTCGCAACCGTTTGTTAGTTACAGCCTCATCAAATGTATGTGGCTGAATTGATATGGCCGCCATTTTGAATATAACGTTTTTTTGCTACCTTTCCTATAAGGTTTGTCCAATCTTCACCAAATTTGGCACAGATCATCTTCAGACCAAGCCACACAAAGGACATCACATGTTTATCTAAACCTTTTGACTGGAACAGCCAAACAAAGTCGTCAACCAAGCCACCATAAAAGAAGTGAGGTCATATCTCAGCACTTCTTTACTGCATTGACACCAAATTTGGTAGAGGGACTAGGGACACTGTTCTAAAGAGGTCCAAAATAGGTCATGCCATTTCACCTCTAGGTGCCGCTGAAATCAGAAAAAAATTGGCACCATTTATCTTCAGATCAAGCCTCACAAAAGACATCACATGTTTTTTGTATTTTCTACACTTTTTGACTGGAACAGCCAATCAAAGTCATCAGCCAATCAAAGTCGTCAACCAAGCCACCATAAAAGAAGTGAGGTCATATCTCATTACCTCTTTACTGCATTGACACCAAATTTGGTACAGGGACTAGGGACCCTGTTCTAAAGAAGTCCAAAATAGGTCATGCCATTTCACCTCTAGGTGGCGCTGCAATAGGCAAAAATTTGCACCAATCATCTTCAGATCCAGCCTCACAAACGTTTCACATGGTTTTTGATTTTCAAAACAGTTTTTCCGGTAAAGCTGATCAAAGTCGGCGATGAAGCCGCCAAAACAGGAAGTGACATCATATCTCAGGAAATATTTGCTGAATTGACATCAAACTTTGGTACAACAAAAGGTTGTGTCATCTAACCGCTAGGGGGCGATTCCGTGTCTGACACATGTTAAATAGTGATACCAGCTGGATGTATGTGGCCGCCATTATGAATGAATGAATAAAACGTTTTTGGTGAATATCAAAAATTCACCTAATTTGTCACAGATTATCTTCAGACCACAATCACTGTGACATGTCAAAATAGAACTGAATTACAGCAGTTTAAACTTGGGCCAAATCTGACAACGCTTGCCACAGGAAAAACTGCTAATATTTTTACCCAGTAACTGAAGTCTGTGATTTCCAGCACTGAGAATAGCTCACTAGGATTAATTGGTGTCCTGGAAACGTCAACATCAGAGGTTCGAATCCAGCCAAAGCTGACAAGCTGGTCACATTTCTGATTCTCTGTTTAGCGAGACTGTAAGCCACTGCAAAGAAGCCAGGTACACCGCAGTCACTAGATGTCGAAAGTTTCTTCTGGGTCATCTGACCTGCTTGGACACCACATTGCTGCTTGCAGCTATATCTTTTTCTTATTATAATATGTGGCTATGTAAATAATGTATTATTTGTTATATTTATTGCTTTAATATATGGACAAGCCACATAAACAACCACTGAAAGCCACAGAAGCACTGGACTTAATGGCACAAAAAAGATTTGTTTACATTAGTATTTTGCAATTTTGTTAAGGTATAAAAAAAAATATCATATAGCCTATGTCATTTGTGTCATTTCATTTGTGACATTTATGCATTCACATGGTCATGGTGCATAGATCGTGAGTTCTAAATATTTCCGACGCTCCCAACAGAGTTAAATTTCCGAAACGGAACCTAGCCAGCTTTAGTTGGCTTCCGTTACCTACCAACCTAGCGTTGCTTGTTTGGTCTACATGTGTGTGGAATGAATCATGGGTAACGTAGTGCAAAGTCGAGTTAGTTAGTTTAGGTTAGTCTACATAGCAAACGTTTTACGGGCACTGAGCAACTACATGGTGCAAGCATTCGTTTTAGACAGCGTCAGTCCTTAAGAGAAGGAAAACATTCCGTAACGTTTTAGCTAGACCTCCGATAATATGAACGTGTTCACCGTTCAATTCATTATTCGTCATTAAGTTTCGTTCAGTTCATCGTTCTCATAAAAATGAACGTTTTCAATGAACGCGTTCTTGCACAACACTGCATAGCAACGGTCAAATATGAGAACATTGTTCACTGCAGAACGTTGGGAAGCCCCATTCAAGTGAATGGAGCATTCTACAATATTAAGAACAGCCGTGTAATAAGACATAATAAAGTTTAGCCATAGCTGTGGCATTTAAGACAGTACTGTAGCCTACAACTACACGCTGCCAGTGGGCGAGCCGAGTCTGTGACTCAGAGGCTAACGTCAAAACAAGACGCGGTCTCACTCAAATTCCAAGTTTTACACAAATAACAAAAATATGCTGACCCGCTGGCTGTCTTCGCAATCGCCATATCTTTAAAACACTGCTCTCCCTTTTGATGTAGAATTGACCCTGGTACGAAATTAAGAAAATACTCATCAGACGCAGATCGACAACAGCTGTCGCAATCGTCAATGGAGGCTGACGGGGCTTTCACCTAGCAAACAAATCCGATTTTACAGCAACCTACATTAAAATCTCACCACCTGGCTGTCTTCACAATAGTCATATTGTCATAACATTTCCCTCTCTCAGTTTTTTTGGTGGGCTAGGCCACCAATTATCTCATTTAGTAGGCTTGACAATGGTGACTGAGTGGGGTGGGAGTGAGGGAGTGTATTCAAAGAATTTGTGAGAAAGTGAGCGCACATGATTTCTGTGAATTAATCATTTATCCAGATCAGAACACCCACTGATTCTCTCATTAAATCACTACAACTGGCTTAACCATATCTATTCACAACAGCTAGCAGCTACTGCTGAGTAAAGTAGTATTTGTCTGTAGGGACAAATCAGGTGGGAGTCAGGTGGCTGAACGGTTAGGGAATCGGGCTAGTAATCTGAAGTTTGCCAGTTTGATTCCCGGCCATGCCAAATGACGTTGTGTCAAGGCAAGGCACTTCACCCTACCATCGGGGGGAATATTCCCTGTACTTACTGTAAGTCGCTTTGGATGAGAGCGTCTGCTAAATGACTCAATGTAAATGTAGTATTTATATGCCTCATACAATTCTCCCCTGCAACAGCTAACCGCAGTAAGTACGCAAACAGTGAAACTGAGAGAAATGACTTCAAAGTTCCTTGACTATCCAGCCAGATGTAGGTAGATTAGTGGTAGTGCACTGATTGAACATATATTAAAGGTCACATGAAAACTTCACTTCAGGAGGTTATTTAACATTAATATGAGTTCCCCTAGCCTGCCTTTGTTCCCCCAGTGGCTAGAAATTTCGATAGGTGTAAACCAAGCCCTGAGTATTCTTCTCCGCCAATGAGAAAATGAACACCTTTGACACCTGTGCTGTCAGATTGTGACTGGCAAGGGACTTTAGTTTTGAGGAAATTAAAACTTTTATTTTGAAACAGGAAGTGGTCCTCATGTCAGGAAATAGGAAGTGCTTGGTTACTTAAACACAGGTAGTGTGTGAGTGAGTGGTGGTAAAGCACACGGTAACTGCTAATGGATGGTGATTGGGGACTAGCTTGCTGGGCATTTCCAGGGATGATGTTATCTGTTGATCTGTTTAATGGTAATCTAATGTAAAAGTGTGCTTGTGTTTTTATTTAGTAATTTATATTTGACTGCTGTGTGCTCGTGTTAGTTCATGTAATGGCATGTTTGTTGTAGAGTAATGCTTGTTTGAAGTATGTTGTTTGGTGAAACGGTGTAAGGGTGAGAATAACCTGGTGTTTGTTTGTGTATTTGATGGAGGGCAGTTTATAAGTGCTGTATCTTTTGTGTTAGTTTCTTGTTAAGATTTTCAACCTGAAAAGACGTGTGCACTGAAAATAAGTGTTTAAACCAATGACTAATTAAAATAAGTCATAGAAGAATTAAGAAACCGTCTAGAGTTGTTTCCGTTTAACCCTGTTGATGGTCAAGGCCTTGTTCAAGTTTGGGCAGAAGCTAAGAATCCCCTGATAACTTGACAGTTGAAAACCAACACTGATTGATAACCAAAGAGCTGCATCAAAACTACAAGATTAACGGCTTCAGTGAGTCCAGAGTGTGGATGCAGAGGAGAGTTGGTAGACAGCAAGGCTATTCAAGAGGCATTAGGAACCTAAACAGTTAACCTAAATAAATAAGTGAGAGAAAAGAAATCATCACGTTCAAGATGGCAGCCGAAGCTCTCGGCAAAACACTGGATCAGCTTAAGAAATACAGGATGACTGCAAAGACCTTCACCAAGCAAGCTAACTATCTCAGTCGGAAAGCAGGCTATTTAACTGAGTTAGAACTCAGACAAGAATTTGCAAAGCTCTCTGCCGATTCAAGGAAAGTTATTGAGGCCAACGATGACTACAGGACTGGGTTCGAAGCAGAGCTAGCAGCCAAAGAAGATGGTGAAGATGATGCTAAGTCTGGAGCAAGATACAGATCTAAGTAAATATGCTAGTGAATGTGAGCAAAAGTTCAATGACGTAAAGCAGATTGTTCAAACTAACCTCTGGATCAGAGATGCTAGAGGCTGCTTTTGAAGAAGCAGAAAAAGCCTGTAAGCGCACATGTGGAAAGCAGCAACTGTGAAGGATTTAAAATCCATCATACTGTAGTGGGAAAGTTGATTAAAGAAACATCTGACGCATTTGCAGCCTGGGAGTCATGGATTTCTGCAGCAGAGGGAAGAGACTTTCAAAAGTGAAGCAGGGAACTGAGAGTAACTTACAATGAGCTAGACATGAGGAAAGGTGAGTTTGCCAGAGCACGGAGAATAGATGTGGAGAAGCAAGGTACTGGAGTTAAACAAAAACACACTGGACTGACAATACCAGTAGTGAGTATTAATCCAACCAAACGGCCCACGTTTAGCGGCTGCAAAAAAGACTTCCACCGCTGGAGGACAGAGTGTGAAAGCCTTCAGAAGCAGGGAGAGCCAACCGGTTCGGCAGAGGTAAAAAAGATTCAGCTTCTTGAGGGTGTGGGAGAAAAGATTGTGAAAGATCTCCGCTTGTCGACTTACAGCATAGCTGATGATGTCTTCAGAGTGCGGGCAAATAGGTATGGTAACAAATGTGCCATTGCTCTAGAAATTGTTGATGAACTTGAGAAGATTCAGCCAGTCAGAAGAAATCAGCCGAGGAAAGTAGTAGACCTTATTCAGACCATTGGAAAAGCTCTTGTTGACCACACAGACCTAGGAAGTACCGGCGCCATTAAAAACCCATTGGTGGTGAGGTCTTTAGAGAGCAAGCTTCCTGAGGGTTTGAAGAAGGACTGGCTGATGTTCATGGTGGATCCTAGCAATGATGTCACTGAAGATAAGCACTTCGACATGCCATTAGCTTTTCTGAAGAAGCAAGAGGAAATCTTCGAGAGAGCACCTACAAATCACAGACAAGCCAGAGGGTTCAGACAAAGCAGAAAGGAGATTTAACAAGAAATATGCCTCAACTCAAGCCACAGAGAAAGAGGATGCTGAGGAGGGATGCATTATCTGTGGAGATGAGAAACATAAGGACAGGATTTTCTTCTGCAAGAAGTTTAGGGGTCTGGAGTTATCAGAAGAGGAAGCTGCTGTGGAAAGGATTGGTGCATGCAGGGAGTGCTTAGGGTGTCATAAGTATGATGACGGCTGTAGAGACACTTACCTGTGCAGGAATGTAGACTGCAAAAAGAGGCCCATCAGATCACCACTTCCTTCTCTGTCCAAAAGGGAACAGCAAGAGGCGTGAACTTGAGAAACCTCAGACAGATGACAGAGACAAAATTGGCTTAACTGAGGATCAGAGAGATTCTTGGGTGAACTTACCCTTGAGTTGGCTGAGAAGTGCAGGCCTTCACCAATAACTCATCAAAGGTCAGCTGTCCAGCTAAGAACCAGGTGAGCCTCCTCAAAGAAAGTGGATGGAGAGAACTTACCGTCATTATGATGTTGGAGGTCACCGCTAATGCAGGAGCCCTTATGGATCTGGCTTCGGACACCAATTATATCACTCATAAAGCAGCCAACAGATTGAATCTTAGGAGTGAGAAGATCACACTTGTTGTGCATGGAGTGGGTGGAATGACTACCAAAGTAGCCACAAGAAGATACCTCCTCAGGGTTCGAATCAAAATCTCCAAGGGAACTGAGAGGGCCCATGAACTAATTTGTTATGGGCTGAAGGACATTGCCAAAGTTCACCAAGCTGTCAGGCCTGAAAAGCTGAGGAGATTCTTCCCAGAAGTTGAACTTGATGAGCTGAGGAGACCTGAGCAAATTGAGTTGCTCATAAGTCACAGAGAAGGGAGACTTGCCCAACAAAGGGTGAAGGTTGTGGGAGATCTCGTCTTGTGGGAGAGCCCTCTTGGAAAGACAGTGGGCGGAGCACACCCTGATCTGTTTGAGCAAGTAAACATGACGGCACGAGTCGAAAACACACTTTGCTCTATGAAAAACTGCTGCCATAAAATATGAGGAGATCCATGCTGAGGTCCCCTTCGTAACCAAGACAGCTCACATGCAAGACACCATCGTTGAGGCTAGGCATATCAGTCCATTAAAAGAAGTGACCAAGGGGGTTTAGGAAATTCTGCAAGCAGGTGGATTTTCTCTGAAGCCATGGGTCCAGTCTGCGCAAAGTGGGAGGCAGGAAAGGGGAGTAGCAAACCCCACAACTAGGACACCCTCTGAGATGCACAAAACATTTGTCCTACCAAATCAGATGCAGAAGAAGGCCTTTTCAGCAGTAATGACAAGAGGTCAAGTGAAGAGATGCCGAGGGGTCACCACCCAGGAACACACCAAAGCTGAAGACTCGGAAGCTGATCCAGAAATTAGACAGGGTGAAGTTGCGCTGAGAGTAGCACTTTCCAGCTCAGCCGTCAAAAAGCTTTTGGAGGTGAAGAGATTTAGCTGCTTGTCCAGGCTGGTGAATGTTGTTGCTTGGGTGAGACGGGGTGCTGATAGCTGGCTAGGCCTTAAAGACCAGACTGGAAATAAATCAAAGTGGGAGGCATCACCCTCAAAAGAAGAATCCCAAACTCTGGTGCTCAAAGTTAAAGACTGCGAGTATGCCTTCAGAACTCTCTGCTTGGCAGCTCAAGAAGGCACATTTCCTGACACTACCCTCAACCGGTTAGTAGTGGTTAGGCACAAAGTTGGACTCCTATGCGGCGGCAGAATTCAGATCCTCAGAGAAAAAGAAGATGCGTTGATTTCTGCATTGCTCGCACGAGAATCCTACAATGTTAATGAGGGTATAGCAGGAACACTGTTGAGAATTAGAAAAAAAGCCTGGGTGGTTAAGGGAAGAAGGTAGGGCTGCACGATTAATCGAATTTTAATCACGATCACAATTTCGGCTTCCCACGATCAAATTCACGTGATCAAGCTATATTTAAAATGCGTCATTCCGTTAATAGAACACCCCGTATCAAAGTTATTTTTTGCAAAGCCAATTTAGTGATCCGTAAAGTAAACCAATAGGTGCGTTCGACATCGGCTGCATGAAACGATCAGTGAGAGTTGACGCTTGCAGTCGGGGAGGAGTTATAAACGGCTCTGTAAAGTTGGATAATTTGTCATTCTATGTATTGGGCTATGATAAACTATTTTCTCCAATCTGTAGGCTGCAGCCGGCTGCGGCGCTGCATGGAGTCGAATACACCTAATGTCTGATTACGAGATGTTCCCTGCACCACGCAGCTTAGTTTCTAGATGTAGACGGCCGGTTACAGAGGACAGAGGCCCCGTCCACACTAGCTTAGCCACACTAGAGTAAATTTAAAAACGCATACATATGTCTGCGTTTGCACCTCCCGTTCACACTAATACGGCGTATTCGGACACTGAAACTGAGCTTTTTGAATACGCTCTCCTAGCCGTAGACATTTGAAAACGCCGGGTTCGCGTTGTAGTGTGGTCAGGGTCCACGGAGCTTTTCAGATACGATGACGTTCAGTTGCTATGGCATTGGGGGTAGCTTTCGCTCTATAGCTATAATGTCAAGATGAACATGGAAGGTGAAAGAAATATGCTGCTCCATCTCTATAATGTATTTACCAGTTTAGTTAGTTTAATATTATCACTTAATAGATAGCCTACGCGTTACTCCTAGCAGAAGGCGAGTGTTGTAGGCTACTTGGTGTGCCTGAGCGATAGGGGGACAAGGCAGAGAAGACGGTTTAAACCAAACACAGAGCGGCGATTGTGGGTGAGACCTGGCTGAACAGCTAGCTGGTGGGACAATTTTAAAACACCAAATAGTATTGCCAGAGGAGTATGTAAACAGGGCACCGTGGCGGGAGGGAGGGGCAGGAGTGGCATAACCATGACAACGATTGTCACGTACCCGTGTTAGTGTGGACGGCAAACATTTGGAAAATGATATGAAAACGCTAGTGTGGAGGGCGATCGTTTGTTTTTTATTGATTGTATATTTTGAGTTTTATTCACATCCATTCTGCAGGTACAATGCATTGTGACAATCAAATTTGATTAGGTTAAAATCAACAAAGCATGATAATTCGTGCAGCCCTAGAAGAAGGATTGTCAAAAACGTAGTGGACAATTGCGTAATCTGCAGGAAAGTGAAAGCAAAATGGTGTCAACAAATAATGAGCGACCTATCACCTGAGCGAACCGCGCCAGCAGTTCCATTTCAGTTCACTGCCGTGGACCTATTTGGGCCATATGAAGTGAAAGATGAGGTGAAGGAGAGGGACGTTGAAGGTGTGGGGTATCATGTTCAGTTGCATGGTATCCAGAGCCATTCATGCTGACATTGTCAGTGACATGTCTGCAGAAGGATTCTCCTACACAGAGACCTCTGAGAGATCCGAACTAAATAAATACATGTAGAGTTAAGAGGAAATATCTGTATTGTATACGTCGGGCCTATCTGGGTATAGGCTAAGGCAGCAGCCAGGTTAGATATTGAAAACTGTGCAGGATGTAGTCAGAAAATAGCTAAAGCTAGATAGGCTAAACGTTAAGCTAGCATATCTAGCTAACAAAAATAAAATCAAACATTCACCAATCAGTTCACAATGTGTATTGTAATAATCAGTGTTGGGAAAGTTCACTTTCTACATGAACTAGTTCAGTTCATAGTTCATAATAAAAAATGTTGAACTAAAGCTCCAAATAATGAACTAGCGTTAGTCCAGTTCTTTTTTTCAATATGTGGCTGCCGTTGCCAGATTGAAATACCGCTCTCGGCCTCTACGTAACTTCAGCTTTCTCACACTTGCCAGGCATAGACAGTAGAAGAAAGAAAGCAGGGCAACCCTGGACACAGGACTGTTAACGGTGTGGTTTTCGCCTGGAAGTCTCTAGAAATTTGGCACCTTATTTAACGAAATTAAAAAGAGTGAACGTGCCAGACACAGACACCCGAATGAATGCGTCCAGTATAATTAATCCGGCAGTAATACAGTAGGCGTTCAGCTCACGTTCATTAAAATTATGAACCAGTTCATGAACCTTCGTTCAATGAACGCGTTCAGACACAACACTGATAATAACTGAATTTCCCTGCGCCTCGCTAAGCTCAACACTCAATAATTTCGCCTGACGATAGGTCGGTTAAGGGGCCAGTTGGTGAGATCTGCACTTGGGCCCGCCAAGTCATTGTTACGCCGCTGCTGACCGACAAAATCGTACTACAGTTTGCGGTTGTGATGAATGTAAGGTCGGCACGTACCTCTTTTCAGCAACAGCTTCATAGCAAATCCTGCTTTACATCGTCCCAGGTTTTCAAAACTGTCCTTGGTGAAATGGTTTGTGCAAATGTGTTGAGGGTGGAACTGCACAGGGATCTACTACGCTACGGTATAGACAAACATCAGCCATGCCCCTCTAGTCAATGTTAGCTAGACTCTAGCTCATCTGCATTTTATTAACGCTGATTTGCAAGGAATGCAAGAACAGCTAGGTAGCGAAAACACCTAGACTGTAGGCATGTGAACAAGTTTTGTGTGAGGATTTAGCCTAGTTTATTGGCAATGGGGCTAACGTTGTTTCATGTTCCTGACTGTGTTTAATTCAAATAAATAACCCATGTTATGTAAATCTACAATTCGAGATACATGTTTGTCCAGATCTTTGTCAGGTTATTTTTCAGCAAGATATCTAGAGCTAGCTAACTGAAGCTGAGTTGAATCACGATACTGTATAGTTTGGTTGCTAAGATGTAGCTTAACGTTCTACCCACATAAGTCAATCCAGTTTGCTTCGACAACAGAAGTGGAAACAACTAACGTTATTATTTCAAATGATATGTAATCAATCTGTTGAAAACAGTGTTGTGTAGATGTCAAGTGTACTGTAATGTTTTAGTGTAAATGCCATGTGTATTAGTTGCTGGACTTATGTGTAAAATGTGTCTGTATTGGGGGCGTTGCTATGGCCTACAAAGGCTGCTGCAAAGCTAATTGCCAATTACCGGGCAATTGGCTAATTGCCAATTACTGGGCAATTAGCTTGATGGGAAGGGAGTGGTGTAGTGTGTGGGGATAGGTCCGTTCCCTGTATAAGAGGACAGTGGATGAACGTGGGGCAGGAGATTGACACGACGGATGGGAGCGCTAGCAATTTGACAGCTCTGGCGACAACGGATTGAGAAGGGACCCTGGAGAGGCTCCGGACGCGGTGCCTGGTCTGGCTTCGAGGCTGACAGTCAATCTGCTCTACGTTCGCCTTGCGAAGTGAAGTTCATTACTCCACCTCACTGTGCTTCTGTCCCATTAGCTCGGTCTGTTGAAGGGTGTGAGGTTGGCTAAGCGGTCTGTCCTGCACTTCCGTTCTCTGCAGCTTGGGGGAGTCCTCGAGGTGGGCGGAGCAGCGCGTCACCAGCGCCATTACGGAGGCTTTCGCAACGGACATCGGTGCGCAGATCAGGGTCAGCGCTGGAGCGGCGAAGGCGTGTGTCGGCCGTACTGGACAGTGACAGCACGCTTCACCGACGGTATCCAGCGCAAGGCTGCTGCATAAACTGTTTGTTTCATTGTTTTTAATACTGGTCGGTGGGGGACCGACCAGTACCAATTTATAATTGTCAGTACTGCAGGATGTTGGAGAGGACAAGGGACTGTTAGAAGTGGCAGCAGGGCCCGCCATGGTCGGCTATTGCCCAGCCCAAGACTACTCCCCTCTTGGTAGTGACTTTGCTGTGATTTTGTGGTGACTTTGCTGTGCTCTGCTGTGGCTTTGTTGTGGGTCCTTAAGTACCTTGCTGTGGGGTGATATTGTTCTGTGGGGGGCTCGCGGGTCAAAGCATAGCTGGCCAGTAAGGGGGGTCTATGTCCAGCACCTAGTGGGGTCCCAAATACAACTGTTCTGTGCCACAGTCCTGCCTTTTGTAAAAATAAACATACTCTGTTTCTGGTATTGTCTGTGACCTGGGAGGATCTGGTGCTTGAGCGTGCTGCTAGGCGCGACATAGACACAATAGATTTATTTGCGCGTTTTTATTTCAAGTCTCCACCTTCGGTGTTTCAGCGAGTGCTGCTGTTGGCCGTGTTGCGTTTTTGCTCTCCAGCTTCACAACCAATCAGTGAGGCCATCTAAATATTAATGCGCATTCCATAAAAGGAGAAAAGCTAGTGTTTTTTCCCGCTAACATTTCAGGGGATCCATCAGGGGGCATAGAACAGCATCCGGGCCATGTTCAACCCAACCAATGTTACATACCCTATTCGGAGACGTAAAGGAATAGTGTGAGATACCCCAAAAACCCAGTCAATCGCCCCTTTAAATACAAAAACAGTTAAAATTTTAACTAGTGCTGTCAGTTTAACGCGTTATTAACGGCGTTAACGCAAACCCAAATTAACGGCGTCAATTTATCGCGCGATTAACGCTCTTTTTGGCCTAGCAAACTTTGTAGTTTTTTTTCACATGCTGTTGCAACAACTACCGAAGTTAGAAAAACTACAACACCACACCGGATCTAGCTAGACCGGAAACAAAACAACAGGCACGCCACACACTTGTTTGGCTTGCGATCCGGCTAAAGCGTAGTAGCAGAGCCCGTTTACGGATATGAGACATTCTCTGGTAGTAGGTTAACTTTACGTTTTGAGTGGATGGCGAGCGCGAGACGCCGAAATGGATGCCAATAAGATTCTGAATGGAAAGTTTACTTTTAAAAAGTTGCCAAATGGTACCATTGACAAGACCAAAGTGATCTGTGTGTTTTGTCGTTGTAAAATTAGCTATCATTGCAGCACGTCCAGTCTGAAATACCACTTGATAGCCAAGATGATGCAAATTCTTCGCCCCCTCGTCAAAGCCAGGCGATTGCAATGTTGTTTTCAATAACAAAAAATATTTGCACAAAGCAATCCGAACCACTTTTCCATGTCGATAAGAGCATTACAATTTGAAAAAAGAATGGGACAAAAAGAAATCAAGGGACATTTAGAATAGATAGAAATATAAATGTGCGATTAATTGTTATTAATCGCGAGTTAACTATGACAATGCGATTAATCGCGATTAAATATTTTAATGGTTTGACAGCACTAATTTTAACATATGTAATATATAAGAAAATGAAAAAATAAACTAGCTGAATGCTAGCTGATTGTTGTACAGTCTAATTGCTGTAGGCACAAAAGAATTGCTGTACCATGTGGTCCTAATTTTCCTTTGCAGTAGTCTCCCACTTGACCTGTTGCTATTTAAGAAATTCTGATGAAGAGGTTGGGTTGAATCATTTATAATTTGTTCTGTCTTTTTAAGATTGTACTATTGGGCTACAGATACCTGATCAGCTCCAATGATCTTACTGGCTGTTTTTACTATTTGTTGCAATGTATTCTGATCCTAAATATACATGTACAAATAAGACCAAAGGCACAAATAAGACCAAAAGATAAGACACTCTGCAAGAGAGCTTTGTAAAACATCTGAAGAATACAGCTGTCTATTCTAAAATGGTTAAGTTTCCTCAGAAAAAACATCCTCTTCTGCAACTTTTTGGACTTATGTTGGGCACATTCATTAAAAGTCAGTTTATTATCTATTTCAACACCCAAATAAGTGCATGTTGTGACCCGCTCTACTACTACACCATTTATATTTGAGGTTGGAACTATAATTTTCCTTTTACTCAAATCTATTTCTGTTTTGCCCGCCCAGATAATCTGGCCCGCCCATGAGAAACTGAGCTATGACTGTGCAAGTGTTTTAATCCTAGGCTTGCAAAGGAACGAAGCGTTACATTTGCTCGGTTTGGATGTACAAAGGAAAACAAAAGTATTTTTACAGTGAAGACCCAGTGTCTTAATTTTATTTTCTCTGGAAATGCGCCGACACAACTTTCCAAAGTTTTGTATGTCGGCGCCAAACATTTCAGCCACGACTGTTTCCTCAACTTGAGCTAACACAAAGTTGGCCTTGCTGAAATAAAATTCAGTATCAGTACTGACTCTCCTTGGTCCATCTTTCTTTTTTTCTGTTGCTTTACTGTATATGGTTACCGGGCTTGCTACCCTTAGAATGTGGCTTTAACATTACCTCTGCAGCTAACAGCTGAGTTACTGTCGCTAATGTAAAGGTAGGTAGCATCAAGTATGTGTGTGAATACACATGCTGTAACTCGAGTGTTGTACACTTCTTTGTTATTTAGATAACCCTTCTGCTGTTGTTATGGCGTGCGCAATATCCGCCTTTCCTCTCATTGAAATTACTATGAGTGTGCACCTCTGCAAACCAGGGTGATGAGATGAGAATTGGGAAAATTCGAGGCATCTTACAGCAACGGGGCTACGAGCGATTGCGATACATCCATTGTAAACATTAGCGCATGGTGCCGCCTCTCTCCTCCTCATTAGCATTTAACACTACAGACAGAAACAGCATGTCTTGAGGAAAGCTCAATGTGGGACTGCTCGTAGTGGCTGTAATTATGCACCAAGGCTGAATTTCGGGAAAGATACTTCAAATACAGTTTTAGGGGACCACTAAGACCTATATAAAGCATCCAAAAACAGCATATCATGTGACCTTTAGGTAATATTTATTCATAAAAAAACACAGCCACAGATTTGACCCATGACGCCAAAAATGCAGATACTTCACTCTGCCTTTTGATTTCTGTAAATAGCTATACAGGTAATACAGAAGTTCAGTGCAGTAACTACAATGTTGTTTTCCAGTTCTTTCCATTTTCAGTAAAACAAGCTATTTTGACTATTTTAATATTTTGTAAATGTATTTAATATATATTTTTTGTCTCATTGTCTTTAGTATTTTATACAATGAATTAAAGCAAAAGAACTCTGAATAACATGAAAGTGAAATACGCTAGTCATCACCTAACCTTGAGTTTACTAGCTTATCACCAGTGGGTTTAGCACAGTTATTATGCAGTTGGTTTCGTAGCTCATTAGCATACCATTATTTGGATATTTTCTTTTAAGAGCGAGTTCCAGTATTCTTTTCCCTCTCGATGCAATTTCATTCAGGCGAGAGTGGTGATAAATGAGCTAGAAATATGGACCAGTAGAATCATTTGTAGACCACAGTAAGTGCATCCAATGTATGGGCCAAACAGATACAGATCGCAGTAACAGCACTTTAATGTGGTTTAAATTGCGTCTAATGTATGGGGAAATGGATACAGAGCACTGTAACTACACTTACTGTGGGTTGCCTCGGTTTTTAGTGTGATTTTGCAATTTATGCAAATCTTTCTACCCCTTTTTTTTTTTACGGAGCAAAATTGAACTCTGAAACTTTGTCACAAGATAAAACAGATATTGAGAAGCTCAATTTAAATTACAACTAATTAAAAAAAAAATTAAGCTACTCCAGTTAGCCTTTGCACGGCAGAATAGTACAAAATGAGTTATTTTTTTTCATATGTGCAATGACCTTCAGCATGTCAGTGCCTAATATATAATTTCTCACCCTACAGACAGACAGACAGAAGTACACAGTCACTCTCTGTAATACCCACAGCAAACAGACACAGAACATACAATAAGGGGACGAGTAGAGAGAGAGAAAGAAAGACAGACCTGCTTGCATGGGGCGTGCAGTGGTCTCACCGTGTGGTTGGTGGTATCGACGGTGCTGGGGGATGTACAGTTTAGGCGGCAGGTGCTGTCGAAACGGAAGCCGGTGGTGCACTCAAACATTCCATGGAAAACTGGTGGAGGGGGGGAACAGGTCACCGGCACACACTCCCCCTCCAGCCAACTCCCATCCTCTGTGCACTGCCGCTTGAATGCACGCCTGGAAGGTAAGAGGACAAGCTGTAATAGGCAATTGTAGCCACAAATAACATCTTTGTTATTTGAATCATTACTTTAAGAACACATAAAAACAGGTCGCTGTTTCCTCTATCCTAAAAATCTATTGTAAATGTAAATGTTGCATGTGATTCAAAGTGGTTATGTAGCCACTGTATTTGCTTTTATATCCTTACATATTTAATCTTATCAGACATTTGGCAGCACACAATAACAATTACGCAATTTTATCCAATTTCATTATAACAGACAACAAAAATAATTGGGCTCCAATCCCATCCTTGTTGGCTATTAAGCAAAAGACAAACAATGAGACAAGTAAAACTTAATTGAATTTAAAATGGATCCAGGCCCAAATCCCAAGACTTCCTGTATGTCTACAGTAAATAAAGCCCCAACAGCAGTAAATAAAATGAGCGCTCCAGCGTTTACCTCTTGGGTTTGTTCTTGACATGGTAGCCTGGCTTGCATTTGTACTTGCAGAGGGAACCCACTTTGAGACCGGTTTCATTGCAGCGCTTAGTCTGCAAGACGGCGTTAGGCACAGGGGCTGGAGCTGGACAACGCAGCTCGCACAGCGCCTCCGGAAAGGACCACAGGCCATCCTCCAGACAATTGAGTGTGTTGTTTGTACCTGGGAGGAGATGGAGAGGGGGAAAGGGGAAGTAAGACAAATAGAGAGAAAGTAAGACAGGGATATTAAGAATGAGGGAGTGGGAAAAAGACAAGTGCAAAAAGGGGTAAACTAGAAAGGCAGAAAGAGAGTGAGGGACAGTAAGATAGAAATGATAAAAATAAGTCTTCATTGATGAAATTAGTTAAATGCTTTGGTAAAAAGATTTTTTATTTTAAGCTGTCTTTTGAAAATGTCTAGCGTTTTTGCTTCCCTAATATTTATGGGTAAATTGTTCCATAGTTTTGGGGCGTAATTGACAACGGCTGCATCACCAATCTTCTTATGACTGCTTCTGGTGTCCTCTAATAGGCCTACATTTGATAATTACAGTGTTCTAGCTGGTGTGTAGTTTATAAGAGAGTTAGCAATGTAGGTAGGTCCTTGTCTGTGTAGAGCTTTGTATGTGAGGAAAAGGACCTTAAAGTCCATTCTGAAGGTAACAGGAGCCAGTGTCAAGTAGCTAGGACAGGACTAATGTGTTCTCTACTTTTAGTTTTGGTTAATAATCTACCTGCAGTGGTTTTCTTGGGAAGACCCGTGAAAAGTGCGTTACAGTAGTCCAGCCGGCTGGATATAAAAGCATGAATTAACTTCATTGCATCATTTTGGTTTATGAATGGTCATACCTTTGCTATGTTTTTCAGGTGAAAGAAAGCTGTTTTGGTCACTTTATTAATGTGAGAGTTGAAATTCAAATCTGAGTCCAGGATTACACCGACACTTGTCACCTCTAGGTTAAGCCAGGGGGTTGAACCTCCTAGATTCTTAGTAAGCATCTCTCTTTTGGATTTGGGGCCACATAGGACTTCAGTTTTGTCGTCATTTAATTTAAGAAAGTTATCATTCATCCATTTGTTTATTGCCGACAGGCAGTTGGTAATGGAATTGATGGCCGTTGCCTCGTTGGGTTCAGTGGATATATATATAGTTGTGTGTCATCTGCATAACTATGGAAATCTATGTTATGTTCTCTAATTATGTCGCCGAGTGGTACCATATAAAGAGAAAAAAGTAATGGACCTAAGCAGCTTCCTCGAGCAACCCCGTAGCTGTTTTCATGTTTCTTAGACCTATGGTCTCCTAAACTAACAGAACTTCCTTCCTGTGATATATGATTTCATCCAGTTCATTACACTATCCGTGAACCCAATAAGCTTTTCCAGTCTATTGATTAGGATGTTGTGATCAATGGTATCAAATGCTGCACTAATATCTAACAGGATAAGGATAGAAACTTTATTTGCATCAGAGTTGAGTCTGAGGTTGCTAATTATTTTGGTGAGAGCAGTTTCAGTACTGTGATATTTCCTGAAACCTGACTGCGAGACTTCCAGGATGTTATTTTCTTCAAGAAAAGAATTTAATTGGACTAATACATTATCTTGCTATATCTTTTCCAGTACTTTACTGATAAATGGAATGTTTGATATTGGTCTGTATTTTGCAAGTAGACTGTTATCCAATTTAGGTTTCTTTAATAGGGAATTTATAACAGCTGTTTTGAAGGCATCTGGGAATACGCCAGTTTTAAGGGATGTGTTTATAATCTCTAGCACCGGACCTGAGACACCATCAAACACTCGCTTAAAGAATGTTGTGGGTATAGGATCAATATCTGAGGTTGTGGACTTAAATTCGCTGACGATTTTGGAAAGTTCACTTAGTGTGATACATGTAAATGTGCTCATGGTTATGTTGCTTGTTATGTTATGTTTCAACCCCAATATTAATAATACTAGCTCTGATCAAAGACATTTTGTTCTTGAAGAACAAAGTAAACTCTTCACGTTTAACTGCTGAGGATGGAGGGGGGGGCAGGGACTGTGTTTAGCAGCTGGTCAATGGTGGAGAAAAGAACTCTGGAATTTCTGGCATTTTCTGTAATAATGTTGGAGAAATATTCTCTCCTTGCTAGATGGATGGTTTTGCTATAGGTGGTTAGTGTATCTTTGTAGATATTGTAGTGGATAGTGATTTTAGTTTTTTTCATTTTCTCTGCTGCACAGCATTTTCCTCGCAGCGGAACGACAGTTTAGTGGCCACTCTGCCCATTCGCGCCCTTCACAGTTGTGTATTGATCAGACAAGAAGACACGCTTATCAACTCGATTACTATTGATCAAAAGATCAGGGTTCGGCTGTAGGCTAATTGAAACATACTATTGAGACATATTCGCTGACATTTACGTTTATGCATTTAGCAGACGCTTTTATCCAAAGCGACTTCCAAGAGAGAGCTTTACAAAAGAGCATAGGTCACTGATCATAACAACGAGTTAGCCCCAAAACATTGCAAGCAGCCAAAACATGAAGCATACATTGTGAAAAACCAAATAAGTGCAAAAGGGAAGAACCATAAGAGCATGCAGTTAAACAAGTTACAATTAAACAACATGAAACTCAAAAAGTGCAAGAATGTACCTGTAGAAGAGCAATCAACAGTAAAATATTTCACAGCGAGTACAAAAAGTTTAAATCCGTTATAACTAGCCAACAAGAGCAACAAGTCTCTCAATAAGAGTCATTGTGAACTTGGAGGAAACTAACATCAGGTCTAGCCAAGCATTCCTTAGTGCCGTTGTACTCCCGGAACAAGTGCGTCTTGAGCCTTTTCTTGAAAGTGGGGAGACATTCAGTGTCCCTGATGGAGGTGGGGAGCTGACTCCACCATTGGGGGGCAAGACAGGAGATTGCATGCATTGCACACATGATGAACACAGCTTTTTTTTTCATCAGTGCCTTTGGTGCTCGGGATTAGTCATTTGCGCTCAGGAAAACGGCTTTGGCGTGTGCCAAAATGTTCTCTATGCAGGAAAAACCCTTTATTCAGAGAGCATTCATGATTAGTTGGCTCATATAGAGCAAATTGTTCAGAAAATGTTATCATAGCTCTATCGTCTAGATGTCTTCTTTGGACTAAGAATTATTTTGTGTTTTTTGTTAGGATCATTTCCACATTAAAAAGTAATGATGGTCTGAGAGTGTGCACTGATGCACTGATAGCACCTTGTGCTGGACCAAGGTTAGCCACTGTGTCAGTGCTAGCAGTAGATTCTATAGGGCTAGTGCTAGCAGTGTTAGCTCCTCTAAGTGCTGATGGGCTTGGAGTGAAATGGGGGACTCCCAGTCACAGCAGACGATGATGTGTCTGTGTTGGATTTGCATTTGTGTGGTAGCTACCATCATGGTGTGTCGGCGATCCGGGCCCTTCATGTTTGTTAGCTGCGTGGCTAGCACTCCTGTGCCTCTTCGCCTTTGATTCCACGCACAAGGGAGAGAGAGTTCCCAATGGTTCAAATCTATTTCTGAGTATGACAGGAGGAGAGGTAATGCGGGAAGAGTTTCTGCCTCGCTTTTTTTGCTTGGTACCAGTCCCCTCTCCGATGAAGGTAGAAGCGGCGCTAGGCCCCTTTGGTTTGGCGCCGAGAGCAGGCCATGACTCATCTGGTCTACCGGCTGGTGGAAAGAAAGCCTATTCCAAGGGTGGCTCATTAGCCGATAGCTTAGCCTCCGGGTTAGGTAGCATGGAATCTATAAAGTCTTCGGGTTCTGACTCTCAGATCAAGTTCGGCTATCCTCTGAGTACGTTTTTTGCAGTCGTAGAAAGGGGAGAGAGAGAAAGAACATTCAGAGTGAATGAGGAAGACAAAGAGACAAGGGAAAGAGAGCATAAGGAAAACATTGTCTCTCAGTTGGGTTACAGCAGGGGTCAGTGTTGTAGTCAAGACCACCTAAACTAAGACCAAGTCATGACCAAGACCAGAGTGTATCGAGACCGAGACAAGACCAAGACTTTGAGGGGGTCGAGACCGAGTCAAGACCATGGCAGGGCAATACCGAGTTAAGACCAGACCACTCAAAATACACTAACAGTAGGGTTTGACTAGGTACTAAGTTAGATTTGATCTGTAACTGTATTTGACAAAAATGTGCACTCTTAAAGTAGTGCAGCCAGATTATGGCCAGGCAAAACAGCCTATGTTTTTTTCTTCTTTTTCTTAGAGGCGCATTAGGCTAGTAATCGCAACGGTACCACGGCATTTAACTTAACATTATTAAGTCGGGAGAGGTATGCAGCTGACATGACTAAACGTTGATGTAACGTAACTTTATATTCATCATTAGCTACATTGCATTAAGTGGCCTGGCTCGTCACAAACAAAATCTGGCAAGCAACTGAAACCAACACCCGTTGCCCTGAAACATACAGTATGTTACATAGCTACTAGATAAATGTCTTTGTGTAATGGGGGAAGAGATTTCTGAAGAGTTTTGGTACAGAGGCCCATTGCAAACGGTAGGTAGCTAGCTTTGCTAGTGTCACTTACGCCTAGCTTACTTTTTAAAATGTTTTTTTCAAAATGCACAGCACACAAACCCTCATCGGGCATTCACAGATAAATATTTACAAATAAGACATGCATTTGCCGTGATCTTTTTCTAGCCTATGCCATTTACGTTTTTGCATCTGGCTAACACTGAGAAAATGTGCCTCCTGAGTTTGCCTATAAATGATCTAGTTAACCTGTTGTTTGTGGGTTTAATGTGGGGGCCTAGTCCTAGACTACATCAGTTCATTTTGTGTGTGTGTGTACTGTTGGTGAATGTGAAACTGTTGTGTGACCATTTTGTCTTACCTATGAGCTGAGCAGGCTCTTTACATCGGAATTTGCTCCTTTTACCATAGGTGGTGCCCTCTGGAAAGGTAAAGTGAGCAGGATGGACATGGTATTTGTCTGGTAGGCCACAGTCAACTGGCTCACACGACACCTGCTTGTTCCATTTGCCGTTGGCACACGTGATGGTCACAGTGGATTCTGCCTGGAAGGGGGAAACAGACAGAGCCAGTGAGAGGGAGGATTTGTGTTTAACTGTATGATAGAGTTTGCATATACTGTTGTCTGACATGTACAGTGCTGTGGAAAGGAATTTTACCCTTGGGGACAGTAAAGTCTAAATTCTACACTTGAGAACACAACCGCACACACATGTACACACACACACACCTTTACCAATAACCAAGGAGGTGGCACAATAACATAAGAGATCATTATTATATATCAGTGACTCGACAGACTGCACAATTTAGCAGCTCAAATTTCTGCTGATAGTTGATCTAAGGTCATGTCATACCTTTCAGATTATATATATGCAACTACTGTATAATCCTCTCAACGCTAAACAGATTGAGAAGGGGATGGAGAAGAGCAGGGGCATAAGGACCAATAAAGGCTTGTGTCAATGTATTTGTCCCCACATACCAAAAATGACAACTACTGACTGGCATTGTATTTGAAACTCACACTTAAGTTACAAAGACATGCAACTGCCTCTTAACCCTCGTGTTGTCTTAACATTCTGTACACTCCCCTTGTCCTAAGGGTCAAAAATGACCCACCTTCACCAAACCCCTAAAATAAAGCAGCTTTATTGAATTTTAAACTCCTAATCTATTTTGCATGAAGAAACAACCTGTTCTTCATCACAACATTTGTGAATATGCAGGTTTTACCTTTTCACATTGCAGAAAGACTACATTTAATCAGTGGACAACTATTCGTTTTTATTACAGCAGACCTGTCATAACAGTTTTCTTTACTAAAGTAGAGGTGTATTATTGCTTCATGCTCCGGGTTGTATTATTCCCCATGTTCTTTTTCAGATACCTCCTCTTCTAAATCATTGTACTGTTGTTCCTTCTGGACATCTGAAAATATCAGATCTACAACATGTAGATCTGAGAGCTGAGACCCTAATCCTGTTGGGCACTGAAATATGCAGTCATGGCTTCAGCAAAGAATACTGGGGGTACTGTCATTTGCAGGAGCTTTGTAGCCTCTGACTGCATTCCCCATTAGTAAACAATGCTTTGAAGACATTTTTTAGTCTGAAATTTTGTTTAGTTTGTCTGAAATTGTTTTTATTTTGTCTGTGAGCTTGAGTCATGTAGGGAGGGGAGATGCTGCACCTGCACACGGAAGTTTTAGCTTTGTCAATCAGTAGGACAAATAATGTAATTATCTTATTGTGTGTGTGAGTGTATGTGTGTGTATGTGTGTCAAATTTTTTTTTTGTGTGGTGTGTATAATGGTTTTATAACTGCCGGGTCAAAAATGACCCTTAAGACAATCTTTGTACCCTAGTGGTGTACAGCTTTCATGGAAATGTGAACAAAGACAATGTTTCACTTTTTCTAATTTTGAGGTAATTCTAGGAAAAGTACAACATAACATTTAGGGCAGGGTACTCAATTAGAAACTCAAAAGGTCCACTCACCAAATTTCCATTCAGTCGAGGGTCCGGAACAGACCATGGTTTATTTTTCTTGTCCTTACATTGACTCCCATAAAAAATTGACTTAGGTTTAGGCACAGTGCCCGTGCCCCTGGGCATCTTTCTCCCATAGACCAGAGTTCGGGGGGTAAGTTTGTTCAGTGTCTATGCTTTGTGTCATAGTGACGTTTCACGTTAGCTCTACCACTTTTGACAAGGGCAACCATCTCATTGCAGATTAAACACATGGGTTTTGTGCTCCCCACCGGCGACACAAATGCATTCTTGTCAGTCCATTCTGTCTGAAATTTGCGATTTTTCGGAATCAACTTTTTGCTGGGTTTTGTCACGCCATTATTTTTGCAAAGGAAGAACAGGTAGGCTAGCTACCATTAGCAAATCGATTAACCTGCGTTGTTTTTGCGAATGACACACAACCTGAGTGACCCACAGAGGTTGCGGCCAACGTTGAGTGAGTGAGTGAGTTCTCATGGTGATTGCTATTACAGCTCCTGATTGGATCTTTGGATTGGACACAGAAGATAGAAACCACATCTAGTAGGAAAACCATAGACATAATAAATAGCGTACAGGCTATAAAAAATGTGCCGGTTAAAATGGAAACGTTCTGTCAAAATGAATCAACTCCATAGGCTAATAATATATCGGCTAAAGGTCCGGGTCCGGATAGGAAGCCGTCTAGGTCCGGACTCGGACCGCGGTCCGCCATTTAGTGACCCCTGATTTAGGGGGTTTTCTCTGCTGATAAACACAGTGACGGGTAATTTTTTACCCCTAATACAACACAAGGGTTAACAAACACCATGTTCGAACATTAGGATGCTCATAAATGTACGTGGTACCACAGCACCCTAGGCCGAAGATTGATTTTGTAATTGTTACTTCGGATCTGAGGCCATATGTTTTGGACACTCGGGTGAAGAGAGGGGCTGAGCTGTCAACCGATCACCATCTGGTGGTGAGTTGGGTCCTCCGACTGAAGAAAGAGGCCTTCCGGGATATGTTGTCCCGGAAGGCCTCTGGAGGCAGTTGCAAGGAACTGACAGGCCCGAAGGGCTGCGGCTTCTGCTGGGAGAAAGGCAAAGCAGCAGGTGTGGGAAAGTTCAGATAAGGACTTTCGGTCTGCACCAAGGTGCTTCTGGAAAACCGTCCGCCACCTCAGGAAAGGGAAGCAGGGAACCATCCAAGCTGTGTACAGCAAAGATGGGATGCTGTTGACCTCAACTGAGGAGGTTGTTGGGTGGTGGAAGAAACACTTTGATGAGCTCCTAAATCCCACCATGTCCTCTACGATGGAGGCAGAGCCAGAGGCTGATGATTCAATTTCCCTGGGGGAGGTCACTGAGGTTGTCAAACAACTCCGGATTGATGAGATCCGCCCAGAAATGCTGAAAGATTTGGTCCACGTTTACACATAGCAGGGTATTTACAGAAACAAATATTTCTGCCCCCCCGTTTTCAAAAATAACGTCGTACACACAAGTACGTTTTTTTTTTTTTTTTTCTGTTTACATGAACCCCGCATATACGCCCCTGAGCGCCATCATAACTATGCCAAACCTGTAGGCGGCAGTGTAATGTGAAGGATAAAGCCATGCAAACCAATCAGAATTTTCAAAATCAACAGAATCAGAATTGGTGTTTATTCGCCATGAAAGTTTGCACAGACAAGGAATTTACTTTGGCAGGAGAGCCTACCCAGGCAGCCATTTTCGGCGCCAACAAGAAAAGTTACAGCATAACATGAGGAGAGAGGAGGAGAGAAAAAGGCAACCCCCAGACAATGCTCCTAGAGGAGTACAGTATGGGAACAGGCAAAAACCTCAGCACATAAGCCCAACATTTACACAGACACTTGCAACGGGGAGTGGGGGGGGTAGACAAGCAGCATCTGGACCTGCAGCCATGGTAGGCGCTGGACACAGACCAACCAGCCACCCAGGGGAACAAGCAGTCGAAGGCGTTGGATGGGGGTGGGGGGTGGTGGTATCTGTAGTAGGTGAAAGTTAGTGTGTGAGTAGGTCTGGGTTGGCGCCCTCGACCTAGGCCACAATCAGTCCGAGTCTCCCTATGCAGATTGTATTGGCAAGGAGACATCCTTGGTCATGACCCGGGTAGAGACCAAGCCACAGATGTAGGTGGGGGAGGGGGAAGGGAAGAGCAAGATTCAGCGCTCTCCAGGGGAGTTGTTTTCCAGCAACGGCCTTGGCCAAGGCCTGTGCTGGTTACGGGGCCGAAAGTAGATAAGATTGGTGTAGTTGTTTAGACGAGTAAACGCGACTCAATTTTCACGTCCACCCTTCAGGAAGGCCTCCAGCTCCTCGATCTTCCTTTGCGGAGCCGCAAACGTATCCCTGTTGTAATCCATATTACGCTGTAAGTTCACAGTCAGAGCTCCAACGGCTTTACCCACCGTATCAATCAGGTCGGGCAGCCTAAGTGGCTTTTGATGGCCGCAGCCGTATCCTTGACTTTCCGATATACAAGCCAACCGCCTATTCCAAACAGCAGAAAGCCTGTAATCACGGTTCCGAATATAAAGACGTCTTCAACGTCCTCCACGGAAAGCGCCGCTAGACACACGACATGCCAATTGTCCCACACGTCCATCTTGTAGCCAGCTGCGAACGTCCCGTCAGGACAGTTGGGTTCCCCCGAACCCGAGCTTCTCCTCGAGAAGATGGTGTCAATAGCATTGAGAGACCAGCTAATTAATTCCATGCTTCTAGTTTCGGAGAGTGGTGGTGAGAGAGTATCTTGAGACAGACAAGACAAGACAGAGCCAAGCAGGGAAGGTCAGGGAGGGGAGGAGAGAAATGCGACCGCCTTCGTCGAGAGCAAAAGAAGAGCAACTACGAATAACACGACCGACTTCCTTTACCTTTTAGGCGCGAGGTTCATTTGTTTGAATGATTCACAAATGCGATGCACAAATGTATTTCGTGATTCAGAAATGTTTCTCAATTCACAAATAAATGACCCCATTATGCTAGTTGTGTTCGACTTCATGCACCACCGGCGGTGCCGTCAGCCGGCTGCGTTGAAGCTGAGAAAGCCGTTGGCTGCTTCAAGTCAGCCGGGCTGCAGGCGACGCCGGCGCTGCATGAAGTCGAACGCACCTATTACTATAAACAGGACGCTCACATGACGTGATGCTTTTTTAGTCCCATACTGTGAGGTTTGAGAACCTATAACTCAGTTTAAGCTAGTGCACACGCAAACACAAAAACTGAGTTTTCAGAAATCTCCACTTGGCCGGAGTTTTAAGAAATGCTTGTTTTACGTGATAAAACCTCAGTTTTTGTGTAAATGAAAGGCCAAACCGCATGAAAATATATGCGTTTTTCTTCCGTGTAAACGGGGCCTTGGATGTGGAAGGGGTGTTGTGGATGACACAGCCTCTTCAACGTTGCATGGAAGTCTAGGACAGCGCCTAAGGAGTGGCAAGAGGGTTTGCGGTGAGGATCAGCACCTCTAAATCTGAGGCCATGGTTCTCAGCAGGAAACCGATGGAGTGCTTAGGGAATGAGTTATTACCCCAAGTGAAGGAGTTCAAATACCTCAGGCACTTCACCCTACTTGCCTCGGAGAATGTTCCTGTACTTACTGTAAGTCGCTGTGGATAAGAGCCTCTGCTAAATTACTAAATTCACAAAGCATTACATGTAGGGGTGCAAATAGTTGTACACATGGTTTTATATAACACTTTTTACTCATCTTTGCCAAGGGGTGCCAATAATTCTGGACATGACATATGGACATGTATTGCATCTGGTGTGTAGCAGCAACATTATGTAGAATGAAACTTATCAATCAATATGTGTGTACACACATAATTTCCTTTTGTGGTGGCAATGTGTACAGGAGTATGTGTGCAGTGCCTGTTTTACCTCACTAGACCAAGAGTGGTCTATGCATGTGCAAAGACATCCACTGGGTATACTGCATTAATTATATAAATGTATCCTGTGCATGTTTGTGTAAGTGTGTGTGTAAGCAAGTCTCCTGCCTGCCTGCCCAAGAGTTTGCGTATTTACACGTGTGTGTGTGAGCAATCCTTAAAGCGTTTTTGTTCCACGTTGTGTGTGTAAAAGTGTGTGGAGTTTCCTTCTTTTAAAATCTTTACAGCTGCCTTTTTTTCTTCCAGTGGAGATTTAACAACCTCTGGCTACTAGGTGTAATTCATGCCAGACTGCTTGCTCCATCCCACTTCCTTACCCAGGATGACACATAAGCCTACAGTACAGTACAAAACACTAACAACCTAAATTAATGCGTGCCAACTGTAGTGTTGTAAGCAAAGAGAGATTTCTGGTTAATTCCACTTTGAAAAGTGGTGTCAAATACCATTCATAACATGTACTGATAAAAAAGATCTGCTGGATGGCAATCTTCAAATCGTGCATTTTTTTTTAAACCTATCCTTTTTTTATATTACGAAAGTTACTTACATACCATGTAGCGCTGGGTACATAGTATGAGCCTGTACAAAGTGTCTGAAATAAGTAACCATAACAACAGGGACGGAGTCAAAGCCTAGCATGTAATTAGCTACAACAATGAGTGACTTCAATATTTCTTTAAACCTATTTGGAAAATGTTAATTTTCGGAATTTACTGTAAGTGTCGCGTAACCGCTCATCTCACATCCCATTTGCTATTCACCTCGCAAGTGGAAGCTGCGCGTCGGACGGTTCGCGCCTCCGCATCGCCCAGTATCAGGTGATAATGTACACCTCGTTGGGAATTATCCCTTACAAATATATAGGGTGACCAGGTGTTCTGCTTTTTGATTGACTCAAAAGTCCCTTCTCAGTTCATGCTCAAAAACTATAGCTTGTCCATATGAAAACCTTATGGTTGTGTCTCTCATACAAGAGAGAGGAAGAATAGGATTGAACGATGAAAAGACGATGTGTTCTGAGATGTCCCCAATTCATGGAAAGCCATCTGAGGTACCTCTCCCTACCTTCCTCAATCTTTCTCACTTTTTCTTCCTTGCACTCGGTATAAGTGTATTCAATGAACTATATTGCATTTTTTATTTTACAAATGACAATAACATAATAAAACAACCTGAAAACCTGTTGACTAACTAAATACCTTAATTTATAATGAATTAATTCACTTAAGTCCAAGTGTATCATGAACCACAAGCAGAAATGGGAAATTAAAATTGCAATACTGTCAGATTATGCTTGTTGCTGACATTACCCGTTTTCTAAAACTTAATTTAAAACTAAAAGAGAGTTTATCATAGAGAAGCAACATTCCATGTATAATGTAAACTTTCATGTCAATAAATGTAGAGGTGAGAAGGACCATTGTATAATGTGTAACAAAGGTAGTGTTTTCATGTCATTTTATAAAACAAATTGAAATGACACTAAGGTAGTTTTTATATAATGAATGGGCTAATGTGTGGAGTAGACTAAAATGATCAGAATTGTAATCTAACAAAATATGTAAAAGATGATTAGTCACCTTTCGGTCACACAATAGCAAGACTAGACTGTCTTCCTTTTATCATTTAGCTTCATCCCTCTGCGCTGTCTTTTCTCTTTCTCTCCAATGGCTACTTGTTTTTATTCTTTTGTACTTATTATTTCCTTCAGTGCTAAATCAGTTTTATTGAAAAATTGCTCCTGTGTCCATCAAATTGTCCATCAAAATGTAATGTTATTAGATGTTCTGTGTTGCTGAGTGCTCAATAGAGTGGACTTAGTACAGTATTCCATAATTAACTATCCAGGGTTAACCATAACCCTTAAATACCAGGGCTGTACCGGTTTAAATCCTGTCCACATTTGGCCTGAAGGCTAACATCCATGAAAATGTTACTGGATAAATGTATGACACTAAAAGGACTATAAAATAAATATACACTATACATTCATTCATGCACACACATCAAATATTTGAAATGTGTGTATACTTGTGTACTGCACACAACACACCATACACACAGAGGCATGAATAATAATAAACATACCATGGAACGCGTGTCTTATTACTTGTGTCCCTGTATGTAGGCTACATTCAACTTTTTCTCTAATCATCATCAAGACCCATAACTCCATAACTACTTCCACATGTTCATCCTCATCAACATAAAAGGATTTAAGTACTCTATTATGTTAATTCCTCACGCAGAAAGGAGGGAAAGCTTCGGCTGGAATCCAGTCAAATAATACATTGTACATTGACTTCCTTCAAACTGCTCATTCATACACTCCACTGTTCATGCTTTCTGTTATCATCTACAGTTCTCTCTCTTTCAATTTGTATAATTTTGTACACATTCATACTCTTTTCTGGAGCATTCATTGATTAGAGTGCAACCTTATAAACATGGCTGGAAGAGGGTTTAAGCAGTAGCGCTGCCTATTTTATGAGACCTCTGTAAGATTGAATGGGTTTACAGCGTTCTTGCACCAAACAAGTACATGTAAACTACCAACACACAGCTGAAGAGCATGCATTCTACTATAAAGTAATCTCTGCTTAATGTCTGAGACAGTATATGCGCACTACCTTGGTCTTCATGATGTCATCATCCCTGTGGATTTGTAGGATGTAGCCTGAGTTGCAGGTGATGGTGCAACGTGCGCCGTTAAAGTAGCCCAGACTGCTACACTTGAGCTCTGCATTGCGGATTGGAGGTTCCTGGCAGTCAATGGCCTCGCACGAGTAATGGACACAGCTATGAAAAAGACATAGAGAGAAAGGGAAAGAATGACAACAAACGTGAAGATGAGAGAGGAATATGAAGGATGATTCTTGCTCATTCACAAACACAGACACACTTGCACACACACAAGAAAGTATGGTTGTTATCGTAAAGGCCAAGAAAAGCAAAGGCAAAGGAGGTAGGGCATTGGCTTATTTGGTGTGCTTGCTCTCAGCACAGCACACGACTGTTCTCAAATATATATTTATTGACACCCTAACTCGTCCCTCAATTTTTTGCACTATGTAGACATGAAAGGTGCCAACATTTTTGTCAAGTTTACGAAAGTGTTGCTCTTACTTACTGAAGGTTCTGATGCACAGTTTAGGACATTCAGGCCGAATCCCAATACTCTGTCTTACCCCTACCCCTTAACCCTAGCCCTTAATTTTGCACGTTCCCTTGAGAGTAAGTGGTGTCCCAATACTGTTTTTGATCGAGGGCTAAGGTTAAGATGAAGGGGTATACACCCCTAAAAACCAAGTGAACTGCGCTACCTACAACAATGGCGGACATATCATCCAGAGAGTCCCATAAATGTAATATTTTCGGCTTAAATAATTTATAAAAAAATTATGAGTCTTGTTTTGTCTGCACAGGTCTGCACAGTCCTGTACACATGTATTTGCAACCATGTTCTTAATCGAATTGTTTTTTAACTCGCTAGTTCGCTACGCTAACGTTACATTGCTGATTTGCACAACATTCCCGCATTTTTCTGACTAGCATGTCTACAGTTTTAACTAAACTCCATTAGCAGCAAATTTCGTTTGATATCAGTGCATAACACTACTTGCTTTGTAGACATTGATATACATAACTGTAACAAAGTGGTGTCTCATTTCATAGGGCTATGTAGCCCTCACCCCTCAGTTTCGAGACACAAGGGCTAGGGCTAAGGGGTAGGGGTAAGACAGAGTATTGGGATTCGGCCCAAGTCTTTGTGGCAACAAGAGTCACAAACATTGCTAAGGTCATAACGTAACAAACCAGCTAAAATTGACCTACAGTTAAAGTCTGGTTCAGTTCAGCAACTACCCTCTAAACACACCCATGTGGGGCCCATGTGGGTTGGATATGGGCTGGTGAGTGGGCAAGCCCAGATGGGCTGATGGTGGGCCTCACATGGGCCCTAGATAAAACCCACATGGGCAACCCAGGTGTCCCCCATCTGGGGACCACACTAGCTGGGCCCCATGTGGGCTGATTATGGGTCCCTGCTATTCTACACTTAAGGGTAATAACCATTTTTATTATTATGGGTTAACAAATTCATTTTTGGGGCTTATTTTACGGTCCGCCCATACAGTTCTTTAAAAAAGCTACAATAACAAAGACACCAGTAATACAATAAATTAAACCTTTTTATTTAAGTAAAATTAAGAAAACATGCTTTTGCTCATTGTTCCCTCACTGTCACAGACAGAATTAGTTACTTTTCACCTCAAATGAACCTGAAGCCTTTATTGATTGGTTGCCTGTCGGCCCTGTCTGTTACCCCCCCGGTCCCTAGCACCAATGAGCCACTTGGAGACCACCTCTCGGCATCTTTACAGGTGATTTGGCTGGTCATGGTGTTTTTCTTTAAGCATCCTGCAAGAAACAAATATAATGGTCACTTACTTCATATGTGCCAACAAAAGTCTCAGCCAGGACTGTAAAAAAGAGCACTATATAAATTAAGATTATTATTAAAACGACACACATACTCTTGAACACACAAGTTAGGCAACTGAAAGACAAGTACGAACACACTGCCCAGCCAGGACAACAAAAGCTTACACATACACAATATTTAAAATTGACATCTTTATAACGTTAGGGTATTGTGACACCTTTCTAGTGTCAGTACAACTTAAAACATATCCATATGCACACCTACCACATATTACTTCATACAGTTTTAAGGCCTTGAACTGTCTCTTCCCATTTCAGCCCACAAAGTTGTACTGCCTGGACAGGCCATGGTCTAGGAGGAAGGTCATCATCCTTCTTGTGGCTTTGTCAACAGTCCCCCCCCCCCCCCCTTGTCAGTCACAGCTGCAACCTGAAGGGGAACAAAGGCAATACAAAACCAAGCAAATGTATCTTTATTGGTCACTGGAGTAAACCACTCAACATGAAATAACTGCCAGAAGCATGGCTGTGAGCACATTTGGGAAGTTTCAGATCAAATTCACTGCTAGCCCCCCAATAAAATGTAATTGAGTTGCACTACTAGACTTAACATACATACCAGTTTGGACATGAAGTTTGGGTTTGCCAGTTTTTCTTCCATGATTTCCAAATCATTAATTGTCTTTAGAGGGAAACCCTCTGGGGTAGAAGAGATGATGGTGCCAATGTTGCCACGCTGTTGTAGAAGCGTTTGTAGCATCCTCCCTTGGATTTTTTGTGTCTCTTTCGTTTCCTCAAGTAGTGTTAAGATGCGGACAAACATGTTGTCCCTAATTTTTCTGGTGACGTGGTGACGGGTTGAAACATCGGGCCATCTAAGGTTACCCAGAGGAGGTGGAAGTGTAGGCCTAGTAGATGGAGGCAGTGGAGGGTGGATGGAGGCGGTGGAGGTGTCTGCGTAGATCCGGGGGCTGACAGAGGCAATGGAGGTGTCTGCGTAGATCTGAGGTTGGATGGAGGCAGTGGAGGTGTCAGCACATATCTGAGGATGGATGGAGCCGGTGGAGGTGATGACCTGCGGGTGGATGGAGGTGTAGGCCTGAAGGGGCTGTTGGACCAATTGTCATCATCCTCATCCTCACTGGACAAAATCACTCGCCTAGAAATGTATAATATTCAAGCACAATCAATGAGTTAAAACATTTTAACAACAGTTGGTTAAAAAATATATACATTTTGGACAACAGGTGACACCACTATACACAGGATTCGTACACATTTCCACCAGAGAATTTCCATGATTTTTTGTCTAATTTCCATGACCTTATATTCCCCAAAACAGCACATCAACTAGCCTACGAGAATAGAAAACTACTCTTTCAAAACAGTCCATGGGAAATTTGAATTAAAATTAAGGATTATCTACAGATTTATAATACATAAAAAATGTTGCCCAACACTGACACACCAGTAGGCTATATTTCAGCTATAATATTTCATATTTCAAGAACTAATGACTTGAGACGAAATCACCTAATTCACTGTCCACTGATCTAAGTCCAAGTGCAATCATTAAAATGCCACCAGCTGGTAAAAGCAGAGAAATGGGCATTTTACAGTTTTTTTTTTTACAGTTTGTTAACTATGCCTGTTCGACTGCCTTGCTAACAAGTTAACATCCAATTCCTTCTAAACAATACCTTTAAGTCAACCACTCAAAATATGCTTGATATTGACTTAATAAATTAAACTCATCTGTTCAACGGCATGATTTAACCAGGTTTAATTACCAAAGCTACACAGCTACCTCACTGGTTTACATTCGCTTAAAGCTAGGTAGTTCCTGTCCTAACTAATACTCTCCAAAAAAGCTTTTGGTTAACATCATGCAGTCAAAAAATATATTAAACATAGAGGCAGATTCTTACCTGCCTTTTGTCCACAGGACACCGTCTTGATTTTGCGGATCCTTAATGGACAGCAGAGTACTACTCAAAGGTGGCAAAGTTGTTGCTGGGCAGACTTCTTTCTTTTGCTCTGTGATTGGGGAGATGTGCACTGCACAGTGGAGTGCGCACTGCTTACTTTAGGGTTTGAATTTTTGGGGGGGAAACCGTTAGCAAACTTGTCTATTGAAAGTAGTATAGTGCTTAAGACCACTATTAAATTGCTATGGCTACATTTCTAAATAGCCAATAAAAAGTGTATAAAAAGTGGACCGATCCCAATGGCTATTGTTAAAAATAGCATCAATGTCTGACATAAGCAATTTGGAATGTCTTGGGAGTGGAGCCCAGCTGAAGGCCACTTAGTTTAGCCCATCTACTGCCCATGTGGGACCCAACAACAAGGTCCACTCTGAGACCATGCCCAGCCAAAGCCCAACTAACCCAAGTGAGGCTAATGTGGGCCACAACTGTACGTGTTTGCAGGGTAGTTAGCTAATTAGCTTCTGGGAGATGGCTAGCTAGCTAAAACTGCACAGGCCAGGGTAATATCTTATGTGTAACTAGCAGGGTTTCCTGTGATTATTGCCCTGTATTTTTGACCGTTTTAGCAAAAAGTACTTTTACACTAGAGTAGTTTTCTATAAAACAGATGTTGGCTCCCCTTCTTTCTGGTAAGCAGTCCAACACGACAATAGTTGTTTAGTTACAGGGGTGGCGCCAGAGAATTTTTAATGCAGGTGCCGAGGGGGTGGTAGATCATTGACAGGGGGAGCTGCGCAATATATATATATATCTATATTTATACATATATAATATAAATACTATCAGGTCCAGAGTGGGACCCATTTTCAGCCCGAGAGTGTAATGGCCAAAATTCAGCCCATCCCCACCAGGATGCCTGACATACGAGCCCATATGGTCTCAGCTTTGGTAGGGACACTGAACACCCCCCCCCCCCACCACCACCACCACTACCCACCCCAATGGAGCTGTACTAGGCCTACATCATCTGTACTGGACTTCTGAGCAATTAAATAATGATTTATATTTGGGCATCCCAATTTATAGCGCCTTTTTACTACTTACAAGTATAAGTGTGAATGATAACATTCATGGGTAACATTTAAAAACATCAATTTAATGCAATGTTTACCAAAATGGACAAATTCAACTTCTCACCTGAACCCCTGATGCTGATTCATCACCAACCTGCTCTACATCTTTAGCTTCAGGGTGCTGTTTTTCCTGCACAGTAATTCATCAATTTAATACAGACACTAACCATGCTTAGTTGACTGCTGACATTGGTCGAGATTACAGGGATAGCCATATTACTATCCCAGGGATCCTATAGGCCTACTTATTACCAGTTAATATCACTTTTGAGTTGCTAGCGTCCTGGTACTAGGCTAAACTAGCATGGTCCCATTATGTGGTTAGGTTAGCTTTATCCTTCTGGCTTCAACAAGATCAGCTAGGCTACTGCTAACACAATGGTCGAAAGATTGCAGACGCTAGGGATGGATTTAATACAAGCAAAAGTTACATGCTCTACTTGTTTTGTCGGAAAAGGGCAACCCTACCCTCTTGCCTCACATCTCTTTATCAGTTTCTAGTAGTATTTTCTATTCTGAACAGCCTGTACACCAGAGGGCGCACTAGGTAGATTCTGACTTCCTCTGCATTGATTGGGCATGATTGGGCATTATAAACAAGTGCAAGCGCCCATGCTCAAACAATGCAGCGGAAGACCACTGAGACGCCACTGGTGAGTAGCTTGGAACCATGAGTTAGTTGCAAAGTTGTATTTCTGTTGTTGACCGAATGTGGTCTAATTGTTATTGTGAGCACTGAGAATCAGTTTCTTTCTTTAAGGTTTTCAACCTGTTATCGTGCTGGTGTAAAACTTACAATAAAAAGCACTAAAGCCGAGTTGTGCCTCGCGTCTATCTGGGTCTTGCCAAGTGGACCAGCATTACTAAGGAAGAACTTGACACTACTACGCCAACAACTTTCAAAACATGTTTCCATTGTACAGGGCTCGACATTAAGGCTTGTCCGGGACAAGTGGATTTTTTTGTAGTGCAAGTGGAAGAGAAATGTACTTGCCCCACTGGACAAGTTAAAACTCAAACAAAATAAAATGCTATGTTACTTCACGATTATATTTTACTGATTTTATTTGACCGATTTCTGCATTAGCAAAACGCAAAAAAAGTGTCTTCGTCGCAAGATCTCTACAGACTTTGCAGCTAATTTAATGCTCAACACTTGAACGGGGGCTTATTGAAAGAGGAATTATTAACTGTGTCTCAGTTACACTATCAGGGCTTTGAAATCCTGTGACTTGTTCAAGTAGGCATATGGCTAGTAGAAAATAACATTTCACAATCATTTCAGTAAATCAAGCAGCGCTGCAAGACCCAGTGACATTTTCTACAGCGTCGCGGAGTTGCTTTACTCCGTGTGCCTGCGCCTCGTCCATTACGTCTCACGGCCAAAGCGTGAGAGTTGGCAGCCCTGTTAAAAGGTGTATAACGTCACTGTGTCCAATCCCGACCGGTTATTAGCTAACATTCTGAGAAAATGCCACTTCAAATATTGATAAAAATGATTGTATCATGTTTTCAGCTGATTTACTGATTTCACGTTAAGCTTTAACTTCCTACCTTTCGAGCTAAATATTGTAAAAAAAAATAGAGTTAGCTTATCCTTTACTAGAGCCGGTAGAAAGACGCTGGCGCCGGTAAATTAGCCGTGCGCTACCTTGTCGAAACCCGACCGCACTTATACTTGTAGTTAACACTCGCTGCTGCTGTTTTTTTTTTGCTGTCTGACCATAATGCTGTCAATATATCCGGGGACAATAAGATATCATGCTTCAACATCTCAAAACTATGCGATAAAATCTCAATTTGACTGTTTACCACCACCTGCTGGATATTTTGTTGAACTCTTCTCATGTCAGAGTAGAGAACGTCGCCCGAGCGTCGCCTGAGTGGTCTTTCGGCTTTCTCTCATCAATGTAACTTTCCTAAATTATTTAGATATGTAAAAGTCCATATATGTTTATGAAATTTGACACGTAGATTGTTTGGTATGCCTAAAATAATATTACTTACACTTTGTTAGCGATTGCAAAATAAAATGGTGGCAAAAAGACCGGAAACTGGGTAGTTTACAGCGGTCGGGATTGGACACAGTGACGCTTCTTTACAGTTGAATATTAGCTGATATTTAACTACATACATTTAACCGATACAAATGTTGCTAATGCTTGCTAGGTACACAGCTGCCGACGCTAGCTAGCTAGAAACGTAAACACTAATTATAATAATTATAAATCTTTACCCGGATAAGTGAGTTTTGTACATGGACAAAAGTAAATGTACTTGTTCAAAGGACAAGTGCCTCAAAAAGTTAATTTCGAGCCCTGCCATTGTAGAATGGGTGGCGATGTAAGGCTAGCAGGTTTGCACTGTGTGGGTAGTTTTCCAACTAGCTCACTAACAACGACCTTGCTAGCTAGCTACTTACTCTCTGGGTGGTGAAAAAACTTCTGATACATCTCTTCTTTTTGGGTGACATTTTCCTATCTACAAAGCACAAAGGGGTCAGAAATATCAATGCTGAGACCAAACGAAATACTAATATGAGGCTTTATTATTTCCTGGCGTATTTAGTAGTCTACCGTGTCAGACTACTGACAGCTCTCTTTCTGCAAGTCAAGATTCACAAAGTGTTTCTGACTGCCACTTCAGACAATTAAATGACAATCTTGTCTAGCAGGCTCGAGGGCGCATTGGTTAACTTGAAAATGTATTTTTCACTTTTCTGGGCGAGGAACAATAATACAAATGAGTTTTGCAAATATATTGTGCAAAATACTTTTTCAGAATCAATCCAAACTGCAGCACAAATCAGTTCGCTAAAATATTGGTGGGGACAATTTTGTCATCTTAAATATTGATGGGGACTAGTACCTAGTGTCCCCCCCTAAATCTACGCCCACGTTCGAGCCATACATTGAACATTCGGGGCTTAACCCGAACCAAGGACCTAGTCAAGGTTTTTATGTGAGCTGAAATCAGGATTTCACGTTATATCGCGCTAGCGAGATTTTTTGCATTTATTTCAGTGCAAAATCGTTTTTTGAGCTTTATGTAATATAAACATTACGTTTGACTCATATTGTTATATTTTCCGAAAATTACAACCCACATTTTTACCTGAAAGATTCAGGGCTTTTGAGAAACCATATTTTTCCCACCCTTGCAGAAACCTAGATTTATGAAGTGACAGATAAAAAAAATTGTGTCTTTTTCAGTTCCTCCTGCCATCTTTTTCCCATCCATTTTATTATTTTCTTATCAGCTTAATCTTGCTAACACCCTCCACAACAATAAATGATGGTTTAGGGTTGTCTCCACGAAAACAACACGCACTTGTGATTGAGAAAGAGAGCATGCACGCCAACTGAAAACTGCACTTTTTAATGCACGGTCTGATCATGCGCTCATTTTGATTAAAACCTAGTGTAACCTATTAGCTTACTTATTAGTCACACAGTTAACAAACTTAACACATATCGTTTTATTCGATGTGTGAAAAAACAAAGAGAAAGCAGGCGATCTGCTGGCCAAATTTATGAGCGGGCAGAGCGGCCCACCGGGAATTCTCTCGATTCTCTTGATGGCCACTCTGGGCCTGAATACTATTACTAAATGAGCAATATTTTAGGGGGTGCTATCGGGGTGCTTTGGTCTTTCTTGGGGGTGCTAAAGCACCTGCTAGCCCCTCCCTAGCGCCGCCCATGGTTAGTTACCCCGGTGGTCTGAAGCTAGAAGCAAAACAGAGTATGGAGGAAGAAGCAAAGCAAAAGGACTACAGCTGGCGTCTCCAGATGAGCCAAATTATACATTATGGGCCCTATTTAAACTATCTGAAACGCAAGTATCAAACTCGAAACGCATGTAACGTCTAACTGTGGGCGGAACTCGGGTGCTGTTGCTATTATACCGGTGGGATAAATGACTCTTGCGACCGACGCAAATCTAAAATGGGTTGGTCTGAAGAAGCTACATTACTCATAAGTGTGGTTTGAGCGTAACGTTCAATAAACCAATCAGAGCGTCATCTCACATTCCCTTTAAAATCAGGTGCGCTTGTTCCATGGCGGATTGCTATTATAAGGGCGGATTTGCCAGGCGCATGCCAGGAGCGGTTCACCCAGAAAACATTTTAGACATCCTCAGACGAGGGTCAAGAGCAGTGTTGGGCAAGTTACTGAAAATTTGTAATTAGTTACAGTTACTAGTTACTTATTTTAAAGGTATTTGAATTACTTTACCAGTTACTTTATAATAAAAGTAATTAGTTACTAGGGAAAGTCAGCTTTTTTAATGTAATGAACACTACTGAAAAGTCAAACACAATAAACATATTTTTTAGACCTATTTATTGTAATCAACAGGGCAACAGTCCTTCAAATCAAGCAGTAGTACAAAAGTCCCTTTTAATACTTAACTTAATACAAAATAACTATCTCAGTCATTTAACAGTGTTTTTTTTTACCACATTAGGCCCAATGAAATAAAAGTGATTGGCCTACAGTATTAACACTAATTAAAAGAGAAAACAAAGGTGCCTTGAGGTGCTGCATATCATTGAATATGTGATTTAACAAAAGGTTAACAAAATGGTTTAACAAACATGCCTCATAAGGCAAAGCTAAATATAACGAAGTTAAGTCTTGTACTCGCTGTGAAATATTTTACTGTTGACTGTTCTTCTACAGGTACAGTCCTGCCCTTTTTGTGGTTCATGTTGTTTTAATTTGTAACTCGTATAACTGCATGCTCTTATGGGCGGGGATGGATTAACCAACGGGCCTACCGGGCCCAGGCCCAGGGGGCCCATAACCCAGAGCCTCGGCGTATCGTCGCTGTTATTAACTTGATGTACTAGGGTATTGATATGATGATTTGCGCCTAGCCGGTATATGCTAGGCTTAAGTCATTAATGTCTTTAACAGGGCCCCAAAAGTCCTACTGATTAAAATTAAAAATTGCCTAAACATTCACTTTGAAGATGTCACAAGAAAGAAACCTTCATGATACCTTTCAAGTGAGTGTTTATCCCCTCAGTTTATCTATAGAACTTTAGAGGGGCTGAGTACTCAATATGGGCCCTTCAAATTTGTAGGGAGAACTCCAAAAAGCAAGTGCAAAACAATAGCATTAGAAGCACCCCCAACACACTATTTATTGAAGATATAATATTGTTAAGTACTGTCTACCCACTTGACATGTTTGTGTATTAGAAACTGCAAGTGGCAGCTCGGATCTAGGACGGATCTGAGAGACCACAGATAGAGTGCGGCTAGTTAGATCAACACTTGTAAAGCACTTTGAGCTGCAATTCTTGTATGAAAAGTGCTATATAAATAAAGTCTTACTTACTTACTTAAGCCTATGATGGTAATTTTTCAAGAAAGAGAGAGGGTTGTGTGGGCTACAAATGTACACTCTAGTCTATGGTTACAACTATCAATTATGTTTGTAATATAAACGTTGTTTATTTTGTTGATTACTCGAGTACTTTTGCGTTTTTAAACAACAATATAAATATTATTCCTGAAAAAAAAAATATTGCCAAGAGAAATGTTTGTTTTTTTTTTGCGGTGAGGGGGGGCCCTTGACACATCCAGGCCCAGGGGCCCATGGTTTCTTAATCCGTCCATGCTTATGGGTCTTCCCTTTTGGCACTTGTTTAGTTTTTTTTCCACAATGTATGCTTCATGTTTTGGCTGCTTGCAATGTTTGGGACTACCTCGTTGTTATGATCAGTGACCTATGCTCTTTTGTAAAGCTCTCTCTTGGAAGTCGCTTTGGATAAAAGCGTCTGCTAAATGCATAAATGTTAATGTAATGTAAATATAGATAAGAGATTAGATTCTCAAAAATCAATCTCAATCTCTACCACCTATATCTGGAGACATGGAGATGCATTGAGCATTCTTTCATATTGATAATAATAAGCTTAATGTAGATTTTTCATATGAAGATTTCTGAGATGTACATCATGTTATCAGCATATAAAATTCAGAATTGGTATAGGTTTAGTAGCCTAATAATTATGTAGGCTACATAAAAAAAAGCATCTCCCTAAAGCATGACTGGACAGTTCAGAAATGATCAAATTTGTGTTCAAACCTGTAGTCTTTTCCACAGATCACATCCTTAGGATGTAAGCTTTCAGAAAAAACATATAGCCTACTCCATTTACCAATACCGAATTTATTATGCATGGGCAGCACACTAATATGGAGAGATATTGTCTCATTAGATAACATCCTGAAGGTATAAACTTTCAGATTATATATGGTTTTAATGGTTGAATCAGTTTTGCGTTCGTGTTACAGACTAACATGTAGCAATAAAATTCTGCGAATTGCCAAAATTACAAGTTGAGCAACCTTATTTAAATTGGAAGACAATTCTGAAATAGTTTTTTTTCTTCTTTTTTTCAGTCGTTAGAAAAACTAGCACGTTAGCTATGGTTAACTCCAGGTTAGCTCACGGTTGTTATGGCACACCATAATACCATATAACACCAGCAATTTATTTTGTAGCTATTTGGAAAAAACATCCTCTTTCTGCCTTAAACAGATGCCTAGGTCTGAACACGGCCAAAAGCACAACATATTTCAGACCCAGATTAAGAAATCAAGAAATGCTGTTCCACTTGTAATGGGTAAATAAAGTATGGTATTGCCTAGTGCTAGATGTAGGTAAAAAGCTTGCTTATCTAGCTAGCAATAATCATAATGTTTGCAGAAGGATCTTTGTGACTTAACTAATGCTATTATAGTCAGAGAATGTCTATAAGGGTGCTTTGGCCACTGAAGGGAAAACTGGGCAACTTTGACTTACTTTCCTCTTCCTCTAAAAAACCCTCCTTATGTCCATCTCGTCTGTGGAACAGTCATGTCTGAAGTGCTACTAGCTACAAGCGCGATGCGTCGATCAAAGAGTATGGGAGTTGAATCTGCGTGCTTGATGCTGTTTTTCTAGAAAACGTGGAGTGGAATTCTATTGCTATGGGTATTCTGCCAACTTATAAAGTGGAACAGATTTGATTGTGAAGCAATGGAAAGACCGCTGGACTAGTAGACCAGTCATGCACTAATATTTTGATCGCAAATGTGGGGGGGTCCAAACGTTACATTGCGGCGACGCCCATGACTGTAGCCTACTAGTAGTAGTAGGCTACAGTCATGTCAGTGGGCGAGTAGAGTCTGTGACTCTGAGGCTAACGTCAAAACAAGACGCGGTCTCACTCAAATTCCAAGTTTTACACAAATCACAAAAATATGTTGACCCGCTGGCTGTCTTCACAATCGCCGTATCTTTAAAACAATGTTCTCCATTTGGATGTAGAATTGACCCTGGTACGAAATTAAGAAAAAACTCATCAGACGCAGATCGACAACACTGTTGTCGACACTCGTTGACAACACTCACTGTTGTTCCTGCCGCAATCGTCAATGGAGGCTGACGGGGCTTTCACGTAGCAAAAAAAATCAACGTTTTTACAGCAACCTACATTCAAATCTCACCACCTGGATGTTTTCACAATAGTCATATCGTCATAACATTTCCCTCTTTCTGTTTTTTCGTGTAAAATTGAACTACAAAATTAGCTACGAAAATACTACTATGACGCTTTCTAGCATGGCTGCCGCCTAAAAGACTAGGCGGTCTCACAGGCGACCCGCACTCGCTCAATTTAAAAAGACTTTAGCGACCTAAATCAAAAATCCGAGATGGCAGTTCCACTCGAAATTGCTTTCTCAAAAAAGCCAAGTGGTTGGGATTTTTTGGGGGTGGGATTTTTCAGTTGTAATCCAAGCTCCAATTTGCGTGCTAGAACGTCTCTATCACGTTGTATCCATGCGTCGTTGCTAACGTGTGTTGACGTGGTGACGTAGCTAGCAGAGATTACCCTTTGTCGACTAAAGGCACTTTGGCGCCACAAAAACGTTGTAACCTCCTAAACTGTGCAACGGAACGTAAATCCCAATACAAGCAACTCAATCACTAGTAAGACGAAACTTTTGACACCTACGTTGTCTATGTAGTCCAAATATTGACGGATCCTTAGGGGGGCAAAAATAAATAAAAACTAGAAAAGGCTGTTCCTGCGAAACAGCAGTGAGAATGCTGAAAACCTGAATGGGGATAGCTGACCATGCTAAAAAAGCTGAACATTGTGAACATTTTCAGGAAGTTATAAGCTGAAGCTTCAAAGCGACCGAAAGGTATTTTAAATAGGGGCTGTAGCTGGACGAAGGCATAAAACTACAGAAAAGAAGAAAAATGCTAAACACAGTGAAAAATAATCTGAAAGAAGAGAAACAATGCATAAAAATTTGAACATTTAGTAAAAAAATATTTACTGGAGTTTCAAAAGGCCTGAAATGTATGTTAGAAAGGACCTGCAGCAAGATGAAGGCAGAAAAGTACAGAAAAGAGGGAAAACATTTAAAAGTACTGGCAGTTGGAAGATACTGCTGTGAAATGTATTTTTGAAAGGACCTGGAGCAAGATGAAGGCAGAAAACGGAAGAAAAGAAGAAGAAAAATGCTAAACAAAAAGGGGAAAATCTCAGAAAGATGAGCTGCAGGAAAATTTGAAAATTGAGCAGAAAACCAGTTGCTCAAGTCTGGGTTGAACGAATTTGAAGGTAAGAAGACCACACTGGAATGACTGGAACTTGCTGGAAAAACGTAGCAACCGCTGGTCATTGGCAACAGACTGGCAACATTTCTAACCTAGAATCTCAAAACGGAGGAGAAACTAATTATGCGTGCCTGCACACCCAGTCCTGTTCAGACACTTAATTTAAGATTACATCAAAATAATAATTCATAGTGCAGGGTTGCTGATTTTGTTGTTGTCCCTGGTGAGTTTTTTTATAGTAAATAACAAGATCATGCTACATCTAACCAGCGGATCATTTCTTGCAAGTGTGTCAAAGTGGTATGTATTAACACCGTAGGCTTGAATAATAACCGAAGGCGTGAATCTAGAGAGAGAGGATGCAATGGAAGATTTCCTACATAAGTATATCTACTACTTGGAATTGAAAACTGAGAAAATATTTAGAGTAAAGACAAGTTACTTTACATCTGTGTTCAATATCGTCAATTAAAAGTAAAAACTTTCCAGTTACTAAGCGTTTGTTCGTAGGATTAACTCCAGCTGCAGCAAACACTTAGCGTTACTGTTAGGGAGGACAATAGAACGCGTCATTTTTGGCCAAGGCTAACCAACTGTCAAACACTGTGGAACGCCGGTAGAAGACGCATTGAATCGAATGCTAAGTTAGCCTGAATGTAGCTAAGAACGCCACTGAGAAATCTGGCACCGGAATTTTAAGGTCCATGTCCTTTTCTTAGCTCTGTAACTAGCGACTGCTATCGAGATAAAAACAAACATGCCAGTTAACATGTAGACCCTTACCCCCTTAATGCTATCAAATGTTGGTTGCAATACGCATTGAGAAAGTATATGAAAATAATGTTTATAGTTTTTGTTGCTTTGGCTACCTTTCATAGAAGGTCGGCACAACCGGGAGACATATCTTAAATGAAAGAGTAGGTTGTTTTCTTCAAAATAAGGTATATTTAGTCAATTTTAAAACATATACATTTTGAGAAAAATCAAGTTGAAGTCATGTTGATGAAAATCCCATAGGGATGCATTGAAATCTGAACGTTCTATTGAGAAAAAGATAGTTTTTTCACTTGTAACTTTTTTCAGCATGTCGGCACAACATTGACACTTCCTGAAAAGCTAGGTCAGGTGGAAATACGTCATCAGCCAAATTTTTTTTTTAAATCGAAAGACATACATTTTTGTTTTTGGCCTCTTGTATGAGTTCCAGCCTATTCTCCTTCAGCTACCTGTGACGTCATGACCCTTGGACGGATGAGTCACGCGTGAATGATTTTGCACGGCGCTGCAGACTCTTCCTTATAGCCTAGCATGTCATTTATCATTGGCAGGACCCAATTATTAGGTACTATTGTTAATCGTATGGCGGACATTGACCTTAATACTATGTAGACAAAGGTCTCGGTCATGGTGACAGGCTTTTTAAACATATCTCAAGACACTTTACATATATATTTTCAATGTATCGAACACAATAAACATTGGCAAAATAAAACCTCTCCTCTTGGTAACTGTTTTTAAGAAATGTTTCTACCGAAATGATTCATGGTAGTGGTATGCAAATGTTTTCGTCACGTAACACAAATCTTAACCATTCATTGGCTTATTATTGTTTGTCAAGAAAAAGTGTGAAAATTCGTTCTTCTTGGCTATTTTTCTATAAAGTATCCACGACACAAAGGCTGATTCACAGAAAACCACAAAAACTGCTGAAATTACATTCACAGGTGAGGGGGAGTGGCACACTAATACTTGCAACAGTTTAGGTATAATTTTAGATCCAAATTGTCGTCGGGTTTGTAGTAAATTAACATTAG
This sequence comes from Hypomesus transpacificus, assembly GCF_021917145.1. Taxonomy (NCBI): domain Eukaryota; kingdom Metazoa; phylum Chordata; class Actinopteri; order Osmeriformes; family Osmeridae; genus Hypomesus; species Hypomesus transpacificus. The sequence goes on along the minus strand of NW_025814032.1, from coordinate 1,043,596 downwards.
AAACATTAACAAATGGCGTCATCATGGAGATTATTACTTGTACAAAAAAAAATGCCTTTTCAAGTGCCGGCGCTTCTTGTGATATTTAATATTGTAAAACATAACTTTGAACTTCACGAATATGACTTTGATCATGTAATATGGAAAAGAGTGCATACAGTTGCAAACAGACTAATGAAACAATTCAATAACTTTGTCAGAGTTAGTGATAAAGACTCATGTCTAGGTAAGGTGTTTGAGCTACCGCCTCCATATGGGCGTGAAGTTGCAGAATTTCCGCCCTGCGCGTCTCATGATGCCGGTGAGACAACTCAAAATGACATTTTTGATGTTAGAGAAGCTAATGATTTAGTGATTGGTTTACATGAACAAGTTAGCATAGTTAACAACACTAAAATAGAGTACCAAAAAGTAGATATTGATAAATTAACTAAGGAAAGTAAAGATATGGGGCTTAAAATATACCAGGCTGAGAAAGAAATAAAATCGCTTAGAGCTAAATGAATCAAATCGACGGAAAGACAAAGTCTGGTCAACGTACGTAACATAAATAGAAAAATTAAGACGATCAAATAGATCACCTTAAAGCTCAATGTGGGAATTTGCAAGTAGCGCATGAGTTCGAGCAGGTTAATGCAGAGCTCAAAACAGAGAGAGAGAGACTAGAGCAGAACATTCACAACTTGCAATTCCAAATGCAAGGTCTTAGGGTAAAAGATAAAAGCAAAAACCTCAAGCGGAAAGATGTATCTTTACCGGACAAAATGACCGATTTAAATGACCAAATACAGTACTGGCAGGATCGAAGTGTTAAAGCTGAAGATCAGACCAGAAGCGCGTTAGTCTCAACGTTAGATGGTCGTGTATATAATGATAAAACTAGGCAGACCGTAATGGAGCTGACTTCGGTATTAGGGGGTAAGTATGAATAAAACAACGGAGGTAATAGATTGCGTTTTAAAAAACATGTCAGGATTAGAAACAGAGCGTTTACTTAGCGTGTCAACGTGTAAAAATTGAACACTAGAGGCCAGACATGTATCCTTGCAGCAGATTAAAAGTAGGTTGATAGAGGAAGACAACCTCACCCTTACAACAGAAGGTACAAGTAAACTGGGCCAGAAATTCGGAACCGCTGGGGTTTGTTTTTCTGATGGGACTAGGCTACATATAGGTCTTAAAGAGCAAGCATCCGGCTCTGCCCAATGCACTTTCGACACAATTGTTGAAATGGTGCATGATGTAGTCAACACGGTGCATGCAGAGGACGATAGGGGTGGGCTCTCAGACAGGATCTTTTCAAAAATTACTAATTTGGTAGGCGATAGAGCAAGTACTGAGAAGAAATTTAATGAAATACTCTCTCAGTACCGTATGCAAATATTGCCAGAAATAGTCGATGGTTATACTCAGTTACCTGACTCAGAAAAGTCTAAACTTGCTGTAGTCAATGAATTGTTTTGTGGGATGCATGTCATTGATGGACTGGCACATCAAACAGGTGTTACTTTAGATATGTGGGAGACATTAGTTTTTAAAGGAGATAAGGTAGGTTGCGTAAAGTTAGATTCAACCCTTAAATCAGGGGGGGAGAGCGGTACCGTGAGGCTCATCCGTTCTGTTTGTAAGACCGTGCAGGAGCGCGGGTGTGAGAAGAGTGGCAAACCCGTCCAGTTCAGAACCTTCTTGTTTAATAAGCACGGTTCTGATCATGTTCCATTGGTTCCATTCAAAGGTAACCGTATTAATGTAACGTTCCATAATGCAGCAGGAGTTTACTATCTTTACCCTGACTTGTTGGAATTTACACGGTTATCTCAAAATGAGAACAGGTTAGTTCAGGCTGTCCATGCTGACCTTAATATTAGTCAGTTTATAGCAGGTTGTAGGGCATTAGGGCTCATCTCCAAACAGGTTACAGAACCATTCTGTAGAGTTCTTTCCAAGAAAGAACATGTATTAGCAATGAATGATAGGTATAGAACGCTTGTTATAAAGCTTAGAGAGTGGCAGGCAGACAGCAGGCAGTTTATGAAGGGTGAGGTCACTCTGTTTGAGGATGTAGACATCCACAGAGGACCCATCTTAGATACGTTGTTGGAGTCAACGTCAGAAGAGTTTGATGCTATGACTCAACAAGTTCTAGAACTTGTATTTGCTAGTTTAGTGAAAGTTTGCTGTAGGTTGGTAGCGGACCACTTGGAACATGGACGGTATGATGATGTGTCTGAAGATCAGTATCATGTCCTCAGATTAGTGCCCAAAACAAATGTTTCGTGCGAGAGGGATTTTGGGATATTTGATTATATCAAAGTTCAGGGCCAGCAAAATACCATTATAGGGTATGGTCATGTTTAAGCAGAATAGGTCCTGGGAATGATTGTCAGGGTTAGATCCAGATAGAAGAACTGAAGTTCTCGCCTCAGCTCGGACATCTGTGAAAGGGCAGAGGGCACTGTTCTGTGAAAGAATGCATAGAATTAGAGAGGATAAATTGCATGTGCTTAGAAACCAACAGGATAGGCAGGTAGTTAGAGAAGTTCAAGCAGTGCGCAGGAAACAACAGCTCACTCTTGAAATTGGTAAGTATGGTGGACTATGGACAAGCGAGTTAGAGGTTAATGAACAGGTAAGTAATTTAGGGAGATTTAATACTAGCAGTATTTGCACAGTTAAAGTTCCGTCGTTTTGTGTTGGGGCAGAAAAATTATAGTGGGATTTTAAATATATCAAAATATGGCAAGAGGCTCCCTGTAGATCAGCTCATCAGTAATCTGAAGAGTGTTGTTGTTAATCCCATCGAGCCTGTAGACACTAGTTTAGATGAAGGGTGTGGAGCTGCACCGGCTGATCTTGTTGCTGATAGGAAGGTAGAGTTTTTGAGGGATGCTGCTGAACAGCACCTTAAGGCACAAGATCTGGGGTGGAGGAGGGGAGGGTTGAGTATAGTCAGACTGCCAAGTATTGAAATGCCACAGCAGTTACTTGGTAAGAGAGTTAAACATTTGTATGTAGAGCGTGGGTTAGATAGGTTTAATGGGACAGTTATAGATTGTAAAAGAAAAAAAGATGACATTTTGTTCAAAATAAAATACGATGGCTATAGAAAAATGTACTGGTTGCCCTTATGGACCGAATACCAGGAAATGTAACTAGTATTAATACCGGTTAGTGCAGAGGATCTTGTAGGGAAAAGAATAGCGCACATGTTTATTAACAGTGAGGACGATAGTGTATGTTGGTGGACAGGCAGAGTAGTTAGTTTTAATGGGAAAGATTGGTTCTTAATAGATTATGAAGAGGAGGAAGATGACAGAGTAGCCAGCTCAGTGGTAGAATACCCATTACTCACAGATTATTACGAGAATGAGGTTAGGATTTATAAATAGGTTTGTAGTCTTGCGATGGGTATGTAATATTCAGGCTGTATTGGGTAAGTAGTCATTTGTTTGGTTTTAGCATTGGGTTGTCTGATCAAGTGGGCCTGTGTGGCACTGACAGACTTAGCTTTGTAGTGTGTCATTTAGCTATCGGTATGTAATATTCAGGCTTTGTGGAAGCTTGAGGATATTCATGATGGACCATTTGGTGATGTGAGACAGGGGGCCCCAGTAGGGGGTGACTCCCTGTTAAGCCAAATGGTCTGCCATAATATCTGATAGCTGCATTGGGTAAGTAGTAGTAGTATTTGTTTGGTTTTAGCATTGGGTTGTCTGATCAAGTGGGCCTGTGCGGCACTGACAGACTTAGCTTTGCAATATTAAAACGGACTACGTCTATAAAAGTATATACAGGTAGGATTAAAAGTAGTACAGTTTGTTGATATGAGACAGGGGGCCCTGTAATGGGGTGACTCCCTGTTAAGCCAAACTGTCATAGCTAATATAGAAGTAATAGATAAAAGTTGCTCCCCTGAACCTTCACCATGGATGCAGAGGTGCCCAATTGTCCTCTGAGAGCTATCAACCTGTAGGTTTCCAAACTAGATACCTACAATATGGTAGCTCTAGAGGCCAATTGGGCATCCCTGCATTACAACAGTCACCATTCACACACACACACACACCCCAACCCCCTACACCCCCCCCCCCAAAAAAAAAGTTGCATGTAATTCCCTCCACAGGTCCAAATGTCACAGGAAAATTACATCCTTGTAAAGTAAAGTGCTGCAATTCTCTTCTTTCTTGTGATTCAATTCACAAAGAATATGAGATAGTTGCTACAAGGGCCTTGAAGATCATTTGTAGACACTGTATTTGATTAACGGGGATATATATGCGAGAGATTATCACTTCACTGTTTCCATTCATTTTTGAAACCATAAGTGCTGCGCAGGAGTCTCATTCAACCAAGTGAAGATCTTAATTGTTTATCTCTATTTAAGGCTATTTTGCTCATGTTTGGTTTAATTGCGCATTAGGCCATTTTGTTCCTGCCTTTCAAGGCTGCAATTCGCTTTTCTATCAGTAGGTGTCGCAAGGTGTAATTGTTTGTTATGATTAGCATCCAACATCTGCCTGTTATATAATAGGGTTTCCCGCTTCTTCTTTTTCAAACAATGCAAGCCAAACATCTGCCTGTTTATTTGCCGCCTGTTTCTGTGTTGTTTTTATTCAAAATATTGTCATAAAGGCCTCTCATTGGTTGGCCTTTTAGAATGAAATCTGTTCCCACCTTTTTCTTTTTTATAAGGGAAACATCTGCCTGTTTATTTGCCGCCTGGTTCTGCATTGTTTTTATTCAAAATATTGCCAAACAAACTCTCATTGGTTGTTTTTTTCTAAATACAATTATCATGAAACGCCCCTTATAGTAATTGGTTGTCCAAGATGTTAATCATTAATTTGATCCAATCCTGACAATATTTGCATACAGTAAAACCATTCACACCTCGTTTACTGGACCATTCTGACTTCGTTTTACAATTACTTCAAAATAAGTGAATGTTCCTACTTCAATGTACAGGCCGCATGTCCCTCGACCCTTCAGGGTATGCTGGCAGGATCGTGTCACCTCATTTGGCGCAGGTATGTTTTTTTTTTTACTTCTATCTTTACATTGTACATGGGTATTTTGTCTTCTTCTTTTTACCAAGACAAAATACCCATGTACAATGTAGAGATATTCTATCCTTTTTTTTCTGCCTTAATCGATATCCAGGAGTCTGCAGCACATATGCTAACTAACTATTCATTTTAATGTAGCCTATTCCTAAATACATTTCATGCGTTGAAAATATGTTTTTAATTATTCATCACATTCAAGTTTTAGCAGCACAACCTATAAACGATAGTACTGTTAAACAATCTATTCTCTTTTGTTCAAGGTCGCACTGTTGCCATCTGGGGGGACAGTATCCTGCGCGGGGTGGAGGTGGCAATCCCGGAGGCTTTGGCGTGGGTACACCCGGGAACCACACTCCAGAGGTCAGCTCACCAACAGCTGCACCACCTCACCACCGTCAGTGGCCCGCTGCAAATAATTATAAATATCGGAACTAACAACGTAGCGCAGGGGGATTCTCCTTATGATATCCTCAGGGGAATGGGGGAACTGATGGACAAAGTTAGGGAGCGGTACCGGTATGAAGTAAGCTTTGCCGTGTGCTCCATTCTCCCCCGGCCGGTGGATGATGCTACCACCAAACACGTAGTTAGGGAAACAAATCTTTTCTGGAGCATCTGTCCTTCGAAAACGAGGGTGTCATTTATCTAAGGACAAATAGATTATTTCTGAGGCACTCGCGTCCTGTTTTGGAATTTTACAGCCCTGACCGGCTTCATTTGAGTAAAGAGGGCAAGCGTAGGCTTTTTGATTATTTAAAAAACTTTTTGTTTCATTATGCTAGATAGGGTAGTTAGGGAAGGATTTAGCAGTTTTGATTATAATATTATTTTATTTATACTTTAATTTCAGAGTGACCTCAATATATATATATTTTTTTACTTTCCCTTACATTTTCTTTTAGGCTTTAGTATGATGTCCAGTGATTATGTTCCTTGTTGTTGACCAAAGATTAATTGGCACTAAGGCTCTTGACGTTCGTGTGCATTCCATCACTAGAATATGAGAGCTTGTGCCAACATACTGTACCATTTTTACATGTAGGTAAATCAGTCCGTTTGTAGTCTCGACGTTTGTTAAGTTATCATGTTGATTGGTTGACAGTCAAAATTAAAAGGCTTAGCTCTCCTCGTTCTTGTGCATCCTGTCACTTGAACAAAAGGGCTTGTGTGTATGTGCATTCTCGGTTTTAACACATTACTAATCGTTTTCTCTTTTTTCACAGGCAATGACTACATTTTGGACCATAAGTTTCATATCCCTATAAATAAAGTATATTATTTATAATACAATTAGTGTATACTTTTTGTCCATCATAAACAAACAAACGTTTTCAAATCAAGGTATTTGAAAATAATGGGCAATGTCACAACAAGCACACACAAACATCCTGTTCAACGTTAAATACACCCCCAAGTGGCCAAAAATTAACATTACTGCAAGTAACGCTAAACGTGACAATCATTTGCATATTTGTGGTCTCGATTTAACAATTATTTATAGCGAAGTACAGGACACCGCATTAGCTCGCAATGTACAAAGAATTTAAGTCATATTTCCCGCCCTGGCTAGAAGCAGATCTCTGTGACGTAGAACAATGGCGTTCTTGAAGGGAGCTTGACAGCTTCTCGGTGCCACAAAACTCAAGGCTTAAAGCGGTGGAACGTTTTTAAAAATTACCTAAAATCACGCCTAAAAACTGGATTTGTGAGAAAACTAATAGTGGTAACTGAAATCTGACTTCGGATTAGTTTAAGTTACGTTAGGTTACATACGCAATTGAAAGAAAAACGTAGCAAAACTGATAGGGAATTTTTGCCCTCCCTATTACTGTACTGCAGCCCTGGTTTGGCTGTTCGTGACGGTCAGCTATGACAGTCGCGCCGCGATTTTTGCAGAGTTTTCTAAAACTTGCTAAAATAAAAACGATCTAGCTAGATTATGTACACTTTAACCTCAATGTACATACCTTGTTTGGCCAATTTGATCGATTGTGGAAAAAAAGTCGAACCGTTATTAGCCTAGTTATGGAGAGCCATCACGCTAGCTCGATTATGAGAAATGTAGCAAGAATCCACACCTAAAACAAGTGAACCTAGACGAAAAACTGTACGTCCAATCCAAAAAATAAGGATATTTTCCAAGACCTAAGACTCTGCCGAAACCAGAGATATTCTTTATATGTCTGTACAGTCAGAAATAGACTCTACCTGCAGTTTCGAAAACGTGTTCCTTTTGGTTTCCTGGTGTGTGTTTGTTTGGCTGCCACGGTGATGGCGCAGCTGTGCTCGCTAACGAGCTGGGCAGCGAGAAAAAACATTTACCTAGCATCCACACCTCAAACAAGTTAACCTAGATGCAAAAATAGACGTCCAATCAAAAAAAATGAGGATATTTTCCGAGACCCAAGATTCTCCCGAAACCAGACATGTCCTTTATATGTCTGTGCGGTCAGAAATACGACTTTACCGGCAGTTTAAAAACACGTCTACTTTCGAAATTCTCTGACGAATTTTACCCACCTCTCCATTGAAGTTAGTGAGAGAATTTGAAAGGCTGCTCTCGCTTCAAGGCTCAAAGCTGAAAATCTGTAAATGTGAGCTCTTTAGTAGTTAAATTGGCTGAAAGAGGACAAGTTGTCCTACATTTTAAGGTAAATCTTGTTTCTGAAAGTTAAACTATATGAACGTCAGAGGAATTTGTTTGACAATTTAGTTGAATATCAGAAATAGAGCAGCCAGCAGAGTGTGCCAACAACAACAGGCTGAATGGTGATTTGACCTCATGAGCACAAGGTTGCAAGTCAGTCTCTCTATCCTCTCTGCTACACACCAACTGTTGAGATTGTATGAATAGAAAGGGCAGAGTATTAGCTTTGGTCAGCTTTGGGACGAAGGTTAGGAAACAGTTGACATTTCAAGGTGAAATTGCATGAATTTGTGCAGGGTATTTCAGAATTATGTCAAGCTGTTTCTTCTGTGGTAAGCGTTGTTAGATTCAGCCAATGTTGGAACTGCTCTAATTCAATCATATTTTGACATACCATGGTGATATTGTTTGTGGTTCTTCAGAATGATGTCATCCTATTGAACTAAACAGATAATCAAAATAATGACAGGCCAAAAGATTATGGCTGGATTCCAACCTATGACCTTATACTTTACAGGTCACCATCCCAGCTCATTGAGCTATTCTCAGTGTTGAATATTGTCATGTTCAGTTACTGTATAAAAAAGTACGCTGTTCCTCCTGTGGTAAGCGTTGTTAGATCACCTCCCATGGCTTCTCCTACCACTGCTACGCTGACGACACGCAGCTGTACCTGTCGTTCCCCCCGACTGATCCGGGGATCTCAGCTAGGATTGAGGCCTGCCTCACAGACATCTCCGCCTGGATGACCGAGCACCACCTCCAGCTGAACCTTGGCAAAACAGAACTTCTCATCATCCCGGCTAAACCCTCCATCTCCCACGATCTGTCAATCACCCTGGGATCTGCGACGGTGACCCCTTCATCCTCTGCCAGGAACCTTGGGGTTACCATGGATGACGAGCTCTCCCTCACGGCCCACATTGCCGCAGTCTCCCGGTCTTGTAGATTCACTCCACCCAGCGCACTCCAGAGCACTCCACCCAGCTGCTTGTCCAAGCACTTGTCCTCTCCAAGTTGGACTACTGCAACTCGCTGCTCGCTGGTCTCCCAGCATGCGCAACCCGCCCACTTCAGAGGATTCAGAACGCAGCGGCCCGCCTGGTCTACAATCTACCCAGACGCTCCCATGTTACCCCACTCCTCATCTCTCTCCACTGGCTACCCATCAACGCCGTATCAGATTCAAGACCCTGGTACTGACCTTCCGAGCAGTGAACGGGACTGCACCCGACTACATCAATTCTCTCCTGCAACCTTACACCCCCACCCGTCACCTACGGTCTTCTTCAGACAACCGCGTGGTGGTCCCACCGCTCAAGACCGCCCGGTCCCAACACAAGCTCTTCTCCTGCCTGGCCCCCAATGGTGGAACGAGCTCCCCACCTCAATCAGGGACACTGACTGTCTCCCCACCTTCAAGAAAAGGCTCAAGACGCACTTGTTCCGGGAGTACAACGGCACTTAGGAATGCTTGGCTGGACCTGATGTTAGTTTCCTCCAGGATCACAATGACTCTTATTGAGTGACTTGTTGCTCTTGTAGGTTAGTTATAACAAAGTTATACTTTTGTACTCTTGTACTCGCTGTGAAATAGTTTTACTGTTGATTGTTCTTCTACAGGTACAGTCCTGCACTTTTGTGGTTCATGTTATTTTAATTTTAATTTGTAACTTGTATAACTGCATGCTCTTATGGGTCTTCCCTTCTGACACTTGTTTAGTTTTTTCACAATGTATGCTTCATGTTTTGGCTGCTTGCAATGTTTGGGACCACCTCGTTGTTATGATCAGTGACCTATGCTCTTTTGTAAAGCTCTCTCTTGGAAGTCGCTTTGGAGAAAAGCGTCTGCTAAATGCATAAATGTAGATTCAGCCAACTTTGAAACTGCTCTAATTCAATCATGTTTTGACATACCAAGGTGAAATTGCTTGTGATACTTCAGAATGATGTCATCCTATTGAACTAAACAGATAATCAAAATTATGACAGGCCAAAAGATGATGGCTGGATTCTAACCTACGACCTTATACTTTACAGGTCACCATCCCAGCCCATTTAGCTATTCTCAGTGTTGAATATTATCATGTTCAGTTACTGTATAAAAAAGTAAGCTGTGTCTCCTGTTGTAAGCGTTGCAATGAAACCAGGCGTTGACGCTCGCGTAGGGCATTGTGGGAAGGCGAGCGGGGCATCGACGTTCGCGTAGGGCATTGTGGGCAGGCGAGCGGGGCGTCGAAAGTTGGATTTTCTCAACTTTATGTAAATGAGGAGCGTGAAAACGCTAGCGATGGCCAATCGGGTTGGTTTCTTGTTTCTTGTAACGTAGCAACTGTTGGTCATGGTAAACATTTCTAGGTTTGACAATTTCAAGATGGAAGAGCAACTCATCGTATGTGTGTCTTCAAACAACATTGTGTTGTTCTGTGCACCTGACAAATAAAATACTTGAACTACCCAGTATTGTATGATACATCTATGTTCGATTACATAGACGTAAATGAAAAAAATTATGCCTGGCGCATTGTTGCTGAGGTTGTCGGCGTCCCTGGTGTGTATTTTGTACTTTAATTCAGTTTCTTCACATTACGTAACTTTCTTCTGTGCTAGCTACATAGTCTCTAGCTAGGTCACCCGGCACACGATTGAGATTCAATGCTGAAATGCTGGCTGGCAGCCACTCGCTATCCATACAGTGAATATGCAGTGGCAAGTCATAGGCCGAATCCCAATACCCCCCCTTACCCCTTCCCCCTTCCCCTTAGTTTTGCGCGTTCCCGTGAGAGCTAGTGGTGTCCCAATACTCTTTTGGAGCTAGGGGAAGGGCTAAGACTAAGGGGTATACACCCCTTAAAACCAAGTAAGATCGGGAGCTTACCTGAAACCTAGGGCTATGTGAAAACTTTGCGACCGGCAACAACGGCGGCCAGATCATCCAGAGTCCGATAAATGTAATATTTTCGGCTTAATTAATTGATAAAAAATTATGACAGTCTTGTTTTGTGTTATATACAGTCATGAACATATATATTTGCAACCATTTTCCTAATTGAAACGTTTCTAAAAATCGCTAGTTTGGTACGAAAATGTTACACTGCTGAATTGCACTACAGTCCCGCATTTCACTGACTAGCATGTCTACAGTTTTAAGTAAACTCCATTAGCAGCGAATTTCATTTAATATCAGTGCATAACACTACTTGCTTTGGAGATATCGATACGTGCTAGATGACGTACCTGTAACCAAGTGGCGTCCCATTTCCTAGGGCTATGTAGCCCTTACCCCTTACTTTCGAGGGCTAGGGGTAAATTAAGGGGAAGGGGTAAGGGGAAGGGGTAAGGGGGAGTATTGGGATTCGGCCATAATCTAGCAATTGATTTGCAGAGATTTCCAGTAATATACTAAAAGGTTACACATGTCAACATTTATGTCTGATGCATCTTTTTTTTCAGCTGGCACAAGACCCGTTACATAGAGTGTGGGTGGCATTTAATCTTTCACTTGGCCTAAAAAAGTGTGGAAAAAGATAACCTATTGTGTGCTGTAGATAAGATCATGTCAGATCTAGAAAGCGTATTGGATTTTTGCTTGCTGTGTGTAAAAGTTTTATTTGTCTGCACATTTGCCATGACATTATACAAACTACAACAGTGATTTAAGAGAACTACAGCTCTGAATTAATCTGTCTGACACGCCCCCGAGGGTGGTGCACTGTGGGAAGGCCAGCGGTGCAGAGCGGTAAAAAACGCTGCAGTGTGAACGCACCGTTAGATTCAGCCAAAGTTGGAACTGCTTGTACATTTCCTATAAAAATGGGACAACGGGATGACTGGTTTGCTGCTGTAAAGAATAACTTACTTATAGTTTCTTTAAAAGGATGTTTTGAGTGCCATAACTTGTCATGGAAGGGAATTTCAAATCATGCCTAGCATCAGTGGGGATGTGTCCTGGCTTAGGTTACTGAAATGAATTTGTGCAACAAACAAGGGATCCACCTGAACAATCAATTTACTTCATTAGAGATAACCATTAGCATTATCTCTACCAATGCGTAGACTACAAGTAGCTAGTTACTGTGAACCTGGCTTGTTTTGCAGTGGTTTACACAGTCTCGTTAAACAGATGATTGGAGTGTTGTGATGGGCTCAAATAAACACGCATTGCTATGTTTTACAACCGGACGATTTATCAGAAGACTAGAAACCGTTTTGTCAGAATAAAAAATAAAAACTTCTGCCTCTGACTGGTTTTGAACCTACAACCCTTTTCTTACCAGCACAACATCTCAGCCGATTGAGCCATTCCCAGGCATGGAATACACAAAGTTCAATAACTCGATAATTAAAAAAGCTGTTTCTCCAATGGCGGGCATTGTCAGATTTGGTCCAAGTTTAAACAGCTGTAATTCAGTCATATTTTGACATATCAAAGTGAAACTTTGCATGGTACTTCAGAGGCATTAAAGCATATTACGTTTGAACCATCTTTTAAAAAATACATTTGATTTAGTGACACAAACATATTAAGGCAATGTGGACATTTACATAAATACACCCTTTTCAGTCATTTTGTACTTGATTCAATTGCCTTAATTGCCTTATTGCATGCACACCAGGATTCAGAAGAATTGGAGCAATGGGGTGGAAATGCCATCACAAAATTGGACTTTTGGGCGTGGCCTGTGGCGCCCCCTATGGTCCGATGTGGCCCATATTTGGTGTGGGGGTACCCACTTGGATGTAATATCAATGTGCCAAATTAGAAAACTTATGACAAGGGACTTTTTTAGATATTGGGGCGCAAGCAGAAGAAAAATAATAAGAATAAGAATACCAACAATAATAATAAGTTCCATCCTACCGGAGGAACCCTAATAAGAATACCAACAATAACAATAGGTTAACTCCTACTGGAGAAACCCTAATAAGAATAACAACAATAACAATAGGTTCCCTCCTACCGGAGGAACCCTAATAATAAGAATACCAACAATAACAATAGGTTCCCTCCTACTGGAGGAACCCTAATAATAATAATAATAATAAAACTAACAAAAACAATAGGTTTCTTCCTACCAGAGGAACCCTAATGTGGGTTCTTCTTAGGACAAAACCTATATGAGCAATTCTTCAGAAATGTTTTTTTGTGTTATGTTCTCAATGGTTACTATGGTAATCCTCATCAGAAAAGTTTAGTCGTACCAACAGAATAAGCTAGTCTCTGCAAAAAAACTTGCTTTGCAAAAAGAAAATGCATTGACAGTCATGGCTGGCAGAGGAGTGTAAAAACTTGAAAAGCTTCCGCATCATTTAAGTCACATGATGATTATTATCAATAATACAATGACAATAAAGGAAAAGCAGTCATATTTTCTGATCCGTGATGATCCATTACTCAAAACTGCGGTTCAGATCAAGAGTTTTGCGATCCGTTGCACCACTACATTGGTGGTAGCGATGCTATTGAAAATTGCTTGGAAAATTCCCTAAAAATTGCCATAAACTTTACAATGATCTACCAAGAATTTCCCATCCATTTGTAAACCCATCTTTAGGCCCCTGTGTTGCTGTTCAGGTATCTGGAGCTGGACAGGTGGAGAGATTGACATTGGTTGGCGTTCTAGATTTCCTGTCAGAGGGCACATCGGATTATACATGCGGTCGAGGAGTTATGTATTTGTATCTATGTATAATTATGTATATGTGTAAAATAATAGATTAAATAAATGTAAAGCTGGTTTGAATGAAACTGAGTGAAGTATACTTGGGAATTTCTGTAGAGAAAGTGCCAAGTGGAAAAAAGCAGAACAAGAGCTCCAGCTGTCTTTAGAGCTTTAATTCTCTCAATAAAAGCCACCCCCCACACGACATATAAATAAGTGTGAAACATTTGCATAGCTTCTGCTCTTTACAACGTGGGGACTCAAGGATTTGGTGTTTGGTGAACGGAAAGGAATTATGGAAAAAAAATGTGGGTGAGAGAGGGAAGTGTAGGAAGAGGGAAAGTGCGAAAAAAGGAAGGGAGGAAGAATGATAGGGGAAAACAAAGGTTAACAAGAGGAAGAGGGAGAGGCGTTATATACTTAAATAAAATGTTAATCAAAAGTCAACACTATTACACTGAAAATACATTGTGATACCTTTTGTGAAAACATTGTAAGAATCGCTATTTAATTAAATGGTAATAGGTCTTACTGGTACAGGTTAATACAGTAGTGTAACAAGGCACAGTGTGGTGAGTTTAAGGGGTAAGCGAATGTTATGAAGGGGCAGTTGAAGGTTGCATTCCCAAAACAAGTTGTTGTTAACAAGATGTTAACATCCACTTACCCTTGGAGAGCCCAAGCTCCCCCATACCAAGTTTTACTTGTTGAACATATAATACTGCAAAACTGTCATCAAGTATAACTATAAAGCCGTTCCCATGTTGTTACTAAAGTTGCTATGTAGTTACATGGTAGTTAATGTAACCTTCATGCAGAGTGTTGCCTTTTTCTACTTTTTTTGGTATCAACCTACAAGCAATACCCAAGAATGTATTAGAAATAACATACATATTATAATTCTTATTTACATAGGTATTCTCTTGTTTGACACTCCAAATTAAGCTTTGTTGTATCATGCTTTCTTTAATATTCCAGAGACTTCTTCAGTCTCTCGGCCCAGAGCTTTCTCTGCAGAGATTGGACAACCTGCCAGAAGGACACACATCTCTGCAGTACTTCATTAATCTGCTTTTTGCAGTAGAGTGACCAATACTGAGTAAAGGGCACATGACCGAGAGCTTGAAAAGAAAAAATAAATTGAACAAACCAAAGCACACTGGTACAGAATTCCGGTATAGAATATCAATGGAGAGACCTGATCCAGTTCAGTGAAACTGGGAATGGGAGAAACTGCCCAAGTCCAAGTGTGAAAAGCTGATAGTATAGACTGTTGTATATAAAGGTAAATTGATATACAACAGGGAGTCAGATGGCTGAGCGGTGAGGGAGTCGGGCTAGTAATCAGAAGGGTGCCGGATTGATTCCCCGCCGTGCCAAATGACTTCACCCTACTTGCCTCGGGGGGAATGTCCCTGTACTTACTGTATGTCGCTCTGGATAAGAGCGTCTGCTTAAATGATTAAATCTAAATGTAGATTAATTACAATGTAATGTAAAATCTGTGTAAATATCTGCCTTGACCATTTGTTTGTGTTCCTCAGTCCATCAACTCCCCCCCTCCACACATACACACAAACCTCACCTTTGGCCCATGGGGTTGTAGATCTCATTGCTCTGGCAGCTACTAATGGTGATGGGGTCAAAGAACTGGAAGGAACGTAAGCCCACACCGGAGATTGCCACCAGCGATGAACGGAACATGACCAGGATTGCCTTGGTGTGGTAGAATGCCATGCTCAGGTCATGGTTTACAGGTATCACCAGTGGATTCGTCCGACAACTCAAACGCCAGTCGCCTGTGTGTGTGTGTGTGTGTGTGTGTGTGTGTGTGGAGTGATGAGGGGAAGAGTATGAGAAGTACCGAGAGATAAACCAAGGATTTAAGAAACAGAGATAATAAAACTTCACAAATAAGATAAAATAAACATTTAATGGATTGTTGTCCACCCACCCAAGCTGTGGATGGCCTCTTTAGTGTCCACCAACTGGATGGTGACATTACACTGGGTCTGGTCTACATAGCCAGTACCATCAGCTGCCAGGTGAATGATGACGGCTGCAGCCACCATGGGGTGGGAGAAGTAAGCCTAAGATGGAATGGCGAAGGTTGAAAGACAGTGAAGAAGGAGCGATAGATGGAGTGAAAGAAAGAGAGAGAAAATTAATAAATTTTTGTTGCATCTTCTCCAATATTTAAGTAATTCTGCTAAACCAAAAAGAAGTTGGCATATATTTTCAGGGAAGATTTTTCATCAGTGTTTATTTGTGAAGTGATACATGAACATGGCCAATGATTATGTGATATCCCCTTTACAGTGATGTCAAGTACCTCAAAAATGCACTCCCGTTACAAATGTAAAAGTGTTTTACCACTAAGGCCAAAACGAGACGGAATTAAAATAAACAGTTTTGCAAAGATTTGTCAGAACCAATACCATGACTAATATATTAAACTGTGCATGCATATTAACCTCATAGGATTAACCCAAAAAACGGAGTAACTCTTTGAAGGGTTTGAACTTTGATCCCTTTGGCTTTACCTTGAGCCAGTAATGAGGGTATGAGGAGGAATGCTGGGCCTCTTCACAGGGGAACCAGGCATACTGTGAGACCCCATCAGACAGGTCAAAGACCTTGGACTGACATGTCTGATCAGAGAGAGTAGATGGATAGAAAGGAAGATACCGTGGGAAGAAACAGAGACAATGAGGAGAAAAAAGTGGGGGGGGGGTCAGCATGTGAATGTCAAAAAGGCTTTAACAGTTTCTGTACCTATGTCAAATAATTACCTTTGGTGCAACTATCTATTGCCTTGAAAACTAACTTTGGAAACACATTTTCAGGAAGTACAATACACAATGCAAAGCCGTAGGAAGCGGGTTTGGCAAATTTTTCAGAAAACCCTCGAATTGTGGAAATGCTTCTGTTTATCAGAATCAGAATTTGTTTTTATTGCTCAAACACAGAATTTATTGTGGCAGGAAGGTTCATACAATAAACATACAGATTTTAATTTTAAAAAGTAGAATGGATAAATAAAATAAAAAATTATAATACTAAAGAGCTAAACAATAAGTAAGATATAAAATAGATATAAATATAAAATGTTACAAAAATATATAAAATAGTGCAATATGACATTTGCAAATAGGTGGCGGAAGTACTTATTAGATAAAAAGTGAGTCCTTGGCCTTGTTGAAGAGGCCAGCAGCGGATGGGAAGAAACTGTTCTTAAGGCGTAAAGTTTTGGTCCCTATGGACCGCAGCCTTCTGCCGGAGGGGAGTAGCTGGAACCGAGAGTGTCCAGTAGGGATGGGCATTCGACTAAATTGTCTTAATCGATCGTCCGGAGAATTAACGATCGATTTTCGATTAATCATTAACATTTTTATATTAAAATTAACTATTTATAGGCTATATTAAAATGCAGTGAAAATAGAAAAAACAGCGTGTTTACGCATTGAGATCTGTAGCTATTAGAAAAACAACTATTTCTGTAACTCCGGAGCCGACAGCTAGAAGCCTGTGCTCAAACACAACTGACCCTCGTTTTTTTTCCGGCTAATTAACAAAGCTTTATAAAAACCTTCGCCCTCAACAATACTTAAGGGTAGCATATCCATGTCGATGGACTTGCAGATCCGTTGGGTAATTTTCTCTGCTCGTTGTGCATCGCAGATCCTCCGTGCTAGCACCGAGAGCAGGATGCACCGTCGGATGTACGTTCTTCAACTGGTATATCATTTGAGTCGTGGAGGAGTTGTAATTATACTCAGCTTTGCAGTGTTGGCAGTGAACAAAGTAATTTTTTAGTCAATATGGTCTCACGCTACACTTCGCCGTGACATCTTCATGTTTACTTTTGAAATACATGGAAACTCGCCGGTAACTGAGTAGGCCTGTGGCGTTTTTTTCCAAACATTGGCTTCATTTGGTAAAATGTTTAATTGCTGCCACATAGCGAAATCCATTGCATTCCTTCAAGACTCACACAACGCAACAGAACACGCATTAGTTTTATCGATGAACAAATAATGTCATCTTAATTCTTAATGATCGATAATCGATCGTCGATTAATTATGCCCATCCCTAGTGTCCAGCTACTCAGCTCACTCTCATTCTACATTTAAGTCTTCACATAGGCTTTCGAACAGGCCGGGGGGCCTGTTCCATAAAGGCCGCTCAAATAAGTTGGACTTGAATTAGCTTAACAAGTCAAGCGGGGCTAAAGCAATTCCATAAAGGCCCATTTCAGCTCACGCAGTCCTACTAATTCATGTCAGATTTAAGTAGTCAAGCTAATGCGCGTGCACCCTATTCTTAAGCAGCCCGAGAGGTAAAACATGGATCATACAATCTACCGCGGCAAAAGCAATGCACACAGCCACGTGATTTCTTCCAGAAAGAACGTTCCCTTTAAGCTTTGTACTATGCCAGCTCCCTCATCCAACGCTTCATCAAAATGAATGACACGCCATGATTGACGTGAACGATAAGCTACGTAGGTCGAGGTCCTTTTTTAGACCTTTACTTCGTTGATAAAAAAATAGACACCCCTCTAAACCAGGGGGTGTTCAATCCTGGTCCTCGAGAAACCCTGGCCTGTGTGTTTTAGATGTTTCCCTGCTCCAGCACACCTGATTCAAATGAATGGGTTGTTATCAAGCTCTGTGGAAAACGGGTAATGACCATTCATTTGAATCAGGTGTGCTGGAGCGGGGAAACATCTAAAACAGTGGTCACCAACCTTTTTAGGCCAAAGATCACCGACCTTTGCCTTGGTGACCCGAAGATCTACCTATTGAGGCGTTGAGAGACAGAACAGACTCCAGACTGAACTTACAACTTAACTTTATATTTGGCCTTATTGTAATTGAATGAAATCAAACACTTTGTGAACAATATGAACAAGAAAAAACACTTTTGCAATGAGCAGGCTGGATATGAACGGTTTTATTTATAAACTGAAGTTACAACACAACACTGACAAATTTCTCATGTGACAAGTCAGTGTGATGGCTGTGACTGAACACTGTCTGTGAGTGCCTTGTAGTTTGGCTCATAAGCAGAGACAGCCAGTCTGAGGCAGTCTGTGAGGTGTCTGTCAGTAAGCCGGCTCCTGTACTTGGATTTGGTGATTTTCATCTGTGAAAATGCCATTTCACAGAGGTAGGTCGATCCAAAGTAGGCACTCACTTTTAGTGCACATGCACTGAGGAGAGGAAACTTCTCTCGGCTGACAAGTCCCCAAAAGTCACTGTCCCTTGACCTGGCTTTCAGCTCAATGTCATTTTGCAAATCAAGCATCTCCATGTCCACTCCACTTGGCAAAGCAAATGCTTTCTCGAATTGGTCTGCAACCTCCTCTGTATTAATAGGCAGAAATGGGTTTGAAAGAAATGCAGCAATATCCTTCATGATTTCTAACTCACCAAAACGTCGACTGAACTCCGCTGCCAGTTTGTCCAGGTGCACACAGTACTGCTCAGGGTGAAAGTCAGAAGAGTCTTTGATGGACTGTGACATTTTTTCCAGGTTTGTAAAGTGTGTCAGCGTCCCTTTCCTCAGATTCGTGGTCCAGACACAGAGTTTGGCCTTGAACGCATTCACTGCGCTGATCATGTGGAGGAGGTGCCGGTCTTTTCCCTGGAGTTCGTGGTTGAGCGAGTTCAGTTTTCCGGTTAGGTCCGTCAGAAACCCCAGGTCCAGTAGCCACGCATCCGTTGAAAGTTCCTCGTGCTCCTCGTTCCTTTTCGACAGAAACGTCTTAATCTCAAGCAGCAAGTCAACAAATCGCTGCAGCACTTTTCCGCGACTCAACCACCTGACATCAGCATGCAGAAGCAGGTCTCCATACGCCGAATCGAGCTCATCCAATAACGCCTTGAATAAGCGATGCTGAAGCGCTTTTGCTCGAATCGAGTTTACCACTTTGACCACCAGTGACATGACATGAGAAAAGTCCACAACTTTCCCAGCCAAGGCTTGCTGATGAATCACACAGTGATACTTCATGAAGTCGGGGAAATCCGGATCATTACGGCACAGTGCTATAAAACCAGCGTGCACACCGCACATTGTCGGTGCCCCATCGGTAGTGATTGCCACCAGTTTCTGAATGGGGATGTTCTTTTCACGGACATAGCTTTTAAAAACGTTGTAAATATCCTCACCTCTCGTTCTCTCTTTTAATTGGAGAAGAGTGAGGAAGTCCTCCTTTGTTGTAAAGTCCTGGAAAGCCATTCTGACAAATACAACAAGCTGAGCCGTGTCCATTACATCCAGCGATTCATCAAACTGCAGTGAAAAATATTCACAGAGTGACAAGTCCTCCAACACCTGTTGATCAGTTGCAGCCTTACTTTGAGACGTAGGTTGTGAGAAAAGCGACTGTTGAGCCTTCAACTCCACTTTCAGCTCCTGAACTTTTTTGGCGCGGATTGCGCTCTTTGGTGGATAGCAGTCTTTGAATTTCGGATGGTTAGTGTTGTGGTGCCGCTCCAAATTCCCTCGCTTAGACAGTGCCTGTGGCTGGTGGCACAACATACACACACTCTTGTCTTTTACCAAGGTAAAGATGAATTCCTCCTCCCATTCATGATGGAAACTGTAGTTTTTCGCCCTCTTTCGTGGTGCCTCTGCCATGCTTGCTAACACTATGTGGACTACACGGCCGGGTAAATAAACAAACCAACGGCAACCACGCCCACAGGTATCCTGGGATAGCAGGTCTCTCAAAGGTCGTCTTCGGGAAAAAACGCCCATTTATTCTGTCGGTGAATTGCTTTGCAACACGCACAGGCCAATATGCAAATCCAGGTACAAGAGAACGCGCGTTCAGTTTAAGAATCCTCCGCGTTCATGAATTAGTCGGACATCAGTATTTCTGAAATTATTTTGGAGATCGACAGGGAAAGTCTCCGAGATCGACACGTCGATCGCGATCGACAGGTTGGCGACCTCTGATCTAAAACATGCAGGACGGGGGCTCTCGAGGACCAGGATTGAACACCCCTGCTCTAAACACATGTAAATTGACTTTTTTGACATTGTTTTAAATAAATAGCCTACTATTAATCAAAATATTACCCAGTAGCCTAACTTTATAACATGGTTGTTGTGATCGGGAAAATGGAGGCTATCGATGGTAGCTTATGGATTTAGGTTAGTTTTGCAATTGTAGACTACTGTTAACAACTAGGCTAAATGTTGTACTCTATGTAGGCTATGTAAGTTGATTTGCTATCAATGTTGAACAAATTGAACTGATCAGAATAAGAAAATTAGAATGTACATGGTAAATCATCTTTTTCCCATTGGGTCAGTGTTACAGGAAGGTCTGGTTAAGCACCAAGTCACGCTAAGCCTGACAGTTAGCCTGACCCTGACCAGACTAGTTTTGCAGCCTTAGGCCGAATCCCAATACTACCCCTTACCCCTACCCCTAGCCCTTAATTTACCCCTAGCCCTTGGCCCTCAAAACTGAGGGGTAAGGGCTACATATCCCTAAGAATTGGGACGCCACTTGGTTACGGGTATGTCATCTAACGCGTATTAATATCCTCAAAGCAAGTAGTGTTATGCACTGATATCAAACGAAATTCGCTGCTAATGGAGTTTACTTAAAACTGTAGACATGCTGATATGCGGGACTGTTGTATACCCCTTCGTCTTACCACTAGTTCAAAAAGAGTATTGGGACACCACTAGCTCTCATGTGAACGCACAAAAGTAAGGGCTACGGGGAAGGGGGAGTATTGGGATTCAGCCTAAATTGCCATAGTAACCAAGTTTGAACTACATTGAGCTAGCTTTATGGAACTGAATGAACTAGAAATTAGTCTGACTAACTGACATAAATCAGGTTTATTCGGTAAACTCGCTTTATGGAACAGGCCTCCGGATTAGTGGGACTCCTCAGACGTTAGTGATCGGTGACTCCATCACTCGTAACATTAGATTGGAGCAACCAGCGATAGTTTACTGTGTACCTGGGGCCAGAGCTACCGACATAGAAGCTAATCTTAGGGTGCTGGCTAGCACTAGGGCTAAGGCAAATGCCCAAGCTAAGGCACATGGCGCACGCACTGACGGGTAGGTATGAGAATATTGTCATTCATGTCGGCACCAATGATGTTAGGCTGAGGCAGTCAGAGGTCACAAAGGTTAATATAGCTCGGGCATGTGATCTTGCTCAAAAGATGAGTCGGCATCGAGTAATAGTCTCTGGCCCACTACCTGCTAGGGGGACTGACGAGATCTACAGCAGGCTTGTCTCTCTCAACCGCTGGTTGGCTCGCTTTTGCTCAGAACAGGGTTTAGGATTTGTAGATAATTGGTCTCGTTTCTGGGCCAAACCTGGCTTGTTGAAAAGTGACGGGCTCCATCCTAGCTGGAGAGGTGCTTTTCTTTTGTCTACGAATATTGAAGCTATTCTAAAGCAGACCTGACATTCACTTGAACAAGCCGGGCCACAGTCTCTTAGAGAGTCTGATAGGTATGTTGATAGGCATGTTGTGAGCTGTTAGGGCCCCGATAGCTCAGCTTCTAGTGTAGCCAGGGTGGTTGCTGATGTCGTTTTTCCCTTTGAGACGGTGTTGGTCCCCCGCCCTTTTTCCAAAATCCGGCCCTCAATTATTAGGAATTATACCAATTTAATATGTATTCAACCTTGCTCACCCGTTGCTCTCCCTACTAAGTTTTCTGATAACAGTGCCACCCTTTCAGAAGTATTATCTACGTCTAAAGCTGCCAAAAACCCATACTAGAATGTTGGGCTCCTAAACATCAGATCTCTATCCACAAAGGTCTTATTGATGAATGATCTGATGTCTGAATGCAGCCTGGACCTGGTTGGACTTACCGAAACCTGGTTAAAACCTGACGAATATTTCCCCCTGAATGAAGCATCGCCTCCGGATTTTGCGCACTCACACATCCCTCGTGTTTCAAAGAAAGGTGGTGGTGTTGCTATGATATATAAAGCTAGCTTCAACCTCAGCCTAAAATCTGTAAATACCTTTAAATCATTTGAGATAATTTGCATGAAACCACCAACTACTTTAAAAAGGACTAATTCTACTACTGTTGCCCCCCTTCCCTCATTTTGTATAGTTACTCTATACCGGCCCCCTGGCCCATATTCCCTCTTCCTAGAGGAATTTGCTGATTTTAGTGCTTGTGACATATGCTGACAATATCTTAATTATGGGTGATTTTAACATTCATGTGGATGACCCAAAAGATCCTCTAAGTAAGGCATTTACTGCTCTAATGGATTCCACAGGTCTCACTCAGGTGGTTTCTAAACCTACCCATCTTAACTCGCATACATTAGATTTAGTTCTCACGCGGGGAATCAAGATTGGTGATGTCATTGTCCACCCCCACAATCCTATATTATCAGACCACTGCCTGGTAACCTTTAAAATGGATCTCTGCCAGAGCCTTGGAGGCACCCAGAATATTTCTATTAGCCGCTGCTTAACCCCAAACACAGCTCTGGAACTGGCTAGTATTCTACCCTAGAAGTGCTTCTACACTAGAAGCACTTGACGTCCCAAATAAATCATTAAATACTAAAACAAGGGATCTGAATTTGGTTCTTCAGCAATCCCTAGATTCTGTTGCCCCACTCAAACCAAGGAAAAGAAAAGACAAGAAAATGGCTCCATGGTATTCAGAGGAAACCCGCACTCTCAAGAGATCCACTAGAAAATTAGAGCATAAGTGGCGTACCACTAAATTGGAGGTTTTCCGCCTGGCCTGGAAGGACAGCCAAATAGAGTACAAGCAAGTCCTCATCAGGTCCAGATCAGAATATTTCTCTAAGTTGATTAGTAAGAACACACACAACAATAAGTTCTTATTTGATACTGTTGCAAAACTCACTAAGAAAAGTACACTCTGTGTTAGTTCAGATCTTTCTCCCAATATTTCTTAGATTCCTTTGACCAAAAAATCTATGCAATAAGGGACAAACTACAGACTAATCCTGGAGGAGTGGCCATCACCACTGATTTTCCCTCTGTACCCAGCATGCTGCATGTTGAGGCTCTCACTCACTTTAACCCTATTTCTATGGAAGCGTTCATCAAGCTGATAGGTTCCTCGAAACCCACTAGCTGCCTTCTCGATCCCCTCCCTGCCAAACTTTGTAGGGAGCTTCTCCTTATTATTGGACCGCCCATGCTTAGTATTATTAATGAATCTATTGTAACTGGACAAGTCCCTGACGATTTCAAACAAGCTATTATTAAGCCCCTTCTTAAAAAACCAAACCTGGATCCAGGTTGTCTTAGCAATTACAGGCCAATTTCAAATTTGACATTTCTCTCCAAAATCTTAGAAAAAGCTGTGGCAAAACAGCTTACTGAGCACCTCTCCTCAAATCAGATCTATGAACCTCTCCAGTCTGGATTTCGTCTTCACCACAGCACTGAAACTGCATTAGCCAAGGTAGTCAATGATCTATTATTAGCCTCTGACGCAGGCTTCAGCTCTGTCCTGGTTCTTCTAGACCTAAGTGCAGCTTTTGACACTGTGGATCATGAGATTCTCCTGGAACGTATGGAGAACTATGTTGGGATTTCTGGTACTTCACTTAAGTGGTTTAAATCGTATCTATCTGATAGATCACAATATGTCCACTATGATGGTTGCTCATCCAGGAGCTCCACTGTAAAATACGGAGTACCACAGGGTTCAGTTCTAGGCCCTCTGTTATTTTCACTCTATATGTTGCCTTTAGGAAACATAATTAAATTTTTAAATTTTCACTGTTATGCAGATGATACTCAGCTATACATGTCTATAAAGCCTGGAGAATTTCCACATGCTATGGAAAAATGTGTTTCCGGGTTGAAAACTTGGATGAGTGTTGGATGGAAGGTGTTCGTTTGCAAGTTGAACTGTTTCCTGTCTGACGACCTACCGCGCTGCACCTGAGCTGCTCCAAACTTTTCCCAAACTTTTTTGTCTTGTTTATTGCTATATTTTATATATTACTTCATTTATTCATTTATTGTGTCGTTACCGATGTAATCTATACATCTACTGTCTCAATTATAGGTTTACTCGGCACGGCTTTTTTCCTTGGAGCTCGACGCTACTGTTCCTGTTGAACTAGCCAATTCAACGTTCTGACGAATTATCTTGGCTGGCATAAACTATTAACGTAAGTTAATTATAATGTCTCACACCCACTCACATTGTCCTACATGTGTCATTTTGTTCGAAAAGTTGACTCTATTAGAGAGTCGCGTTCAGTCGCTTGAGGAAGAACGTATGCTAGTAACTTTAGATGCGACTGGCGCAACATCACAGACAGGGAGTCCTAGCGTGAGTGAGGACTCAAGTTTAGCCCCACCGGTTTCACCTTTGCAGCATGGTGGGAGTGGGACTCCGCAGACGTTAGTGATCGGTGACTCCATCACTCGTAACATTAGATTGGAGGGACCAGCGACAGTTTACTGTGTACCTGGGGCCAGAGCTACCGACATAGAAGCTAATCTTAGGGTGCTGGCTAGCACTAGGGCTAAGGCAAATGCCCAAGCTAAGGCACATGGCGCACGCACTGATGATAGGTATGAGAATATTGTCATTCATGTCGGCACCAATGATGTTAGGCTGAGGCAGTCAGAGGTCACGAAGGTTAATATTGCTCGGGCATGTGACCTTGCTCAAAAGATGAGTCGGCATCGAGTAATAGTCTCTGGCCCACTACCTGCTAGGGGGACTGACGAGATCTACAGCAGGCTTGTCTCTCTCAACCGCTGGTTGGCTCGCTTTTGCTCAGAACAGGGTTTAGGATTTGTAGATAATTGGTCTCGTTTCTGGGCCAAACCTGGCTTGTTGAAAAGTGACGGGCTCCATCCTAGCTGGAGAGGTGCTTTTCTTTTGTCTAGGAATATTGAAGCTATTCTAAAGCAGACCTGACACTCACTAGAACAAGCCGGGCTACAGTCTCTTAGAGAGTCTGATAGGTATGTTGATAGGCATGCTGTGAGCTGTTGGGGCCCCGATAGCTCAGCTTGTAGTGTAGCCAGGGTGGTTGCTGATGTTGTTTTTCCCATTGAGACGGTGTCGGCCCCCCGCCCTTTTTCCAAATTCCGGCCCTCAATTATTAGGAATTATACCAATTTAATATATATTCAGCCTTGCTCACCCGTTGCTCTTCCAACTCAGTTTCCTGATAACAGTGCCACCTTTTCAGAAGTATTATCTACGTCTAAAGCTGCCAAAAACCCATACTGGAATGTTGGGCTCCTAAACATCAGATCTCTATCCACAAAGGCCGTTTTGATTAATGATCTGATGTCTGACTGCAGCCTGGACCTGATTGGTTTCACCGAAACCTGGCTAAAACCTGATGAATATTTCCCCCTGAATGAAGCTTTGCCTCCTGATTTTGCGTATTCACACATCCCTCGTGTTTCAAAGAAAGGTGGTGGTGTTGCTATGTTATATAAAGCTAGCTTCAACCTCAGCCTAAAATCTGTCAATACCTTTAAATCATTTGAGATAATTTGTATGAAACCACCAACTACTTTAAAAAGGACTAATTCTACTACTGTTGCCCCCCCTCTTTCGTTTTGTATAGTTACTCTATACCGGCCCCCTGGCCCATACTCCCTCTTCCTTGAGGAATTTGCTGATTTTAGTGCTGATCTTGTGACATACACTGACAATATCTTAATTATGGGTGATTTTAACATTCATGTCGATGACCCAAAAGATCCTCTAAGTAAGGCCTTTACTGCTCTTATGGATTCCACAGGTCTCACTCAGGTGGTTTCTAAACCTACCCATCTTCACTCGCATACATTGGATTTAGTTCTCACGCGGGGAATCAAGATTAGTGATGTCATTGTTCATACCCACAATCCTATATTATCAGACCACTGCCTGGTAACCTTTAAAATGGATCTCTGCCAGAGCCTTGGAGGCACCCAGAATATTTCTATTAGCCGCTGCTTAACCCCAAATACAGCTCTGGAACTGGCTAGTATTCTACCCGCTGCACTAGAAGCACTTGATGTCCCGAATAAATCATTAAATGCTAAAACAAGGGATCTGAATTTGGTTCTTCAGCAATCCCTAGATTCTGTTGCTCCACTCAAACCAAGGAAAATAATAGACAAGAAACTGGCTCCATGGTATTCAGAGGAAACCCGCACTCTCAAGAGGTCCACTAGAAAATTAGAGCGTAAGTGGCGTACCACTAAATTGGAGGTTTTCCGCCTGGCCTGGAAGGACAGCCAAATAGAGTACAAGCAAGTCCTCATCAGGTCCAGATCAGAATATTTCTCTAAGTTGATTAGTAAGAACAAACACAACACTAAGTTCCTATTTGATACTGTTGCAAAACTCACTAAGAAAAGTACACTCTGTGTTAGTTCAGATCTCTCTCCCAATGATTTCTTAGATTTCTTTGACCAAAAAATCTATGCAATAAGGGACAAACTACAGACTAGTCCTGGAGGAGTGGCCATCAACACTGATTTTCCCTCTGTACCCAGCATTCTGCATGTTGAGACTCTCACTCACTTTAACCCTATTTCTATGGAAGCATTCATCAAGCTGATAGATTCCTCGAAACCCACTAGCTGCCTTCTCGATCCCCTCCCTGCCAAACTTTGTAGGGAACTTCTCCATATTATTGGACCGCCCATGCTTAGTATTATTAATGAATCTCTTGTAACTGGACAAGTCCCTGACGATTTCAAACAAGCTATTATCAAGCCCCTTCTTAAAAAACCAAACCTGGATCCAGGTTGTCTTAGCAATTACAGGCCCATTTCAAATTTGCCATCTCTCTCCAAAATGTTGGAAAAAGCTGTGGCAAAACAGCTCACTGAGCACCTCTCCTCAAATCAGCTCTATGAACCTCTC
Source organism: Hypomesus transpacificus (assembly GCF_021917145.1). Classification (NCBI taxonomy): domain Eukaryota; kingdom Metazoa; phylum Chordata; class Actinopteri; order Osmeriformes; family Osmeridae; genus Hypomesus; species Hypomesus transpacificus. The sequence continues at coordinate 1,016,323 of NW_025814032.1, read as the reverse complement.
CAGTCTGGATTTCGTCTTCACCACAGCACTGAAACTGCATTAGCCAAGGTAGTCAATGATCTATTATTAGCCTCTGACGCGGGCTTTAGCTCTGTCCTTGTTCTTCTAGACCTAAGTGCAGCTTTTGACACTGTAGATCATGAGATTCTCCTGGAACGTATGGAGAACTATGTTGGGGTTTCTGGTACTTCACTTCAGTGGTTCAGATCGTATCTATCTGATAGATCACAATATGTCCACTATGATGGTTGCTCATCCAGGAGCTCCATTGTAAAATACGGAGTACCACAGGGTTCAGTTTTAGGCCCTCTGTTATTTTCACTCTATATGTTAACTTTAGGAAACATAATTAGAAGTTTTGGGGTAGATTTTCACTGCTATGCAGATGATACTCAGCTATACATGTCTATAAAGCCGGGAGAATTTCCACATGCTATGGAAACCTGTGTTTCCGGGTTGAAAACTTGGATGACTGCAAATTTCCTTCTTCTTAATTCGGATAAAACCGAGGTTCAAATTTTTGGTCCGAAAAAACACCGAAATAATTTATCCCATCTAACCTTAGACTTAGACGGCGTCAAAGTATCTCAAAGCCAGCTGGTAAAAAATCTGGGAGTCACAATGGACCCAGACCTTTCATTTGAGTACCATATTAAGCAAATCACCAGAACAGCATTTTTCCATCTACGTAATGTTGCCAAAATACGAAAATTCCTCTCAAAGGATGATGCTGAAAAACTAATACATGCTTTTGTTACGTCCCGATTGGACTACTGCAATGTGTTGTTCTCTGGCCTCCCAATTACCTACCTAAAAAACTTACAGCGGGTGCAAAATGCTGCTGCTAGACTATTGACTAAAACTAGAAAGTTTGATCATATAACATCGACTCTTATCTCTTTACACTGGCTCCCTATCCAAGCCAGAGCTGATTTCAAAGTTCTACTACTAACTTACAAATCTCTGCATGGATTGGCACCACTGTACCTCTCCGGTCTCCTTGCACCCTATTGCCCCGCAAGGTCTCTAAGATCTCAAAATGCCGGCTATCTGGTAATACCCAAAGTTAAGAAAAAAACTGCTGGAGGTAGGGCGTTCTCATATAGAGCACCTCTTCTTTGGAACAAATTACCCATCTCAATTAAGGAAGCTGATACTGTCTCGACATTTAAAACTAGATTAAAAACGTTCTTGTTTAGTCAATTCTATGATTGTTAAAGGGAAGTATGTGTGTACTTTCTATGTAAACCTGGGATGTGTGCTTGCCTATGTGTGTATCACATGTAACTTTTAAATTTTAATTATAGCTTATGTTCACATTGCCCAGCTAGATGTTACAAATAAAGTAAACCTGTTACTGTATATTGTTAGTATTATTATTATTATAGTTCCGTTGCTGTATATTGTTACTGTTATAGTTTTTATTACTAGTTGGAGACAACGGGGGACTGGCTGTTTTCATCCTTATTCGTATAAGTATAACCTACTTTAGAGTTCTTTCCCCTGGAACAGATTTCATGTTCCAACTGAGGGGGGCTGTCGTTGTTTTGGTGTGTGGGGCTGCATCAAATACCCTTTTTGCTCTGTTAAATTGCTGCACTAGTCCACACTTGACCGGTGGGGATCTCATTCTATTTTGACTGTAACTGTTAGCTGCTCCTGGCATTCTCTAATCCCTGCTCTCCTCTCTGTCCCCCCCCCACACATTCCCTGTGGTGTGGGGGGTTTGAGCTGTCAGGACCTGCTTGGTCGTCGGTCTGCCAACGCTGAACCAGGTCGTCACCCGGAATCCAGTCTCCATGACGGCCAACAGCGAGTTTCCCGGTCCCATCCAACGTCTATAAAGCCGAACAATGGATTTTGGTGTTTCAAAACCCATTGACACTGTATGACTATGTTTAGCTTGTGTTCTGCTCCTCTCTCTTACCAACCGTCTCTGGAGGAGGGGATCCCTCTCTGAATTGCTCCTCCCAAGGTTTCTTCCATTTTTTCTCCCGGTGGGAGTTTTTCTGGGAGTTTTTCCTTGTCTTCCTTGAGGGTTTAGGTTGGTTGAGGGGCAGTTCTATGGGCGCATGTGAAGCCCTCTGTGACATGCTTGCGTGTAAAAAGGGCTATACAAATAAATTTGATTTGATTTGATGACAGCAAATTTATTTCTTCTTAATTCGGATAAAACCGAGGTTCAAATTTTTGGCCCAAAAAAGCACAGAAATAATTTATCCAATCTGACATTAGACTTAGATGGCGTCAATGTATCTCAAAGCCAGCTGGTAAAAAATCTAGGAGTCACATTGGACCCAGACCTTTCGTTTGAGTACCATATTAAGCAAATCACCAGAACCGCATTTTTCCATCTACGTAATATTGCCAAAATACGAAAATTCCTCTCAAAGGATGATGCTGAAAAACTAATACATGCTTTTGTTACATCCCGATTGGACTACTACAATGTGTTGTTCTCTGGTTTACCAATTACCTACCTAAAAAATTTACAGCGGGTGCAAAATGCTGCTGCTAGACTATTGACTAAAACAAGAAAGTTTGATCATATAACATCTACTCTTATCTCTTTACACTGGCTCCCTATCCAAGCCAGAGCTGATTTCAAAGTTTTACTACTAACTTACAAATCTCTGCATGGATTGGCACCACTGTACCTCTCCGGTCTCCTTGCACCCTATTGCCCCGCTCGGACTCTAAGATCTCAAGATGCCGGCTATCTGGTAATACCCAAAGTTAAGAAAAAAACTGCTGGAGGTAGGGTGTTCTAATATAGAGCACCTCTTCTCTGGAACAAATTACCCATCTCAATTAAGAAAGCTGATACTGTTTCGACATTTAAAACTAGATTAAAAACGTTCTTGTTTAGTAAATTCTATGACTGTTAAAAGGAAGTATGTGTGTACTTTCTATGTAAACCTGGGGTGTGTGCTTGCCTATTTGTGTATCACATGTCACTTTTAAATTGTAATTATAGCTTATGTTCACATTGCCCATCTAGATGTTACAAATAAAGTAAACCGGTTACTGTATCTTGTTACTATTATAGTTTTTATTACTAGTTGGAGACAACAGGGGACTGGTTATTTTCATCCTTATTCGTATAAGTATAACCTATTTTAGATATGAGGTATGCCCATACATTCCATGTGGTGTGGGGGGTTGGAGCTGTCAGGACCTGCTTGGTCGTCGGTCGGCCAACGCTGGACCAGGTCGTCACCCGGAATCCAGTCTCCATGACGGCCAACAGCGAGTTTCCCGGTCCCATCCAACGTCTATAAAGCCGAACAATGGATTTTGGTGTTTCAAAACCCATTGACACTGTATGACTATGTTTAGCTTGTGTTCTGCTCCTCTCTCCTACCAACCGTCTCTGGAGGAGGGGATCCCTCTCTGAATTGCTCCTCCCAAGGTTTCTTCAATTTTTTCTACTGTTGGGAGTTTTTCTGGGAGTTGTTCCTTGTCTTCCTTGAGGGTTTAGGTTGGTTGAGAGGCAGTTCTATGGGCGCATGTGAAGCCCTCTGTGACATGCTTGCGTGTAAAAATGGCTATACAAATACATTTGATTTAAAAAAGCTTAGAATTTAATTTTTGATGACAAGAATTAGAATTTTGGATATCAAGAATTAATTGGTTAAATGATAAAACGGGATCTCATTCACGCTCAGACATTTACATGGGTACAGTTTTGGTTTGCTTTCAGCCATGCCTTAAGCCTAAAGGTGAACATTTTAAACTCAGAAATTATCTTAATCTCTGTGGGCAGTGAGTTCCACAGTTTACAAGCCCTGTAAGAAAAGGCTGATGTACCATAAGATGTTCTGTGTTGTGGGATTTTACAACTTTGATTTAGGGAGCCCCTTGTCACTCTACCACTATTTAGTCTCTGAATAAATGTACTCAGTGGTTCAGGAGCCAACTTATTGGTACACTTAAATAACAATTTGAGAAAACATAAATCGCTGAAACTTTCAAAACGTAATAAATACAATTTCTTAAGAATGTGGCAGTGATGAAAGCGAATTGGTTTTCTATCCATAATTTTCATTGCTTGGTTAGAAAGTGAACCAATGTGCGTTGTAGCTGAGGCGGCTGCTTGGGCCCATGCTGTCATGCAGTATGAAATATGAGAGAAGATCATAGCATGCATGTACAGCAGGGCCGCCTAGTGCGGGATGTAATGTCAAATTAATTTGAATCAATTTAAGTTTCGTTTTGTTGTTTTTGATATTTTAAATTTTAGTTGGGGGTCGAGGACCAACCCAAGATACTTGAATTGAGTTACAGATTGTATTTGATCATTTTTGTTCTAAATTGTGTTTTTTAATTGAAAAACACATAGCAACTGTTTTTGTAAAATTTAAAACCAACTGAGTGAGCCACTGACTAACCTCAGCCATGCATGCAGACAAAACCTCTGCAGCCTGCTCCGGTGTCTTGGCAGATGCATAAAAAACTGTATCATCTGCATAAAGTTGGCAGGACAGATCAAAGGCTTTTTTAAGATCAAGAAATACTGCTCCTACCACCTCACTCCTATCCACAGACTTATTTAAGTTTTCAATGAAGCAGCAGTTTGCCGTTTCGGTTGAGTGCCTTGATCTAAAACCAAACACCTGTGGGTGGAGGAGCTGGTTGGCCTCCAAGTGGTCAGTCAGCTGTATTGCTACGATATTCTCCATCACTTTGGATAGTACGGGTAGAATTGATATTGGCCGGTAGTTGCACATAGAATCTTGACTTCCTGATTTAAATATTGGCACAATCACTGCTTTTTTCCAGCTTGAGGGAAATTTACAATTTCTTATGGACAAATTGACACTGCGTGTTAGAGGTTTAGCAAGTACACTACTGTACTTTTTAAGAAAACAACAATTCATACTAAAGATATCATTGGATTTGGAATTAGATTTTTTGGGAATGATCTGTATGACTTCTGTCTCACTAACCTCTTCTATACAAAAGGAATCAGCAGAAGGCATTAGGCATGGTTCATTGGGGTGTGCTTGCCTTTCAGCAAGCACAAACCATTGTTATCTCACATATATATTTATTATTATTGTTTATTTTCGCGCCCCTAAGGCTCATTCAATATATGGACTACTTAGACAACGTCGATGTCAAAAGGTTTGTTTTGGTCGCGATTGCGTTGGTTCTATTGGGATTTATGTTCCATTGCACGGTTTAGGTTTTAATTAAGTTTTTGTGGCAAAAGTGAAGCTAACGGTGGCTAACTTGCTAGCCACAGTCACTGACGTCACTAACGTCATGAAATATCGCGTGACTACCTCTAGCAGAACATTAGTTTAGCAGCTCGTTAACTTCTGGGAGATAGCTAGGCTAACTGCTTTACTGCAACGCCACAAGCAAATAGGCCAGGGTGATAACTATTTACTAATTTTACTTTGTGATATGTAAAACAATATAAGCTGATATAAGGAAGTAGTTACATCTACTTTCGAAAACATTAGTCTACTATTTCACTGAAGCATTAGCGTCATGACATTAGCCTCTGTTGTCCGGGCAACACATACTACAGCGGTCTATGATGCATCTGTTTTCAATCGTTAAAATAAACATTCCTCACAATTACATTTTCGTTGTAGGATTTATTATGACATTAGATTACAAGTAAACGATTTGTTGGTGAATTTATCATTACCTGTGGTTTCAAACAGGTGTAGCTCACTGCAACGCTGTACTGTTAGTAGCTATAGAAAACATCTCCACAGCTGTTTACAGTAGCCTACGTAGGAAGTCAATGATGTTCGGCACTACCCTTAATTAAATCAAAAGTCTTTCAATAGGTGAAACTATCTGACTAGTGACTACTAACCTGAACTCCATTTCCACAGCCTAAACTTCAATCTGTTCATGAAAATAATTCATTTCAGCCTAGACCGTACAACGGAAGTAACGTTAAATCGAATTCAACCAACGCAATCGCTACCAGGACAGTCTAGTAGTAGTTGTAGCCTACAATTTACTAAGGCTAGGCTAAATGCCTGAAAATATCACGAGAAGGGAAAAACTTACAATGACGTTTAAATCATAGAGATTAGGTCAATTTTTACACCGGTCTGCCAAATACATTCGTTTTGATTCAAATATGAGGTTGCTGATCACCATTCCCTTTTGCAAGGGAAATGACAAGACTATTTCATTCTACTCTTCACTGTTAGTATTTCGGGTTGTAAATGAGCAGAAAAAAATATGCTTTTAAATCTATGTAATCTTAAAAAATAAGAAGAAGGCTATGCATTTTAATATAAAATATACAGAAATATCAGTTGTAAAATGTAATTTAAATATGGACCCCTGCAAGTAAGCAAGCACACCCTACAATTTCCCCAGAAATTGTACCCCCTCTAGTTATGTTTGCTTTGATACAAAAAAAACTGTAATTGCTGTAATTTGATTGTATTTCATCAAAACATTTCAGATTTTGCTCGATGATTCCACTGTCTGTATATTTTCTCTCAGTCCATTTATGGTGATGTAGTGTCTTATGAAACATGTATCACACATTTTGTAGTAAAATATCTAATGATTGTACAAACAACTACATGGTAAAACTATGGGTATATTGTGTGTGGATGATCTAAGTGAATGTTCCTATAGTATTTCATGATATTCATTTTTTGAACGAATGATTCTGCATGCGCAAGGTGTCTTTAAAGACATGAACATACAATGCTCTAATAATCTTCTATGTTCATTGGTAAGAGACAGGAAGGGAAGATAATTAAGTTGAGTTCAAAGGAATGTGAGGTGCTGGTGGCTCTGTGGGCAGCTTGCCCTGGGGGATGGGTGAAGCATTTTATATGGCCTTCTGTCCTCTGGTTACTGTAAGGGGTCAATGAGACAGTTGCTCTGAACTTTGGCTAGAAGGACTGTGTCCTGTTTCATTGTTTGTGTTAATTAAAAGTATTGTTTGAAGATGGTCACACAAAGGACAGTTGACCATTTGACTGGTCAACCCCTGTGGCTTTATTATCTACTGCTCTGGAGAGAGCTGTGACATCAAAGAACTTTGGGACACACTGGACACTTGGTATTGTTTCAAGCTGTCACTAAGTTGAGTTAGCCAATCACAGAGTTTGCTTCATTGATTGATTGACCTTATGGAATGCCATTTGATCTTAAGTTTATATAATCAGCAGTGCATGTGTGATGGTTCGCCATCACTCCTGCGAACGACCTGTGTGGATGGCACCTCCTTCGTTGAGACTGATCAGCAAAGCTTTGTTTATGTAATTGTATAGTCTAATAAATTGTATTAAAACCATATCCCTTGACTATTCAGATCTACACAGTGCCACTCGAATTCTTCCTTAACAGTAACAAAGTGATTGTAAAAAACGTTAACAAATCTGGGAAACCCGGCCAACATCTATTGCGATGTGAATGAATACTTTGTGGCCCAATCCACAAGACGGGTGATGGAAATATAGGAGAGTAATCAATCCTTTATTTTGCTTTGTTTGTTTGTTTTTTGATCCAGGTGAGGAACACTGCAGTACATGTTCACGTACTGTAGCATAGTTTTCTTTTGTAGCTAATTATGTTTGCTTTGATACAAAAAAACTGTAATTGCTGTAATTTGATAGTATTTCATCAATACATTTCAGATTTTGCTCAATGATTCCACTGTCTGTAGTATTTTCTCTTAGTCCATTTATGGTAGTACAATATTTAATGATTGTACAAACAACTACATGGTGAAACTATGGGTATATTGTGTGTGGATGATCTAAGTGAATGTTCCTATAGTATTTCACGATCACTTAATTTTTGGAACGAATGATTCTGCATGCACAAGGTGTCTTTAAAGATATGAACATATAATGCTATGCTTTGAACATGTGGCAGTGTCTGTTACAAGTAATGACTGTTTCGAGATTTGAATCTAGAGTTTTGAAAAAGTACATCAAGGTTCTGAAATTTGTGTCCAAGTGATTGTAAAAAACTGTAATGTCGCAATATCACATGTTGTCAATATCGTGCAAGCCTACTTTGTTTGCACTCCGACATTTCCATAAGCACTGTGTTGTCTATTGGATTGCATACAGTCTAGCGCCACTGCGCCGCATTGACCAAATTACATTATTGCAGACCCTTAAAATAGGTCAAATTAAATCAAATGACTTGAAGAAATATTTGTCGACAATTTTTTATTTACAATTTGTCGACGTTGTCAATAATATCGACTAATTGTTTCAGCCATATTGTACATTTGTAATAAAACTTGATGATGTAATTTGGGCATCATTTGCCCAAATGACAACAACTCCATTGGTGTTTGTCAAAAGAATGTATTGTGTTACATTTTCTGTCCCTCTTATCACCTAGAACTACCAAAATTAGATACATCAACCTAACCCGTGGACATGTGCAGTCTCATCCCTCAGATTAATATTCAGTACCGTTCACATCTCTTGCTCAAGCAGTTTAAGCTTTAACTTGCCTGTATTATTCTCTCTGCGACTGTGTTGTAGATATGAGATATATAAACAGTAAGATATATAAACAATAAGTGCCTGTATTTGTGTGTTGTTTGTGTTTGAATGTTTGAATATTTATACATGTATTATTACATGTTAATTCACAACAGGCTACTGTTTCGTAATTGTCACGTTCACAGCCGTACCTTTAAGTTTCATGGTTTTCCCTGCCCTACTGTTTCTTGTGTTCTCTGTGTGATTCGTGGCACTTGTGTCTGTGTCAGGTTTTGAGTTTGCTCATATGTTGAATTATTAGGGGCCAAGCAGCAAAGCTGCGAAGCACCTATTGTAATTGGTAGTATTATTAGGGGCCAAGCAGCGAAGCTAGTTAGTTTTATTATTATTATTATTCTGCCATGGGTTCCTATCAGGGTCGGACTGGGACTGAAAACAGCCCGGGACTTTGAAACACAGACCGGCCCGCCGCCCCCCCCCCCCTCCACTTTCTCCCTCACTTTCTTTTTCCATACTTGTCTCTGTTTCTGCCTCTGCTATTTGATGTTGCAAAAGAACATTAATCAGTTAACTATAATCAATAATGACAATCAATTCAACAAAATAATTTCCATATAATAACCCTGTTAACAGACTGACTACTGTGTACAGTTTTAGTGCTGCACCTGTCATAGTCTCTCCACTGGACCCTGTCACCACAGCAGCCTCCATCTCTTTCCCTGTGTCATCTGTGCCTGCTTTAATACACAGAACAAAAAATCAAGACAATTGCATTTGAGCCACATAGCACATTTATTATTTAAAGCCAAAAAACACGTTGTGGATATTTGAATTTTGTAAATGTCGAAATTACAGCAGCTTACAGCTACTTGCACCTGGCGCCTCTGGTACAGCCGCATCTTCGGGCTGCAAACTCTCCGTCTTTTGACGGCGTAAACATGTATTCTATACTTCTAGATTGTGCAGCATTTGCTTGCTGTGCCCGTTGTTTTTCTCCTTTTCTTTTCCTTTCCATTTCTTTGCTTAAAAAAACAACGATGTCAGCTAAAATAGCTCCAACGAATTGGCTGTGCCCGGAAAACGATAGATTTTTGACCAATCGTGATCTGTAAAATGGACGGTGCACCGTTCGAGTTAACACGGGGGAAACGCCCACCCCCACCATTTGGATTTTGGATCGCTCCAGTTAAACAGTTGAATGGTATTAAGGCCGTCCTCAAAGTAAGCGTAAACTATTAGGATTTTTTTCTTGAATAGTGCCGTGGTCATAGCGGCCGTTTGTTTGACCGGCCGTTCAGGAAATCTCCCGAGTCTCCCGATGGCCAGCCCGACCCTGGTTCCTATAGTAGGCCCTAGAAGCGCTTCGTCGAAAGTTGTGAAATTTGGAAGACTCATTGGGGACAGTCCCCTGGTCCAATTCACAAAGTTTCATGTCTCATACTTGGGCACTCTAGCGCCACCAACAGCGCCGTTTTAGGCTAAAATGAACTTTAGTGGTAAAAAGTGCCTTTTGTCAACAAAGGCTCCTCAGTGCTAGCCTAGGTCATAACGTCAGCCCACGTTAGCAACGATGCATGGATACAACGTGCATAGATATGCTGTTGCACAGCGAGTATCGTATCGTGCCGTGGTGTACTAGCATTAGCAGCACATGTAGGCACAATTTACTGAGGTCAGCTTCTCCACCGTGCAGGGCTCTAGTCTAAGATCAAATGGTCGTATTTGGCATCGTTACTGACAATGATCGCTTCCAGCGAACTTCTTTTGAATTAGCCATTTCCCCCTAAATAAATGTCAATCTATTTTACCTTTTTTTGGGGGGCATATTTTCAGTTAGCAGATGGTACTGTTTCCATCTTCCTAATAATACTGCCGGTGACAACGTTGTTACTTAGAATAGCTTGTTTCAAGAGGGTTCAGCTTGTTTCAAAGGTGGTCCTTGATGAATGAATGCAATATCAGTGGGCTAAATGCTTGAAAATATTACTACTGTAGAAGGGAAAAACTTAAGGTGACATTTTAGTCACCTTAAGTTAGGTTAGGTTCATTCTACATTTACATTTAGTCATCTTAGCAGGCGCCCGTATCCATAGCGACTTACAGTAAGTACTGTAGGGACATGATACACTTCACTTTCTGTATTTTGAATTGTACATGAGCAGCAACAAATGTAGGCTATGCTTTTAAAGCTATGCGATCTTCATAAATATTAAGTAGGCATTTTTATATAAAATATACTGAAATATCAGTTGTCAAAATAGCAGTTAAGATACGGACCCATCTGCAAGCAAGCACACCCTACAATTTCCCCAGAAATTGTACCCTCTCTAGTTATTGTTGGAATGCTGCTTCAGCATATTCTTATTCTTCTATTTCTTCCTTGACACCTTTCAGCTATTAAAACCGTTCAGGTATTTAACTTAATCAAAAAATTCAGCAGTTTCAGGCTATGACTGCTGTGACTTTTCAGCTTCGTACCTCTTATGCTTGAATTAATATAAATTAATATTCATAATATTTTTAACATGTTTTTTCGATAGATTTTTTTTTCAAATCCTCTCAAACTTCTTAAAACTTCTTCAACTTCCAAATCATATTTCTTCCTCAATCTTTCAGCTTGAGCCAACATTTAAACTTTAAAATGTTGAGAAACCCTAAACATTTTTTTATTTATTCAGCTTTTTGATATCTATTCAACCAGTGGCGGCTGGTCAATAGAGGGCGCTAGGGCGCCGCCCTCCCTGGTAAAAAGGAATTAGCGCCCCAAGCAGAGTTAGAGTCAAGCCCCCACCCCTCGGCTTGAAGCAAAGACCCCGGTGGATGTAGGTGGTATTGCATGTACGGTTAGGTTTCCGACTCTTCCGGTCGTTTTTATTCTATTAACTCCATTCAACATTTACAAAACTATCTCCCCCAATAATTTTTGTTTGATTCTCGAACCTGGCTCATACTACTAGTTTTTCATAGAAGAATTTTTCCCGATTTTTGCTAAGTTTGAAACCAATCCGAAATGGGTAAACTAGCAACCCATTTATTTGCTTAGTCAATGAAAGTTGCCTGCAAATGTGCTCGCGAATACTAACAGGGCACGAGCACAAAAGTTCACATTGGCCAATTTACATGAGCTTTCGGAGCTAGGGAAAAAAAGAGCCACTGTTTAAAGCTAGACAGGAAGACACGGAAGTGGAAAGATGGCCGCGTCCAGTCTCGCGCTCTCGCTTGCCTCACTGCGCCACTGAGCACTTTTCATAGAAATGAATGGGGACGCCATCTTGGAAGACAAAAGTAGCTTACTCTAGTTATATTAACTCTATGGTTAGAGTATAGAAGTGATTTTGCGACTGTAGGGCCTACTTAACGTTATTGAAAATGAATGATTCCGGACCGGACTTCAGTCGTTCTCATTTCTCAAATTCTGTCAGATATCCACTCCAAAATCCTTTTGAGAGGAGAACTTTAGTGGAGAAGATAAAAATAAAAGAGTTTGGCCCAACCTGACATCAAAACAGGCGAGCGATAAGGGTAGAGGTAAATCATACACAGAGGTTTCTCCCACGATTGGTAAGCTACAACAAAAAGGCCTGGCTAGCTGGATGCAGTCATGTCAACACCTTATTTTGCTTCCCGTGCTTGCATTAAACATTTTTCTGAGAAAACAAAACAAGTGCACAAAGGTACACATGGAGAATACAATCAAGCTAGCCATGCTAGGCAGAGACAATCGCCATGCAACTGGACGTAGGGTCACCGGATTGAGGTGGATAAGAACAGGCACGTTCTATCAAAGATAATTGATTGTGTCAAATTCATTTAATATTTAGTTTTACAGTAATAGTTGTGTTGTGTTTCCTAATAATACCAGGGAGAGTGGCCTTATGTGCCCAGATATCCTTGGTTTTCAATATTTCTGAACTGAGTGTAGTGATATTTATAGTCCACAAATGTGGACATTTGCCTATAGCTGTGTGCATTATTGCATAATTACTATTTCACAGAGAACTCGTATCATGTAGTTTGTGTTCAATTGTATTAGGATGGTTACCGAATTGACTGAATATTTCACAGCCCCACCTAGAATAATTTTTACCAGCCGCCACTGTATTCAACTTTTTTCAATATCACTGATTGTGTTTCATGAGTTTTTAAACCATTTCTGAGATTTACATGGGTGTGTATGTGAGAGCTTAGAGTGGAGACCAAAACTCTTACAGTGAAGAGGAACTTCGGATGTCGTTGAAAGTTTTTCTAGTTTGCCAGCATTGCCACATTTTTTGGGTTCATGGCGTGTGAGTGGTGTCCTTATTGCATACAATAAACATATATGAACCTAAATTTAAATATGTGGACTATCTATACTAAGGGTACATAAACTAGCAGTACGAAGTGGAATTAGAATTAAATAAAATGTACAATAAAATAAAATATAAGTTGCCATGAAATAAAATATAAGTTGCCAATTACAATATGAAAATACAAAAAATACAAATATTACAAAAGATACAAATGGTCAAGATAGAATTGTTCAAATGCAATGTGTTTTAAGCAGGAAGTCATTAAGAGTCAGTGTGGACCCTGGGCCTTGTTGAAGAGGCCAACAGCGGAAGGGAAAAAACTGTTTTTGTGGCGTGAAGTATTGGTCCTGATGGACCTGGTGTGCAGGTCCTTGAGGGAAGGCAAATTGCAGCCAATCACCTTCTCAGCAGTGCCAATGATACGCTGCAGCCTGCTCTTGTCCTTGGCAGTGGCAGCAGCGTACCAGACAGTGATGGAGGAGGTGAGGATGGACTCAGTGATGGCTGAGTAGAAGTGCACCATCATTGTCTTTGGCAAGTTGAATTTCTTCAGCTGCCGAAGGAAGTACATCCTCTGTTGTGCTTTCTTGATGAGGGAGCCGATGTTCAGTTCCCACTTGAGGTCCTGGGAGAAGATAGTGCCCAGGAAGCGGAAGGACTCCACAGTGTTGACAGGGGAGTCACTCAGGGTGATGGGGGTGAGTGGGGCTGTGTTCTTCCTGAAGTCCACAACCATCTCCACTGTCTTAACAGCATTGACTCTAGGTTGTTCTGGCTGCACCAGGTCACCAGGTTGGCCGCTTCCCACCTATAATCAGACACGTCTCCACCAGAAATGAGCCCAATAAGAGTGGTGTCGTCCGCAAACTTCAGGAGTTTGACGGACGGATGACTGGAGGTGCAGCTATTGGTGTACAGGGAGAAGAGTAGAGGAGAAAGGACGCAACCCTGAGGTGATCCGGTGCTGATGGACCGGGAGTCAGAAAGTCTGTGATCCACCTGCAAGTGGAATCAGGCACGTTCAGCTGGGAGAGCTTGTCCTGAAGCAGGGCTGGGATGATGGTATTGAAGGCAGAGCTGAAGTCCACAAACAGGATCCTGGCATAGGATGCTGGGGAGTCCAGAGGCTGTAAAGTGAAGTGGGGTCCAGTAGAGGGTCTGTGATGGATTTAAGCTGTGCCAGCACCAGGCGCTCAAAAGACATTACCAGAGAGGTCAGGGCGACGGGTAGTCATTATGTCCAGTTGGCCTGGGCTTTTTGGGCACAGGGATGATGGTGAAGGACTTGACACAGGCTGGCACATGGCATGTTTCCAGGGAGGTTTTAAAGATGTAGGTGAACACTGGAGACAGCTGGTCAGCACAGTTTTGCGTGGGTTTTGCCTCTTGAAAAGTCTGTTAACTTCACTGTCCTTAATGGAGAGTGTCGTCACTGAGTTGGTGGGGAGCGGGGGGGAGGGAAGGGATAGTTCGGGGCAGTCCAATTTCAAATCGACAGTACAACTCGGTCAGGTTGTTGGCCAGACGAGAGTTGTTAGTGGAGTGGGGGGCTCTGGGCTTGAAGTTGGTAATCTGCCTGAGCCCTCTCCAGACAAGCAGAGTCGTTAGCAGAGAACTGGCACTTCAGCTTCTCTGAGTACAGTCGTTTAGCCTCTCTCACCGCCTTGCTAAACCTGTTCTTCAACTCCTTGAATCTGTCCCTGTCCCCACTCCTAAACGCGGCCTCTTTGTCCAGCCTCAGCCTTCTTAGTTTAGCTGTAAACCAGGGTTTGTCGTTGTTGTAGCTCACCCTAGTGCGTGTTGGTATACAGCAGTCCTCACAGAAGCTGATGTGTGTCACAGCCTCCCTGAGCTCATCCAGACTATTGGAGAATGTCATGAACATATCCCAGTCAGTACAAGTCCAAGTACGCCCGCAGATCCTCCATAGCCTCACTGGTCCACTGTTTTGATGTCCTCACTGCAGGCTTACAGTGCTTTAGTTTCTGCCTGTATGCAGGAATCAGGTGGACCATGGCGTGGTCTGAGTGACCCAGTGCTGCTTGGGGAACCGCATGGTATGCTTTACTGATTGAAGATTAGCAGTGATCCAAAGTGTTCCCTTTTCTGGTAGGGCATTTGATGAGTTGTCTGTATTTGGGGAGTTCTTGAGTGAGATTGCCTTTGTTAAAGTCGCCTAGCACAATAACCAAGGAATCCGGATTTTCATGCTCCACGCACAATATCTGGTTGGCGAGCACACGTTGAGCCTCGTTGGGGCTAGCCTGAGGGGGCATGTAGACGCCGACCAGTATGAATGAAGCAAACTCACGTGGCAAGTAAAAAGTTGTTTACAGTTAATAAAAAATGATTCCAGATCAGGAAAACAGTGCTGCAGAATCACTGTTACATCTTCACACCAGCCACTGTTAGTGTAAAAACAAATACCACCACCTTTCGTTTTGCCAGAGAGCACAGGGTCACAATCCACTCTCAGCAGTTTGAAACCTGCTAGCTGTAGCGCAGAGTCTGGGATCAGTTTACTCAGCCGTGTCTCCCAAAGCACAAAATGGAAGATGAATGAAAGTCTCTGTTTTTCCACACTAGTAAGTTCATCGCTGGTTTTCACGCACACTTTGTGATGTAAAAAACATACAAATAAAAGTTTGATCATGACTGTAATGTGGATGATCACATCAAAATGCCAAAACCCAAAACGGGAAATGCTATATAGCCTTCTGTTTAATCCGCCACCACTTAAGATGAAATGGTCCGATGTTAAACTTTAAATGAAGGAACAAGTTGTGGCGCATCGTAACAGCATGGCAGATATAGGGTTCACGTGACATACATTTCCAGAGTGATTTTGTCGTTTGTTTGACACCCTCAAGTTTAACAGAAGTGATTAATTTTCTGCCATGGTCCGGTTCTCTGAACCCACAGCATTTATGGCCCTATAAGAATAATAATAGTGATTTTATTTGTAATGGACTTTCATAAAATCTCAAAGTGCTACAGGTTAAAAACAAGAAAGGGCGCAAATTGTGATAGTTTTCCACTCCGCCGACTTTCTTTTGTCGCTAATACCTGATGACAGGCCGCCAAACATGACAAATTTTCTCGCCTCCACCTCTGTTGTCAGAACCTCGAACTCACAGTCACCGTATTTCTTCGAATAACGTTCATTTTTGGTGCAGGGTTTATTCGAGGGCTGCGTTTATTCGAAGAATCACGGTAATTCAGACAAAGAAATGACCTCAGGAGTGCATTTATAGTCCATCTGCATATTCATTTATGGGAGGAGGCAAGGTGGGGTCAGTGGCTCGTTCACGTGCGTTCAATCTCACGTTGATTGTGATTTATAAAAGACGGGACCTGGCGTACGACCGGTTTTATACATGTGAATATTTCTGTGCGTCTGTACTTTTTGAGTTTTGGCCGTACGCCATCTTCTGGTATGAAAGCTGCGCAATCCTTTATACATGAGACCCCTGATGTTTAGAAATAATTCTCCTGTTAGAGAACCCCGGAAATCTTGGCAGAACACTGAATCAACAGACAAAACAAGACAAAAAAGAGCGGACCTAGCGACCGAGGCAGCCTTCATCGGCGCCATCTTGGATCGAGGCACGCCATCTTGGATCGAGGCAATCAATAGATAGCAAATTTTGTGCTGGTCGTATACAGTTGTCTGTGGAATCAAACAGACTTACACATTTCAATCAGGAGAGACCAAGTATGAGTAGAGTGATGTTTCTTACGGAATGGTAAATGTGCTACAATGTTTGGAGCTTAGACCCTGTGGGGGATCATAGATCAGAGGGCGCCTGCCCGACATCAGAGAAGAATCCCCCACGAAGTCCAGACACTGGTGGCGGTGGTGGCAGCCGACGACCAACGAGACGAAGACAAAGACAGGAACCGGGAGGCAACGGGGAGGTGGAGGGTCGCGCACTTGATAGCCTGGAGAAACTACACGGGGGAGAGAATCTTATTTAAAGGCACGATCATGTGTTTCTTCGACAGCGTTAATTGATGAGACGAAAGCGATGATCGAACCGATCCATCTGACAGCCAAACATAGAAAAGAGGAAAAGAAGAGCGTTCTTAGTGGGGGGAATTAGTAGTGAAATA
Source organism: Hypomesus transpacificus (assembly GCF_021917145.1). Lineage (NCBI taxonomy): Eukaryota > Metazoa > Chordata > Actinopteri > Osmeriformes > Osmeridae > Hypomesus > Hypomesus transpacificus. The sequence continues at coordinate 999,459 of NW_025814032.1, read as the reverse complement.
TTGTCGAAGATACCCGAATGCAGGGAGCGGTCTTGCCTGACTGAACTTGCACTATGCTTCATTTGTTCAGAGCCCCACAAGACCAAGACAAAGTCCAACTCTCGCCCCATAGAGACCAATGTAAATCTCAACAAAAGCAGAACGTACACGTTTTTGAAACTGGCGGTAAAGTCGTATTTCGGACCGCATTGACAAATAAAGGAAATCTGTGGTTTCAGCAGTCTCGGGTCTCGGAAAATATCCTTATTTTTTGGATTGGGCGTATAGTTTTTCATCTAGGTTAACTTGTTTGAGATGTGGATGCTAGGTAGATGTATGTTATTCTCTCAGAGCTGCGCCGTCACCGTGGCAACCAAATAGACATGCACCAGGAAAGAAGAATTTTTGAAACTGCCGGTAGAGTCGAATTTCTGACCGCACAGACATATAAAGGATATGTATGGTTTCGGCAGAGTCTTGGCTCTCGGAACATATTCTTATTTTTGGGATTGGACGTATAGTTTTGCGTCTAGGTTAACTTGTTTGAGGTGTTGATTCGAGGTACATTTCTGTTATTCTCTGCCCTCAGCACAAACACAAACACGCACAACGCAGTCTCTCACACAGGTGATTGGTATTAGCTTATTAGTGGAGTCACAAGATGAAGCTATTCAGTCAACTCATCTAATTTAAGAGCAACACAACTGCTACCACTACTGATACTACTAGTGCTGCTACTACTACTGCACCTGCTGCTATATCTCATGCCCCTACTACAACAACTAATTCTGCAGATGCTGCTAATATCTCTTCTACAAGCTACTATTGCTAATGGAACTGTTTTATTATATGCCACTGATACTACTGTATCTGCTACTGCTATTACTATCCCAACTATAATTTCAGCAATTAAAATGTATATTCTTATCTTGTTACTTTACATTTATATTTATGCATTTAGCAGACACTTTTTTCCAAAGCGACTTCCAAGAGAGAGCTTTACGAAAGAGCATAGGTCACTGATCATCACAACGAGGTAGGCCCAAACATTGCAAGCAGCCAAAACATGAAGCATACATTGTGAAAAAACTAAACAATTGCCAAAAGGGAAGACCCATAAGAGCATGCAGTTATACAAGTTACAAATTAAAACAACATGAACCACAAAAAGTGCAGGACTGTACCTGTAGAAGAACAATCAACAGTAAAATATGTTACACAGCGAGTACAAGACTTAACTTTGTTATAACTAACCTACAAGAGCAACAAGTCACTCAATAGGAGTCATTGTGATCCTGGAGGAAACTAACATCGGGTCCAGCCAAGCATTCCTAAGTGCCGTTGTACTCCCGGAACAAGTGCGTCTTGAGCCTTTTCTTGAAGGTGGGGAGACAGTCAGTGTCCCTGATGGAGGTGGGGAGCTGGTTCCACCATTGGGGGGCCAGGCAGGAGAAAAGCTTGTGTTGGGACCGGGCAGGCTTGAGTGGTGGGACCACCAGGCGGTTGTCTGAAGAAGACCGTAGGTGACGGGTGGGGGTGTAAGGTTGCAGGAGAGACTTGATGTAGTCGGGTGCAGTCCCGTTCGCTGCTCGGAAGGTCAGTACCAGGGTCTTGAATCTGATACGGGCGTTGATGGGTAGCCAGTGGAGAGAGATGAGGAGCGGGGTAACATGGGAGCGCCTGGGTAGATTGTAGACCAGGCGGGCCACTGCGTTCTGAATCCTCTGAAGAGGGCGGGTTGCACATGCTGGCAGACCAGCGAGCAGCGAGTTGCAGTAGTCCAACTTGGAGAGGACCAGTGCTTGGACTAGCAGCTGGGTGGAGTGCTCAGACAGGTATCTCCTGATCTTCCGGATGTTGTAGAGGGTGAATCTACAAGACCGGGAGACTGCGGCAATGTGGGCCGTGAGGGAGAGCTCATCATCCATGGTAACCCCAAGGTTCCTGGCAGAGGATGAAGGGGTCACCGTCGCAGATCCCAGGGTGATTGACAGATCGTGGGAGATGGAGGGTTTAGCTGGGATGATGAGAAGTTCTGTTTTGGCGAGGTTCAGCTGGAGGTGGTGCTCGGTCATCCAGGCGGAGATGTCTGTGAGGCAGGCTTCAATCCTAGCTGAGATCCCCGGATCAGTCGGGGGAAGGTACAGGTACAGCTGCGTGTCGTCGGCGTAGCAGTGGTAGGAGAAGCCATGGGAGGTGATGATTGGTCCAAGTGAGGTGGTGTACAGAGAGAAGAGGAGGGGGCCAAGGACGGAGCCCTGTGGGACATCAGTGGAGAGCTGGCGAGGGCCTGACAGTTTGCCTCCCCAGGAAACCTGGTAGGATCTTCCCGACAGGTAGGATGAGATCCACTGGAGTGCAGTGCCAGTGATGCCCATCTCAGTCTCACTTCTTCTACTACTTCTACTACAGTTTAACAAATCAGCTTTCAGATTCTCCCGCAATGTATTTAAGCACTTAGCTTTGTTAGATGATGCAGTTCAGCTTCCACACCGGAGCCCCCCCCCCTGGAGCCAGGCCCGGGGGTGGGGCTCGATGGCGAGCGCCTGGTGGCCGGGCCTTTTCCCATGGGGCCCGGTCGGGCTCAGCCCGAAGAGACAACGTGGGACCCTCTTCCAGTGGGCTCACCATCCGCAGGAGGGGTCATGGGGGTCGGGTGCAGTGTGAGACGGGCGGCGGCCGAAGGCGGGGGCCTTGGCGGTCCGATCCTCGGCTGCAGAAGCTAGCTTTAGGGACGTGGAACGTCACCTCGCTGGCGGGAAAGGAGCCTGAGCTGGTGCGCGAGGTAGAGAGTTTCCGGCTAGATATAGTCGGCCTCGCCTCGACGCACAGCATAGGCTCCGGAACCAGTCTCCTTGAGAGGGGCTGGACTCTCTTCCACTCTGGAGTTGCCCTTGGTGAGAGGCGTCGAGCTGGGGTGGGAATACTGGTTTCCCCTCGGTTCGGCGCCTGTACATTGGGGTTCACCCCGGTGGACGAGAGGGTAGCCTCCCTCCGCCTTCGGGTGGGGGGACGGGTCCTCACTGTCGTTTGTGCTTATGCACCAAACGGCAGCTCAGAGTACCCACCCTTTTTGGAGTCTCTGGGGGGGGTGCTGGAAAGCGCTCCTCCCGGGGATTCCCTCGTCCTCCTGGGGGACTTCAATGCTCATGTGGGCAATGACAGTGAGACCTGGAGGGGCGTGATTGGGAGGAACGGCCCCCCCGATCTGAACCCGAGTGGTGTTTTGTTGTTGGACTTCTGTGCTAGACACGGCTTGTCCATAACGAACACCATGTTCAAGCATAAGGGTGTCCGTATGTGCACCTGGCACCAGGACACTCGAGGTCTCAGTTCGATGATCGACTTTGTAGTTGTGTCATCGGACTTGGGGCCGCATGTCTTGGACACTCGGGTGAGGAGAGGGGCGGAGCTGTCAACTGATCACCACCTGGTGGTGAGTTGGCTTCGATGGTGGGGGAGGACGCCGGTCAGGCCTGGCAGGCCCAAACGTAATGTGAGGGTCTGCTGGGAACGTCTGGCGGAACCCTCTGTCAGAAGGAGCTTCAACTCCCACCTCCGGGAGAGCTTCGATCATGTCTCGGGGGGGGGGCGGGGACATTGAGTCCGAATGGGCCATGTTCCGGGCCTCCATTGTTGAAGCGGCTGACCGGAGCTGCGGCCGCAAGGCGGTCGGTGCATGTCGCGGCGGTAACCCTCGGACCCGGTGGTGAACTCCGGAGGTGAGGGATGCCGTCAAGCTGAAGGAGGCCTATCGGACTTTATTGGCTGGTAGGACTCCAAAGGCAGCTGATGTGTACCGGCAGGCCAAGCGGAACGCGGCTTTGGCGGTCGCGGAGGCAAAAACCCGGGCATGGGAGGAGTTCGGCGAGGCCATGGAGAATGACTTCCGAACGGCTTCAAAAAGGTTCTGGACCACCATCCGGCGGCTCAGGTGGGGGAAGCAGTGCTCTGTCACCACTGTATACGGTGGGGATGGTGCGCTGCTGACCTCGACGGGGGACGTCCTGGATCGGTGGAAGGAATACTTCGAAGACCTCCTTAATTCCACCAACACGCTTTCCGAGGTGGAGGCAGAGTCTGGGGACATCGGGGGGGGGCCCTTCTATCTCTGGGGCTGAGGTCGCCGAGGTGGTTGAAAAGCTCTGCGGTGGCAGGGCCCCTGGGGTGGATGAGGTCCACCCGGAGTTCTTTAAGGCTCTGGATGTTGTAGGGCTGTCTTGGTTGACACGACTCTGCAACATCGCGTTGTCATCGGGGACAGTGCCTCTGGACTGGCAGACCGGGGTGGTGGTTCCCCTCTTTAAAAAGGGAACCGGAGGGTGTGCTCCATCTTTAGGGGGATCACACTCCTCAGCCTCCCTGGGAAAGTCTATTCATGGGTCCTGGAGAGGAGGGTCCGTCGGATTGTCAAACCTCGGATTCAGGAGGAGCAATGTGGTTTTCGTCCTGGCCGTGGAACAGTGGACCAGCTTTATACCCTCTGCGGAGTCCTGGAGGGTACATGGGAGTTGGCCCAACCAGTCTACACATGTTTTGTGGATTTGGAAAAGGCGTTCGACCGTGTCCCTCGGGGGCTCATGTGGGGGGTGCTCCGAGAGTACGGGGTACCGGATTTCCTGATCGGGGCTGTCCGGTCCCTGTACGACCGGTGCCAGAGTTTGGTCCGCATTGCCGGTAGTAAGTCGAACTTGTTTCCGGTGAGGGTTGGACTCCGCCAGGGCTGCCCTATGTCACCGATTCTGTTCATTACCTATATGGACAGAATTTCTAGGCGCAGCAAGGGTGTTGAGGGGGTCCGGTTTGGTGACCTCAGGATCGGGTCGCTGCGTTTTGCAGATGATGTTGGCTTCATCGGGCCGTGACCTTCAGCTCTCACTGGAGCGGTTCGCAACCGAATGTGAAGCGGCTGGGATGCGAATCAGCACCTCCAAATCTGAGGCCATGGTAATCGACCGGAAAAGGGTGGAGTGCCATCTCCGGGTCGGGGAGGAGATCCTGAAACAAGCGGAGGAGTTCAAGTATCTCGGGGTCTTGGTCACGAGTGAGGGAAGAATGGAGCGCAAGGTCGACAGGCGGATCGGTGCGGCGTCCGCAGTGATGCGGGCTTTGCATCGGTCCGTCGTGGTGAAGAAGGAGCTGAGTCGAAAGGCGAAGCTCTCTATTTACCAGTCGATCTACGTTCCTACCCTCACCTATGGTCACGAACTATGGGTAGTGACCGAAAGAACGAGATCGCGAATACAAGCGGACGAAATGAGCTTTCTCCGCAGGGTGTCCGAGCTCTCCCTTAGAAATGAGGTGAGAAGCTCGGTCATCCGGGACGGGCTCAGAGTAGAACCGCTGCTCCTCCGCGGCGAGAGGAGCCAGCTGAGGTGGCTCGGGCATCTGATTAGGATGCCTCCTGGACGCCTCCCTGGTGAGGTGTTCCGGGCACGTCCCACTGGGAAGAGGCCCCGGGGAATACCCAGGACACGCTGGAGGGCCTATGTCTCTCGGCTGGCCTGGGAACGCCTCGGGGTCCCCCAGGAAGAGCTGGTGGAAGTGGCCGAGGGAGGGAAGTCTGGGCCTCCCTGCTTAGGTCGCTGCCCCCGCGACCCGATACCCGGACAAGCGGCAGATGACGGACGGACGGACAGCATTTTCTTTTTTTTCAGCATTCCAACGCATTTTCAGCAGGAAATGCACTTTCTAGTTATTGGGTGTGCTTTGCCTTCGGAAAGGGCCCAAACATTGTTATCTCACATATATATAATTTTGATCGTTATTATTTATTTATTTTCCCACCCCTAAAACTTTGTCAATATTTGGACTACATAGGCAACCTAGGTGTCAAAAGTTTTGTCTTGGTAGCGATTGAGTTGCTTGTATTGGGATTTACGTTCTGTTGCAAGGTTTAGTAGAAATTAAGTTTTTGTGGCAAAAAGTGAAGCTAACGGTGGCTAACTTGCTAGCCACAGTCACTGACGCCACTAACGTCACGAAAACTCGCGTGACTATCTCTGGCAGAACATTAGTTTAGCAGCTCGTTAACTTCTGGGAGATGGCTAGGCTAACTTCTTTACAGCAAGGCCTGGGTGATAACTATTTGCTCATTTTACTTTGTAATATGACACACAATTGTGATGTGTAATGTACAATATAAGGTAATATTATTAAGGAAGTACATCTACTTTCGGAATCAGTAGTCTACAATTTCACTGAAGCATTAGCATCATGACATTAGCCTCTGTTGCCCGGGCAACACATACTACAGCGGTCTATGATTCATCTGTTTTCAATCGTTAAAATAAACATTCCTCACAAAAAAAATGTCGTTGTAGGATTTATTATGACATTAGATTACAAGTACACGATTTGTTGGTGAAATTATCATTACCTGTGGTTTCAAACCAGTGTAGCTCACTGCAACGCTGTACTGTAGCCTAGTCTAGTAGCTAAAAACAAACAAACGGCGGCACATGTTCGGCACTACCCTTACTTCAATCAAAAGTCTTTCAATAGGTGAACCTATCTGACTAGTGACTACTAACCTGAACTTCACTGCCACAGCCTAAACTTTGTCAATCTGTTCATGAAAATAATTCATTTCAGCCTATAGACCGTACAACGGAAGTAACGTTAAATCAAATTCAACCAACACAATCGCTACCAAGACAGTCTAGTAGTAGTAGTAGCCTACAATTTACCGGGGCAGCTTCTCCACACAGCAGGGCTATATCGCATTTTGCCTTGTTACTGACAATGATCGCTACCACTGACATTTTTATGAATGAGTGATTTTCCCCTAAATAAATGTCAAGCTCATTTACGTTTTTTGGGGCATATTTTCAGTTAGCAGATGGTAGTCCTACTATTTGAATCGCGATTCCATCTGAGATAGCTAGCTACTGCTGGTAACGTTGTTGTTAAAATACATTTCAAAGGGGTTTCTTTAATAATGAATGAATGTAATATGAGTAGGCTAAATGCCTGAAAATATCACGAGAAGGGAAAAACTTACAATGACGTTTAAGCCATAGAGATTAGGTCAATTTTTACACCGGTCTGCCAAATGTATTCGTTTTGATTCAACTATGAGGTTGCTAATCACCATTCCCTCTTGCAGGGGAAATGAGAAGACAACTATTTCATTCCACTCTTCACTCTTAGTATTTTGAGTTGTAAATGAGCAGAAACAAATATGCTTTTAAATCTATGTAATCTTTATAAATAATAAGTAGGCTATGCATTTTAATATAAAATATACAGAAATGTAATTTAAATACGGACCCCTGCAACCAACACAAGTAAGCAAGCACACCCTACAATTTCCCCAGAAATTGTACCATCTCTAGTTATTATTCTTCTGCCATGGGTTCCTATGACAGGCCCTAGAGGCGCTTAATCAAAAGTTGTGAAATTTGGCAAGTGTCCCATTAGACCACTCTAGTGCCACCAACGGGTCAAAGTTGGACTTGTGTTTACACACGCAACTTTTGAGCCGTATGACTGATTTTCAAAAATTAGGTACCATTGGACCATTGAGGTACCCCCTGGATCAAGACGAGTTCAACACACCCTGTGGCGTCAATTTCCGGTTATATGGATTTTCTGCAATTTCCGGTTTTATCAAAAACTAAAAAAATATTATTTTGATCCTCACAACCGTTTGTCCAGTACAGCCAATTAAAATCATCAACAAAGCAACCAAACAGGAAGTTGGGTCAAATCTTTGAGACATGAACACCAAACTTAGTATGTTTCGTGGACGACACTAGAAACATGTTCCCATGTGCAAAGGCAACTTAATATCTTCAAAAATGATTGAAATAAAATGAAATCTAATTAATCGCTAACACTAAAATAATGCTTTACATATTTGCCGGTACAAAACTGATACTATACAATCGCAAGTTCATATGGAGACTCTTGAGAATGTTTAGTACACAAATCTGAGAAAAAGTTGACTGTGAGATGAAAAGTAGATTTTTTGTGAATATTTGTAACATGCATGCTTGGCCAACTGCTAGGGATATTTCCAATGTAATGTCTCCTTTGCTCCTCAGCGCGTGCTCCACAATCTCACACACTCAGCCTTTCCCTTGACACATGCACAAGCTTGGCCAGATGCACACACAACATTTCATGAGATTGTGGGCTGACCAAGCCCCCACTTATTCCTTGGCCCTCGTGGATCTTGATGGTATTGCATTTCAGATTTGGTATCCCATTGGTAAGTCTGCAGAATGGATTTTTCTATACCATTTGTGAAGAATATGCATTTTTTTATGGTTCTCAATGTTTTTGGAGGAATTGGCCGTTGCTGCTTGCAGCTATAGGCCGGCTTTCCTAGATTCGTTAAGAAGCTCTTAACGCCAAGATCTTCTTAAGAACGTTCTAAGAGCGTTCTAGAGCGCTCTTAGAACGTTCTTAAGACGCTCTTAGCATTAAGAGCTTCTTAACGAATCTGGGAAACCCGGCCATATTTGGTGGCCAAGCCGCGAAGGGGCGCAGCCACCTCAAGTGTTTCTACCTTTTCTTATTATTATTACTATTAAACATCTGCCATGGGAGTCTATGGCAGCCCCTAGAACCACATGGCCAGAAGTTGTGAAATGTTGCACACTGTTAGGGACCAGTCCCCTCATCAATTTCACCAAGTTTCATGTCTCCCATTCCAACCATCTAGTGCCACCAATGGGTCAAGGTTGAAGGTGTGTTTACACACATTACTTTAACCATATGTCGCATTTTCCAAAATGATGTATCATTCGATTCCCTGGATCAAGATGAGTTCAACACAGTCTATAACGTCATACCCAGTTATATAGATTCTCTGCTATTTTGAATGTTAAGGAAAACGTTTTGTTGCTACTCCTCCTACAATTCTTGTCAAATGTTCTTCAGAATTGTCACAGATGATCTTCAGACCAAGCCTCACAAAAGTTATCCCATGGCATTTTGATTTTTGCAACCGTTTCTTAGTTACAGCCAATCAAATTGAAGTGGCTGAATTGATGTGGCCGCCATTTTCAATAAATGAATATAACGTTTGTTCGCTAGGTCTCCTATAAGGTTTGTCCATTCTTCACCAAATTTGGCACAAATCATCTGTCAAGAATAAACATTTTTCAAAGGTTTGCAATGTTTGTAGGAATCCGCCATTACGGCTTGCAGTTATATTTGGTGGCCAAGCCGCGAAGAGGCGCAGCCACCTCAAGCTTCTTCTTCTTCTTCTTCTTCCATGGAGGTCAATGGCAGCCCCTAGAACCACATTGTCAGAAGTTGTAAAATTTGGCACACTCTTTGGGACCAGTCCCCTCATCAATTTCACCAAGTTTCATTCCTCGTATTCCAACCATCTAGCGCCACCAATGGGTCAAAGTTGAAGGTGTGTTTAAACACGTTTCTTTTGAACAATATGCCACATTTTCCAAAATGAGGTATCAATGGATTCCCTGGATCAAGACGAGTTCAACCCACTCTATGAGATCATACCCAGTTATATAGATTCTCCGCCATTTTGAATGTTAACGAAAAGCGTTTTTTCGCTACTACTCCTACAATTCTTGTCGAACCTTCTTCAAAATTGCCACATTATCTTAAGACCAAGCCTCACAAAAATCATCCACTGGAGCTTTGATTTTTGCAACCGTTTGTTAGTTACAGCCAATCAAATTGATGTGGCTGAATTGATGTGGCCGCCATTTTGAAAGAATGAATAACGTTTTTTCGCTACCTCTCCTATAAGGTTGATCCAATCTTCACCAAATTTGGTACAGATCATCTTCAGACCAAGCCTCACAAAAGATATCACATGGCGTTTTGATTTTTGCAACCGTTTGTTATTTACAGCAAACCTAATTGAGCAACTGATCTGGAAAAAGGGAAGTGAGGTCATATCTTAGCCAATCTTTGATGCATTGACTCCAAACTTGGTGTATGGACTCAGGACCCTCTTATTAAGAAGTCTGAGACAGGTAGTGTCATTTGACCTCTTGGGGGCACTACAATAGGCAGGATTGTGTATTGACCAATAACTGTTGATTTGTTTGTCTTATTTAGGTGATTCCTTTGTCTCTTGATATCTTAGTAGATCCCTTGTCTGACACTTTGATGTGGCTGCCATTTTTTATTAATGAATATGTTTTTTCGCTACTCCTCCTACAATCTTGTTGAATCTTCTTCAAAATTGCCACAGATGACCTTCAGACCAAGCCTCACAAAAGGTATTCCATGGTGTTTTGATTTTTGCAACCATTTCTTAGTTACAGCTAATCAAATTGATGTGGCTGAATTGATGTGGCCGTCATTTTTTATACGTTTTTTCCCTTCCTCTCCTGTAAGGTTTGTCCAATCTTCACCAAATTTGGCATAGATCCTCTTCAGACCAGGCCTCACATGTTTGTTTGTTTTTCTAAACCTTTTGACTGGAACAGCCAAAGTCGTCAAACAAGCCACCATAAAAGAAGTGAGGTCATATCTCACCACCTCTTTACTGCATTGACACCAAATTTGGTATAAGGCCTAGGGACCCTGTTCTAAAGAGATCCAAAATAGGTCATGCCATTTCACCTCTAGGTGGCGCTGAAATAAGCAAAAATGTGGCCCCATTTATCTTCAGATCAAGCCTCACAAACCTTTTCACATTTCGGTAAAGCTGATCAAATTTGACGATAAAACCGCCAAAACAGGAAGTGAGATCATATCTCGGGAAATATTTGCTGAATCGACATCAAACTTGGTACAGGTGCTCAGGACCCTGTTCCAAAGAGGTCCACATAAGGTTGTGTCATTGAACCGCTAGGGGCGATCCTGTGTCTGACTAGGGTTGCCAACTTTCTCAACCCCAAATGCGGGACACTTTCTCCCCCCCTCAATTTTTTTGGCTGATTTCAGCGAAAAATCGTTTTTGGAGCTTGAAACAAACAAACGTTTGTCCAATTGGTAAAACGTTGTCTAGTGAAGGTAATTACGTTTACGTTTCTTAGCCTGGTTTTCCATCTTTATATTGTCTCAAATTAGCTTTCAATCTGTCAGTGTCACTGTTGTGTGTAAGCGGCACCAAGGGCTGCATACGTTCATTTGTAATTTTCCACCGGAGCTTTAGCTAGCTGGCTAAGGTTGCGTTCTCTCCTCCTGTGTTCAATGACTCAATTCATCAAGCTGTAGCTAACGTTAGCTAAGTCTATGTCAACAGAGCTCCTGGGTAACTCCTCGGTAGCACCAATTGGATAGATGCCCCCCACCCAGATTCGGCGCCCTCTGCTGTGCAACTAGCGTGTCCCATCGCAACGTTTGCGTGATTTTTGGTGCGTTTACAGTAGCATATTATTGGCCGGCTAGGCTGTGATTGGAAAACGGGACTGGAGCTGTCCCGAACGGGACACATGAAAATCACCCATAAATCGGGATGTCCCGGACAAATCGGGACGTTTGGCAACCCTATGTCTGACACATGTTAACTTGTGATACCAGCTGAATTGATGTGGCCACCATTTTGAATTAATGAATGAAACTTTCTTGGTGAATATCAAATATTCACCTTATTTGGCACAGATTATCTTCAGACCACAATCACCTTGACATGTCAAAATAGAACTGAATTACAGCTGTTTAAACTTGGGACAAATCTGACAACCAACCGCTTGCCACAGGAAAAACTGCTTGTATTTTTACCCAGCAACTGAAATCTGTGATTTCCAGCATTGAGAATAGCTCACTAGGATAAGTTGGTGTCCTGGCAGTGTCAACGTCAGAGGTTCGAATCCAGTCATAGCTGACAAGCTTGTCATGTCTCTGATTATCTGTTTAGTGTGACTGTAAGCCACTGCAAAGGAAGCCAGGTACATCGCAGTCACTAGATGTCGAAAGTTTCTTCTGGGTCATCTGACCTGCTTGGCCACCACATTGCTGCTTGCAGTTATATTTGGTGGCCAAGTCGCGAAGCGTCAAAGCTACTTAAGTGTTTCTACCTTTTCTTCTTCTTCTTCTTAGGATTCCTCCGTAAGGAGGAAACCTATTGTTATTGTTAGTTTTATTATTAGAGTTCCTCTGGTAGGAGAACCCTATTGTTATTGGTGGTATTATTATTGGGTGTGCTTTGCCCAAGGGCACAACCATTGTTATCTCACATATTATTATTGTGAGAATGCTGTTAAGCATTTCTCTTTATTATTATTCCAACTTATTATTCCGCCGTTTTTTGGCCTTTAACTAGTCCTGCATACTTTCACCGATTCCTACAATTTTGGTATCAAAACGTTCAGCTCCTTCAGGCGATGATGGCTATGACTTCTGGTATTTCTCACTTTTATACTTTTTAAAAAATTAAGGTTTTTGTGCGTAATTATTCTCCCATTAAAAGTAATGGTAAATCCTTTCAAATTATTAAAAAGCTTCCTCCTCTTTCAAACTTAACTGCTTCAGCATACTTTCAGCTAGAGACACCATTCAAACTTTAAAATGTTCACAAGACATTCAGGAAAATCTCTTGGGGATACGAGGGGATGTAAAGCGCCTGCTTCAGTGTGGCACTGAGGCGCCGCCCCCTGCTGTTGACCAGACACACCTCGGCGTCTCCTCTGCGCTCCGCGACTTCCGTGCAGCTTGTGCCATCGGCCAGCTCCACGCAGTGCGTCTCGGACTGGAATCGGTCATCGAAGCTCTTGAACTTCGCCAGGTCAGTGATGATATGCGAAGTCGCACCAGTGTCCACCGTCAGGCCCTTTCTGGTGACACCGCTCCCTGGCTCACTGGTCAAGCTTGAACACGAAGGTGTTGTCATCCGTCTCCTCGGACACTCCGTGCACTTTGTCCTGCTGCCGCTGTCGCCATCCTCCTCGCCGTGCGGTACTCTCGCCCTGACTGTACCACTGTTGACCATGCTGACAGTCTCTTACCTTGTGACCTCTCTGGCCACAACGGAAACATACAATGTCCCCACTCTCGGTGCTGCGCGTACTGGGGTAGCCCTCCTTGGAAGCGCACGGGCCCCCATGACATTGTCGTCGGCCGCAGCTGTGCTCATACTTTCAGTGTTCTCATAACTGCGCAACTTTGTCTTGAACTCCGCAAAAGAGAGTCTCATCACTGAGTGACAAATGGAAAAAGGCTTAAATGATTCTGGCAGCCCCTTCAGAATCATTGCAAGCAATAGTCCATCGCTTAAAACCTCTCCAGCATTACGCAGCGCTGTGATTGAAGTCTCGGCATGTATGACGTAATCAGTCACACTCTCACTACTCATCTTTTGCAAAGAAGTCAGTTCTGTATACAGGCATACAATACGGGGCTTACCCTTGCCTACATAATAGTCACGCAAAATCTTGAGCGCTCCACGGCCGTCATCCGCTGCCTCTCGCATGACCAGAGACAAACTTTTGTCATCAAGGAATTGGATCAGTTCCGCGTATGCTTCCGCTTTCTTTGCTGCATCCTCAGCCAGTGCGTTTTCTTCTGCGCCATCGGCGGGCTGATTCAAAATTGTGTTCTTCAATTTCTGCAACAGCAGATAGCCCGAAAACTTAGTCTCCCACAGTTCATAGTTCTTTTCGTCTCCGTTAAACACAAGACGAGACCAACGTGAACTTGTACGTTCGCTCATGGTGTTGGCAGTGGCACTCCAATCCGTGAGACACGCATTCAAACACGCATACAAACAAATGTCTCTCGGTGGCTACTCACATTGGATATCTCTGCGCACAAATGTCAAATGCATCGGGGCCCATAACCTGTTAAACAGAGCTTGACTGCTAGATATACAAACTAAACTTTGGGATGACAAATATCATACCGAGACTGGATGCAAGTTCTGAGAACACTCAATCGATTTAGTTTGTGCAGGTGCATCAGTTTTATAGTTTTATCACATGACACACACACCTGAAATGCATCAGCAATAATTGGGAGCACAAGCAGTTGTCAGTTATTCAAATAACACTTTAAGATGACACCACCCTGAAGTAGCCTGCAAAGTTTCACCTTAATATGTGAAAATATGACTGAATTACAGCTGTTTGAGCTTGGACCAAATCTGACAATGCTTGCCATTGGAGAAACATCTTATTTTATTATCCAGTTGATGACTGAATATGTTTGAGTACTGATCTGGCAATGGCTAAATTGGATGAGATGTTATGCTGGTAATCGAAGGGTTGTAGGTTCAAAACCAGCCAAAGACAGAAAGTTTTTTTTATACAGAACGGTTTCTAGTCTTCCGGTCAATCTTCCGGTCAATCTTCCGGTTGTAAAACATAGCGATGAGTGTTTATTTGAGCCCATAACAACACTCCGATCATCTGTTTAGCGAGACTCTGTAAACCACTGCAAAACAAGCCAGGTTTACAACAGTAGCTAGCTACTTGGAGTCTACGCATGGTAGTGTCAGATTCACAACCAAATTAGCTCGAATTGAGTATATTGATTGTTCAACCTGTTACCTGTTAAGCAAATTCATTTCAGGAACCTAAGCCAGGACAAATCGCCACTGATGCTAGGCATGATTTGAAATTCCCTTACATGACAAGTTATGGCACTCTAAGCAACCTTTTTAAAGCACTATGAGTAAGCTATTCTTTACAGCAGTAACCCAGTCATCCCTTTGTCCCGTTTTTATGTCCCATATATAAATAGGACTAAATTACAGCTGTTTGAACTTTAACCAAATCAGACAATGGGTGCCATTGGAGAAATTTCTTATTTTCTGATACAAAACCTGAATGACCTTATGTCTCAGTTTGTGAATGGCTTGAGACACAGTGCTGATGTGTTAAGGGTGGTGGGTTTGAATCCAGTCAGAGGTACAAACAGAAATTACAGTTTCAAGTCTTCTGGTTAATCCCAGTGCAACTATCTTTTATGTAAATTTTACAACATTTTGCCATTTTGAAGGAGGAATCCGCCATTGCTGCTGGCAGCTATATGTATATTAATTATTATTATATAGATTGAAAAGAGTGAGAATAGGAGTTAAGGGGGCCCCATGCCTGTCTTTGCCTTGGGCCCCCAAATCACTAAATCCGCCACTGCTTGGATGTTATCTTTACAAATAGATGGGGTCTTGATGATGACCCCATCTGCGCACGCAGCTTCAAGGCAGAAAGACGCGTTCCATTTCACTTTTACTGTACCCTACACTTTTAATGTTCCCGCCACATTGTTTTTAGCTAGCTTGCATTAACAAGACATTAGTAAAAATTGCTTGCTAATCGGGCAGAACTTGTTAATGCAGGAGACTGCAAGACCTTAGCGCATCACTAGAATCTCGTCATATCACGCAGTCGGAGCACAGCTAGATAATCAGACAAAGACTTGTGGAAAATAGTTTGGTTACAACAGCCATGCGAGGGATTTCAGTTATTGTGTTCGTTCAGTTAGATGTTTGTAATGTTATTGTTTGTTAGTTAATATAATCTTGTTGGTCACCCTGAGTGTGCATGTTGTGGTGAAGTGCTGTGAATACTTTCTGGATGCACTGTAAACCAATTTTTAGGCATTTTGGATTTACGGTGCAGAATTGGCATCCATTTAAAAGTGGTCTCAACTCAAGATCCTCACGTTTAGTTCTGGGCTGATTCCTCACCGTTATCATGATCATTGCAACTCCACAATGTGAGATCTTGGATGGAGCCCCAGACAGAGGGAGATTGACAGTTATTTTGTGTTTCTTCCATTTGCAAATAATCGCACCAAATGTGGTCACCTTCTCACCAAGCTGCTTGGCGATGGATTTGTAGCCAATTCCAGCCGTGTGTAGGTCTACAATCTTGTCCCTGACATCCTTGGACAGCTCTTTGGTCTTGGCCATGGTGGAGAGTTTGGAATCTGATTGATTGCTTCTGTGGACAGGCACGAATGTGCTCCTAATCTCAGTTCATTACCTGTATAAAAGACACCTGGGAGCCTTAAATCTTTTTGATTAGGGGGTCAAATACTTATTTCACTTATTAAAATGCAAATTACTTTATAACAATTTTGACATGCTTTTTCCTGGATTTTGTTGTTGTTATTCAGTCTCTCACTCTTCAAATAAACCTACCATAAAAATTATAGACTGATAGTTTCTTTGCCAGTGGGAAAACGTACAAAATCAGCAGGGGATTAAATAATTTCTTCCCTCACTGCATGTCAAGTTTCTGGAAAAGAAGATGAAAATGTATTGTCATAGAATTGGCATTTTTTGCGTATCAGCTTGTGTCTAATTTGATCAACTTCACACAATTCTCAGTGAAACCTTTCCTATTAGTACAGTGTCATGTCATCTTCAAGAATGCCATTAATGAAGACATGGATATTGAGACCATATGGAAATTTACATAAATGCATACCATTCCAATTTTTTTTATTCCATTCCTTATCACCTAGGGATACACTGAAAGGAAAAATCTTGGCTAAAACTGAAACCGAACACAATGAAAACCAAACACGCTTTTTAAATTACTTAGCAATTTTTTCCATTGCATAAATTAAATAGCCTAAATGTGCTGTTTGCTTTATAGTACCATCAAAACGTGGGACATCTAATGGAAAGGTTTTTACATTGTCATGGAAAATATTTAATTTGGGATGATCTTGGGGGGATTTTACAGGTGGGACTGGCAAATTAGCCCATAGCTAGCATGATGTCTTCTAGATCTAGATGGAGCTACGTTTACCCGGTAGTCTATCTGAACAACAACGACATGATTGTCCGGGACAAGTGGATTTGTAGGGCAAGTGGAAGTGAATGTACTTGCCCCACTGGACAAGTTTAAACTCAAACTAAATAAAATGGCATGTTACTTGCACTGGCCAGCTTGCAAATACTGAGGATAGCCTACCAAAGTTGAGTTAGCCAATGTCATTAGCGATGCTAGCTAACGTTAGTTTGCTAGCTGTATATAACATTTCACTGGGTCTTGCAGTTGTTTGATTGACTGCAATTATTATCAAATGTTATGTTCTACTACTAGCCATTTGCCTACTTTAGCAAGTCACAATATTTCCAAGCCCTGATAATGTAACTGAGAAGAGTAAATAATTCCTCTTTCAAGAAATAAGCCCCCGTTCAAGTCAAATTAGCTGCACGGTCTGTAGAGATATTGGGACGAAGCTGCAATACAGTACATAACAGAAAATGTTTCATTCTGCAGAAATTGTGTAAATGTTTAATGTAACAAATACTTTTTATAACACCTCAATTGTTATCATTTGTATAATATTGCAGCTCATCTTCGTTGGTCAAAGGCACAATGTTTACCTGGATGTGACTTTTGTGCATTTAAAAGTGAAACGTAAATGTAGGTTAGTGTAATGCCTCAAAAAGTAATATCAGGCACTGAATGATCACTAGATATAAGGAAAATGTTGACTTCCACTCGGTGCTATTCACTGACAGTAAAAATTAATTGTATATGTGCACTGCTGTTTGTAAACGAGCTCCAGAGGTCATTGCTGCGTTGCTAAATGATAGCAACTCACCAGGAGGACACTTCATCAACTCTCCACTCATTCTCCTCGGTGCAATGAACACCATTTTGAGATTTCTTGTATAATATACATATCTTGAGTGCTTTATGTACCCATTAATCGACAGTGGTGGTTAACCTGCCATATGGCCTTTAACACTGAAAATCTTTTAGCCATCTTTTTGCCCCCCTCCTTGAATATATTTTTGGCCTATTACTTTTATTACCTGACCCCCATTACTTACAATTAATGGGGGTCAGGTGGCAGAGCGGTGAGGGAATCGGGTTAGTAATCTGAAGGTCGCCAGTTCGATTCCCGGCCGAGCCAAATGACGTTGTGTCCTTGGGCAAGGCACTTCACCCTACTTGCCTCCGGGGGAAATGTCCCTGTACTTACTGTAAGTCGCTCTGGATAAGAAATAAAATAAAAATGACTAAATGTAAATGTATTACTGACTGTTGAAAAAATGTTACATACTCTGTACAACAAAAACATGAATTAAGAAGTGTATTGAACGTGTATTGAACAAATGAATAATCATACAACACATAAGTCTACTTAGCCAACTTCAGTAGTTTGTTGACGGTCCCTAAATATTTGCATTGGCTTGGTGGCTCGTTGTGGTAAGAGACACCTGTCCACAGAAGCAATCAATCAGATTCCAAACTCTCCACCGTTGGCAAGACGAGACATCACTGGCAGTCCAAATATCAGTTTAATATCAAACTTCAAACTTACTTGATCAGTTTTATGTCTTTCTCTGACACTTGACATGCGCCATAATAGTTCAGTAAAATGTATTTGGTCTTTTCACTTGTTCAGCCGAACACCAAAAGTGCTGTTTTTGTCACTCTATATAAAGACATGCATCCTACACATGTGGGACCATGATTTAAGTCATTTGGATCCACAGAATATTTTTGTAGGGTATCCCAAATTTTCATTGTATAGGAAAATCCATGAGACAGACGTTATGAGTCCAAGAGGCTTTATTGTTCCCCATAAGAAATAAGGCATGAACACAAATGTCAACATAAAGCATGTTGGAGTTATGGGGCAGAAGTGGCATTTATTTAAATGTGGTCTCAACTGGAAATGGACTGTAGCGCCACCAAGAGGCTAAATTGGCGCTGGGATTCTGGAAAGTTTACATAAGGTCTCTGGTTTTAGTGTGCAAATTTGAAGAAGAAAAAAGGTTACACAGGAATGAAGTTATTTATGTTTTTAGAACTACAGGAATAATAATAAATATAGCTGCAAGCATCAATAAAAGGGGCCAAGCATCATTCCATATGGAAATTCAGTAGCTAAAGAAGCAAAGCAAAACTTTTCATTAAAAACATTCATGTCATTTTGAGACAAAATGTGCTGGCTAGATGTAGCAGCGTTATATCTACAAAGCACAATAAATCTGACTCTTCTTGAGTATAAATTTCCTGAGAATGAAACATTATAGTTGCCATTATGATTATACTGCTAGACAGCTACTGTGGCACACCTGGCTTCGCTAAACAGATAATCCAGTGTCTCGACATGCTTGGTTACTGTGGCTGGATTCAATCCTACGACCTTGCGTTTCAAAGGAGCCCGCTTATCCCAATGAACTATTCTGGCTGCTGGACAACTTTGTGTTTGGTAACTTTATAAAAAAATGGAAGCCGTTTCTCCCGTGGTGAGCTTTGTCAGATTTGACCCAAGAATAAACAGCTGTAATTCAGTCATATTTTGACATATCAAGGTGATTGTGGTAGGAAGATGATTACATGACATGCTCGTGATGACATTATCAAAGTTTCGTCTCCATACAGTAAACTGTCGCAGATACAAGGCCTCACGTCCGCTTTGGTGTGCTCTTTGTCAAAATCGTTGACTAACTTTTTGTCGGCATGGTCTGAAGATAATCTGTTACGATTTTCATGAAAATCGGAGCAACGGCCTAGGACGAGTTTGAAAAAGTAGCAATTTCTTAAAATACAAATGACGGAAACACCTTCGGGACAACAATGACGCCATAGGGTTCATTCAAATTGTCTGCATCCACGGAATCCAATGAAACCTCACTTAAGAAAAACGGTCTCATGGTTCAAAAATAATAGGTGTAAACGCACCTCCAACTTTGACGTCGTGGTGGCGCTATAGTGCTTCAGGGATCGACACGAAACTTGTTGACGATAATCAGGAGACTGTTCCAAATCAGTGTGCCAAATTTCAAAACTTCGCACCAATCGGTTCTATGGGCTGCCATAGACTCCTAGTCCTAAGTATAATAATAATAAAACTAACAATTACAATAGGTGCCACAGCAGCTCCACTGCTGCTTGGCCCCTAATAAATATCGCTGCAAGCAGCCATGGCGGTTTCCTTCTCAAGCTTTTGCTGTGGAGTAAGGGAGACATCAATTTGTCCACTAGCATTTAGCTGAGCATGCATATTTCAAATATTCAAAATAAATCTACTTTTAATTTTACATTCAACTATTTCTCAGATTTGTGTACTAAACATTGTCAAGAGTCTTCATATGAATTGGTAATAGAATTGTATCAGTTTTTGACTTCAAGATGTGTAAAACCTTATTTTAGCATAAGTGACTTTTTGTTGTCGTTGAGATGTACGGTCGCCATTGTACATGGTAACATACTCTCGTGTTTTCCTCGTGTGTGGAACAGATCAAGTCCCTAGGTCAAGGAGGCTTTGATTGATGGATGCATGAAATTTGTGCAACATGTGTGAATTTAATATAAAAATAAATACACCATATATTGGATTACATTTCTTGTTCACAGTATATTTTTGTCAAGCATGTATCCCAAACATGAAAAAACAGATTTCAAGTCAATCGGACCTACGTGTCATTTTTGTAGTTTGGAGACATTGTGGGTTATTTTGTTGTTCCCAATGTTTATGTTCCCCAAGGCATGCATAACAACAATCAGACGTTTGGACCTGATGGGGTCAAAAAATGGCATGATTTTGAAAGTTACAACTTTGAGGCGTGGTCTGTAGCACTACCTATGGTAATCAGGGCCATGCTTAAAGAATGGCTGTCTAATAGACAGGGTCAGCCCACCCTTGCCAGAAAGCCTTGAATGTGAGTCTCCAAGATGGCACGCAAGTAAAGGGCCTCTGGAGTCTGTGAGCATTTGGAGCATGTGAGAACTGTGGAGCAAGAGAGTCATCAACTAGCAGAGTGCACTAGCATTTAGCCGGGCATGCACATTCAAAATATTCACAATAAATACATTTTTCCTCATCATTTCTCAGATGTGTTTGGTAGACATTGTCAATAGTCTTCATATGAACAGGGGGGTATTCCAGGTAGCGGGTTTAGTGAAAACTTTGAGTTGTTTAACCCTGAAAAGAGGCATAATCCGAGTTCCACGTTCCAGAAAGAGAGGTAACGAAACCTTTTGGTAAGTTTCCATGGTAACTTACTCCGTGAAACTAACCTGCTCGCTAGCAGGTTTTCCATGCCAAACTCTGCGTTTCTACCGATCCCCTCCCACTTTATGAGCCCGATAGCTTTGGCAAACACGGCATATCATTTCCTGGTTCAACTGAGCGATCTCGAACAAAATTTTATTTGCTTAGTTATACGCTGGGAGACGATTGTAAGATTGCGATTTGATGTGCTTTAATTCCCTGATGAATACCTAAGTTAACGTTACCGTTTCCCGTCACAATCTGTAATATATTTCAGCAACATTCTCAGCCCTTGGGCCTTCGTCGCTAGTGTTACATGCCGTGGACAGAATTGACCAAATGCTTTTGGGCACTGACATAAATACAAATAATTAGGATTCCTCCGTCAGGAGGACCCTATTGTGTTTGTTGGTATTATTATTATTATTCTAGTAATTTATCTCATGAACACATTGGTAAAAAGTTTTGAAATTTGGCATATTGATACAACATGCCACAACTACGGCCCAAACACAGACTGGCCCACATCAGACCATAGGGGGCGCCACAGGAAACGCCCAAAAGTCAGATTTTCAAAGTGATAGCATTTCCACCCCATTGCTCCAATTCTTCTGAAACTTGGTGTGCATGCCTTATTTCTCATGGCTAACAAAAAAAACCTAAGGAACCATAAGGTCCGCCTGATCTATTTTCCTGTACAGTGATGATTTGGGAGAACCTTCAAAATACCTCTTCTCTTGAACCAAAGGTCAAATTAACTTGAGATTTTGTACAGATATGTATCATTGACATATTTAAAAACGTTACTTATAGCAATTAAATAAAATACAAAATGGCTGAAAGGGGTGTATTTATATAAATGTCCACATTGCCTCAATATGTTTGTGTCACTAAATCAAATGTCATTTTGAATGATGGGTTTTCAAACCTAATAGACTTTAAGGTGACATGCCTCTGAAGAACCATAACAATTTCACCTTGATATGTCAAAATATGACTGAATTACAGCTGTTTGAACTTGGACCAAATCTGACAATGCTCACCATTGGAGAAAAAGCTTTTTTTTGTACAGTAACTGAACATGAGAATAGCTCAACGAGCTGGAACAGTGACCTGCAAAGTATAAGGTTGTAGGTTCAAATCCAGCTACACTGAGTCTGTCTTAAATTTGAATATATGTTTAGTTAAATAGGATGACATCGTTCTGAAGTACCATGCGCAATTTCACCTTGATATGTCAAAAGATCATTGAATTACAGCTGTTTAAGCTTTGGCCGAATCGAACAAGCCATGCTACAGGATATACAGCTTTTTTTTTTGACAGAAACTGACCAAAATTTCTCAGCCTTGCGGGTAGCTCAATGGGTTGAAACGTTGTACTGCAAAGCATAAGGTCAAACTGTGAAATGTAGCTCATGTAATCTCATGCAGATAATTATGTATGTAGCTACTGGTAGTTCTCTCAACATCTACTTTTATTTAGAGGGTTGTACGGAATTGTCAGTTACACTGACATTGTGAGAATAATTAATATTTAAAAAACGATTTGCACATTCTGATCCTGTTGAACAGAGCATGGATGCTGTATACAGTGAGATGTTCATTTAATGGCAAGTGAATTTTGCATGTGGAACTGTGAAATGTAACTCATGTAATCTCATGTATACCCAGTTAAAAGTAGATGAGTTGTACAAATTGCACCTTGTGAAGAAAGTGCCAAAAACTGACCAAGAGATGGTGTAGGCCTACTTAAGGTAGAAGAATAAAGGCTAATCTCCAAAAAGATTTACTGGAACACCAGTTACGGGAGGATGCATGGTCACAGGTGATGTTAATTATAGGAACAATAACATACATTCATATTAATTGTTGAATTTGCTGAATTTCTATTTTGACCAAGAGATGTTGTACATAGGGCAGAAGAATAAAGGCTAATCTTGTAAGGCTATCCACCTGCCCCCACTTCTCATATGGTAAAATATGGAGTTACTGGATGGAGTCTCAACTTGATGGCTCTCACATATTTGTAACTTACTGTAGCATTGCTAGACATGTTGATAAGTAAGAGTCAAGATTCTGGTGTGATTGTAGTTGTTCTTGGGTATAAAAGGAATTGTGAAGCATTGTTCTGTGGATTCTTGATCTCCTGAGACCTTCTCCTCAGCTCTGGCTTGGCCTATGCCTACTCCTTCTTCCTCACCTCATGCTTTACTATCTCTGGTTTACAAGAATCATGGTAGAGTAGGCATAAGAGTTAACTTAATTGATTGCATTCATTTGTAATATGATAAAATGATTATATTATTTAACCTTAATTTGACCATTCTTGCTCTGATTTAACCCAAAGAGTTGAATAACTGTAATTCCATTGGTATTGGCATTATTTGGTTAATGTTAATACACTGTTTAATTGTAATTATAGCTTATGTTCACATTGCCCATCTAGATGTTACAAATAAAGTAAATCTGTTACTGTATATTGTTACTATTATAGTTTTTATTACTAGTTGGAGACAACAGGGGACTGGTTGTTTTCATCCTTATTCGTATAAGTATAACTTATTTTAGAGTTCTTTCCCCTGGAACAGATTTCATGTTCCACCCGAGGGGGGCTGTCGCTGTCTTGGTGTGTGGGGCTGCATCAAATACCCTTTTAGCTCTGTTAAATTGCTGCACTAGTCCACACTTGACCGGTGAGGATCTCATTCTATTATGACTGTAACTGTTAGCTGCTCCTGGCATTTTCTAATCCCTGCTCTCCTCTCTCTGTCCCCCCCCCACACATTCCCTGTGGTGTGAGGGTTTGAGCTGTCAGGACCTGCTTGGTCGTCGGTCTGCCAACGCTGGACCAGGTCGTCACCCGGAATCCAGTCTCCATGACGGCCAACAGCGAGTTTCCCGGTCCCATCCAACGTCTATAAAGCCGAACAATGGATTTTGGTGTTTCAAAACCCATTGACACTGTATGACTATGTTTAGCTTGTGTTCTGCTCCTCTCTCCTACCAACCGTCTCTGGAGGAGGGGATCCCTCTCTGAATTGCTACTCCCAAGGTTTCTTCAATTTGTTCTCCCGTTGGAAGTTTTTCAGGGAGTTTTTCCTTGTCTTCCTTGAGGGTTTAGGTTGGTTGAGGGGCAGTTCTATGAGTGCATGTGAAGCCCTCTGTGACATGCTTGTGTGTA
Organism: Hypomesus transpacificus; assembly: GCF_021917145.1. Classification (NCBI taxonomy): domain Eukaryota; kingdom Metazoa; phylum Chordata; class Actinopteri; order Osmeriformes; family Osmeridae; genus Hypomesus; species Hypomesus transpacificus. The sequence continues at coordinate 975,449 of NW_025814032.1, read as the reverse complement.
AAAAGGGCTATACAAATAAATTAGATTTGATTTGACTGTTCAGTTTCCCATCTTCCTTCAAACCATAGGGGAATATATTTGGTTGTTTGGCCAATATATTGGGAGTCAGATGGCTGAGCGGTGAGGGAGTTGGACTAGTAATCAGAAGGTTGCCGGATCGATTCCCCGCCAAGCCAAATGACGTTGTGTCCTGGGCAAGGCACTTCACCCTACTTGCCTCGGGGGGAATGTCCCTGTACTTACTGTAAGTCGCTCTGGATAAGAGCGTCTGCTAAATGACTAAATTTAATTTAATATTGACCCCCCAACAATGTTGAAATAGATTTGCTGAAATAACAGTTACAGGACGGTAGCCTACATCGTGTAAATTGTAGGAATCATATGAATCATGTAAATTTTAGGAACAATAGCCAATAGAAATAGGCTACTCATTGTTGGATTTCTATTTGTAGGCAATAAAGAAGACCAAATATAATTAGTGTTTTTGCTGCAAGCAAAAACACTATTGTTATTCTGCATTTTATTATTAGTGTGTTTGCTGCAAGCAAAAACACTATTGTTATTCTGCATACTTATTATTATTTTTATTTATTTTTTACATTTTCCGGACACGTTTTTTTGCTCGCCAACTCCGTTCACACCTAGAAACACCGTTCAAACTTCACTTTATAAAGTCTGAACTGCTTTAGTGTGCTATTACTTTTCTCACAAATAACTTTTAAAGTTTTTAAGTTATTAAAGTTTAAAGTGCTTAAAAAAATGAATGGGTTTCAATGATTCCGAATGTTCAAGTCAAATTCAATTGTGACGTCATGCACTGACAGAACTGTTTCTCACCGAGTACATTTTTTACACAGTTTAACACTTTCATGACTGAATATGGAGACTTTTTCAAATAATATACCTGAACTGTTTACACCATTTTGAAGACAAGATATAGGGCTTTCTAATGATGTAAATATTTATATGATTATGTTAAGGCAAATCATCTTTAATTAAGACGATTTCACGGAGCCATTCTGACAAAAATCTTCTCCGTCGTCAATACTTTTTTAGAAAACGTCATTTTTAACCCCTTTCAATACAAGATAGAGAACGGGTTAGAGTGTATGAAATGTGCGTAATATTGTCATGAATTCAGAACAGAAGACAGATTTAAGATAGACTATTCTGTTTAAAAGTTATGACCACTGAAGTAATGAGTGGGATAACGCAATTCCAAGCTAGCGCGATGGCTCTCCACAACTAAAAACGGTTCAGTTTTTTTCCACAATCGACCAATTTGGCCAAACAAGATATGTACATTGATCTTAAATTGTACATAATCTAGCTAGATCATTTTTCTTTAAGCAAGTTTCACAGAAATCTGAAAGAATCGAGGCTCAACACTGTTATAGCGGACTGTCACGAACAACCAAACCGGGGTTCACGAAAGGCTTACTGCAGCTGGCCATACTACGAACAAATGCTTCGTAACTGAAACGTTTTTACTTTTAATTGACGATATTGAATACAGATGTTAAGAAACTTGTCTTTACTCTAAATATCTTCTCAGTTTTCAATTTGAAGCAGTACATCTAATACAGTAGGAATTCTCCCACGACATCCGCTCGCTCCACTTTGACAAACATGTTTTTTCAGTCCACCATACATTAGACAAGCTAATTTTCGATCACTTTCAATACAAGATACAGGCCATGGAGTTGATAAATATATACATAATTGTGTGGGCAATGTAGAACAGCAGACAGATTTGAAATATGATCTTTTGTTTTAAAGTTATGGCCATTCTAGTGACGAGTGCTTATAAGGCTAGCTACGACAGTCATTATAGCTGCCTAGAACGGCGAAACTAGCTACGTCAATCTTTCGTTACCTACAAACAAATGCTTCGTAACAGTATTTACTTTTTATCGGCGATAATGACAACAGAGGTTAAGGAACTTGTCTTTAATCAAAAGATCGTCTCCGTTTTCAATTTGAAGCAGTATCTACCTTACTGTAGGAAATCTCCCATTGCATCCTCTCTAGCTTCTTCGGCTAAAGTCAGATGGACGACGATGCATGCGTTATTCACGCCTACGGCTACGGTGTTAATACAGTCTGTACAAATACCACTTTGACACACTTGCAAGATATGATCCGCTGGTTAGATGTAGCATGATCTTATTTACCACCCACAATAGTTCCGCTTTTTTTGCAGCAGCATTCTGAGTTAGAGTAGCTAGCTTTTGCAGTCGCACAGCAAAGTCACGTAATGTGACGTGTCACGTGATTGAATTTAAAAGTATAAAAAAACTCACCAAGGACAACGACAGCATCGGCAACCCTGCACCATGTATTATTATTTTGATGTCATCTATAAATTCAGTTTCTAAAACTGGTTGTTCCCATCCTTGATTGTGATTGGCTATATCGCATTCCATGCCGTTGTAAAATCCAGCATAATCTCACAGGTTGTCCTCATAACATTCTTTAACATTCCATATTACTGCGCATCGAATATTTCAAATTGAAAAAGACGGCAAAGATGTCCATCTGGCTGTTTCGTGGGAACGATTTATGTAGGAACTATACTTTGTAGTAGCAGAAGAATTACGGTTTATTTCTAAAATATTTTGTTTCTAATGGTTTTTATTGATGAAAGCATATTAAATATTTGTAGTAACAGTTTTAGAAAAGCTAACAGGTAAGGGGGTTTTCGGCACTCCGCTTCGCGTTGTGCCTAACAACTCCCCTTACCTGTTCTAAAATCAGCGTAAACCACGGCCTCTGGGGGCTTATTGCTTAAGTCTAAACAGGACTGGGTGTTCTAGGTCTGCTGACAATGACCAACCGTTGCTACGTTACAAGAAACAAGGAACCAATCCGATTGGCCAACGCTCTTCATCACTATATGTAAGAGCTAGAAACACTGTTCAAACTGTATTTCTGTTTTTACATCTTTAAATTATGAATACTTTTCAGAATCAGAATGGGTTTTATTCGCCAAGAAACTTCAAACAGACGTGGAAGTAGAAGTAGAAGTGCACCATCATTGTCTTTGGCAGGTTGAATTTCTTCAGCTGCCGTAGGAAGTACATCCTCTCTTGTGCTTTCTTGATGAGGGAGCTGATGTTGAGTTCCCAATCGCGGAAGGACTCAGTGTTAACTGGGGTTGCACAGGGTAATGGGGGTGTCTTAAGAGCATTGAGCTGTAACATAACGCTTTAACATTTATGAAATTAAATAAGATACCCTTTTCATTTCAATCTTTTTTCTCCTGTGTCAACCGTAAGAAAATATTGCATTGCATAACAATGACAGATATAGCCTACCTTTAACACTATCTCACCATTCTGGTTTCAAAGCAACACTTTTTTCACCTTCATACTGCTGACATACTTTTGTCTGCTATGATATTGATAACTGGTATGCAATATACTCTTCATCACTATATTTGCTCATTTTTCTGACTTCAAACTTTTTCTGTTTCTCGGTCTTTCATTCTTTAACACTTTTAATTGTATGAAAATAAATAAGATACTAATTCTATCACAGTTTTTTCTCAATTTTCAACAGTAAGAAAATATCGCAATAATAAAACAATAGTTTCAACTGCTTTCAGCAAACACACACATTTTCTTCAGGAAATGTACCTTTCTAGTTTCAATTATTTGTCTTTATTTCAGTGCCAAAAGGCATTTGGTCAATTCTGAGTGCAAATCCACGGCGAGTAACACTATCGATGAAGACCCAAGGGCTGAGAATGTTGCTAAAATAAATTACAAATTGTGACAGGAAACGGAAACGTTAACTTAGGTATTCATCAGGGAATTAAAGTACACCAAACCGCAGTCTTAAAATCGTCTCCCGGCGTATAACTAAGCGAATTAAATTTTGTTCAAGATCGCTCGGCTGAACCAGGAAATGATATGCCGTGTCTGCCATGATATGCCGAGTTTGGCATGGAAATCCTGCTAGCGAGCAGGTTAGTTTCAAGGAGTAAGTTACCATGGAAACTTACCAAAATGTTTCGTTACCTCTCTTTCTGGAACGTGGAACTCGGAGTATGCCTCTTTTCAGGGTTAAACAACTCAAAGTTTTCGGATTCGGATTTTGACTGGCGGATGTTTATCAGAATTTCTTAAGAAGCAAGAGGTCAAGTGGCAGACTACTGCAAACGAAAATTAGGACCACAAGGTTTTTTATATATTACATGTTTAAATGTTTTAATGTTTTTGTATCGAATGTCTTTGTATTTATGTTTTTATTTGTATGCAGCAGGCTATTTAACAATGGAGCGTGTAATGGTGACCACATGAATTTCATACTTGTGTATAATCAAGTTTACCTTGACCTTGACCTTAAGGCAGTGTTTCCCTACATTTTTTGGGTCACGGCAACCGAAAGGTTAGAAAGGTTTTAAAATGTTGTGCCCCCCCCCCTCCAAAATGAAAAGAACTTCACTCTGTATATCCCGAATCCTCCTGATTGAGGAACGTTTTTTTAACTCTTTCCTCAGTTTGTAGAGTCGTGCCAAAACCTTGCCACGTGAAAGCCATTGATGCCAGCTCTGATGTTCCTCTCCTACTTCCTCGCATAAAATCGAAAATAGACGGCTCTTAAGTGGGCGTGCCTTGATGAAGTTAACTATATCTACTGCTCTGTCCAGTACAGAGTTCCTTCGGGAGTGTCTTTGCTACCAGTGCCTCCATATGTAAAAAGCAGTGAGTGGCTTTCACATGTGGGTTTTGCGCTATGACTCTGCTAATGAAGCCCTTGGTACTCCCCGTCATGGCAGCGGCCCCATCAGTACATAAACTGTGACAGTCCTTCCAATTAAATCCCCCTGTTCAAGATAGTCTGTTGTCACACAATATATTTCTTCTTCTGTTGTTTTGTCAGGCATTGATTTACAAAATAAAAAGGCTTCTCTAATGCTGTCGCCAACTACGAATCGAACATTTGCCAGGAGCTGAGCGTGCGTGCCCACTAATGTCTGTTGATTCATCCAGCTACAAGGCAAAATTGTCGAAGGCAGGGACGGACTGGGAGTAAAAACAGGCCCTGGACTTTTATCCAGACTGGCCCACCAGAACCAGCCCCCGTATACGCCACCACAGCTGCCCTGCCAATGCATCCACATTCTGTGTTTGATGTAATGCAAGTTAGGGATTTTGACAGAGCGAAAAATTTTGGCCTCTATTTAAGCGCAAAATACATTTTTGAGCTTTATGTAAAATAAACATAGAAGTTTTTCAATTGGTAAAACGTTGTCTAGTGAAGATGTATTTTTGTTTCTTATTTTTCAGCCCCTTACGTTTCTTGGCCTGATTTTTGATCGTTATATAGTCTCTACTAGCTAGCTTTTGATCTTAGTGTCACTATCGTGTGTAAGTGAGACAAAGGGGGCGGGGTAAAGGCTGCACAAATGTTCATTTGGAATAGCCCAACCGGCCTTGGAGAAAGGGGGGCCGGCCAACCGTGTCACTCAATCTTCTGCCGACATTTTATTTGTAATTCTAAGGCAAGCGGCCCTCCGGCCCAGAAGTGTCTCGCCCCACCGGGAATTCTCCCAGTGCTACCGATGGCCAGTCCGCTACTGGTTGAAGGACTTTTACACAGCACCCCTGCTCTCATCAGACGGCACCCCAGGGTGCCGCGGCACCCCGGTTGGGAAACACCAGTTTAAGGCATTATTTTAGCTTAAAATTGTTACACTTTAACACTGGAAGCGCGGAGCAGGGGTCAGTTGGGTCCAGTGAAGAGAAAATAAATTGTATCTTCACACTCGATCAAATTCCAGGACCCTGCTTTCTTGACTTTTCCTAGATATTTGTTTTACCTCCCAGCATTTTTTAATATTCAAAATATCACTGGGAACAGCTCATTTAAAGCTTGTTTGATTCCTGTTTACTTTTAAATTGCTGCCAGGTGCGTATTCAGCAATTGTTTTGCATTCCAAGGCTGCAATTCTCTTTTCTATCAGCAGATGTCGCAAGGGCTTCCGTATTTGAGTCTTCTGTTATTCAGACAAAGTGTAACATATAGTAGACCCCGAAGCCATTTGTTTTGAGAATAATGGCTGGCTGATGAAGTTATTGGCTGGCTAGCCAGCTCAGCCAAAACCTAAATAGCTGCTGCAGCCGCCAAAATGTTAATAGCTACAAATGGCTGAAGCTGCCACTTCATGTCTACAGATATGTATGTTATACTGATTTACTAGATCTCAATATTTCCAAGTTCTAAACCGTGTTTCCTGTCCGCCCTATCAACAGACGTGCAATTTACTGTAGCTAGCAAGGGAAGAATACAAACAACGAAAATCACCAGTTAACTTAATTTAAATTAAAAATAACTATAGACTAATACATTAACAGGCTTAAATAAACTGACAATGTCGGTTATACAATTTACACTTCTTAAGGACGCACACACGCAATCTCAACATGAGGAAACACTGCTAAAAGAGTAGCCTACAAAAATATCGATAACTAGTCCTGACACAAAGACAAACGGCATTGTAGTCCTGACAAAACGGCATTCATATTTCCAAAAACTGAAGATCTAACAAAAGTCTGAGTATCCAACGTAGAAATTAGGAAAGTATGTGAGAACAACACAATTACCGTTTCTAGTTGTTTCCGCCATTTCAGCTCAGCATGAGAGAAAAATGTATTCTTTCTTTTACTGTCTATGTGTCTATGATCATCACTATAGGAAAACGCGCAATTTTAATTGGTCATCAATTGCCTATATGCCACGGTGAGCTGACGTACTTCCGCCTAAAACTCTCAGTCACCACGTTTACTTCCGCTGCGATGTAATCTAATGTTACGTAGATTGTAGAGGACAGTGTATTGGGTACGTGGCTACGTGTAGCCTAAAAATAAGTGTTGGGTAAGCTACTTGGAAAATGTAGTGAGCTAAGCTACCAGTAAATGTAGCAAGCTAAGTCTCCATGTGATGTCGATTTAACCTGTTGCGTGTATCGAGCTACTTTTGTTGTGCTTGTTAGCTTTGAAGTGGCTCGCTACATGAGAAGCTACAGGTTGAATTGACATCACATGGACAGTCGACATGCCTGCATTGTGTTACTGTTCAAACGTCATGCCAGGTGAATTCTTCTGTGGTTAATATCAGGATAATGTCTACCGGTACCTGCAATGTTAGTGAAATTCATGACAAAAGATAGTTGGGAATGCATCACATTTGTTTACAACTTAATAAAGGTTGACTTTTCCTCATTGATCGGTAGCACTGACACCTAATTGTTAGCCCTGCCAGACCCTGGTTTGAAACTGTGATTAACATTGAATTACGGTTAAATACATTATACCAATAAGACACTGGACAAAATACAACAGTAATAAGGATGATTAGTGCAACTGAGCGTTACAGTAACGTCGTTAGCTACTCTCGCTAACATGTACGCTAGGCAAACACTTAATTTTAACCGTACCTTCATAATTATGGACATAATTCGAAATGTAGAGTTTAAATCCTTTGTCCTTTCTTGCGGTGGCTGAATTAGCCTGGATAATTCTGCTCACATCTGTCAGGGATATTGTTGGGAGATCCAAGAGTGAGCGGGTGAAAAATGAAGCGATTGTTATTGTGTTGACAGAGAGACAGGAAGTGAACGTGGTGGCTGAGACCGTGGAGCGGAGGTACGTGGCATATAGGCAATTCACTGAGTCCTTTGTATCATAGCAACGAGCACGGTAATGTGGCGAATCCGGTGTGCAACATTGATTTAGTTTATAATTTATTTTTCGTGTGTGTATGTCTCTATGTGATAGATAGAATTATTGTTTGATGCAAATAATTTCAGCTGGCTCAGCCCAAAAATATCAGATGGCGGCTCAATTTGGCTGACAAAATTATTAGCTGGCTTTGGCTGAAACTTAAATGGCGCTGCTTATCGGCCCTTGGCGGCGGCTTCGGGGTCTAACATATAGTGTATACATATAGCTGCAAGCAGCAATGGCGGATTCCTTCTCAAATAAACACTCATTGCTATGTTTTACAACCGGAGGATTGACCAGAAGACTAGAAACTGTTCTGTCAGAATTTTTTTAAATGTTCCTCTGCCTGGTTTTAAACCTACAACCCTTCGCTTACAAGCACAACATCTCGGCCAATTTAGCAATTCCCAGACCTGGACTTTGCTATGTTCAGTAACTGAATAATAAAATAAGACGTTTCTCCAATTGCAAACATGGTCAGATTTGGTCCAAGCTCAAACTGCTTGTAATTCAGTCATTTCAAGGTGAAACTTTGCACGGTACTTCAGGGGGGGGGTGTCACCTTAAAGCCTATTGGGTTTGAAAAAAAATCATTCAAAATGACATTTGATTTCGTAATTTAGTGATATTGAGGCAATGTGGACATTTACATAAATACACCCCTTTCAGCCATGTTGTATTTGATTCAATTGTCCCAAGTAACGTTTTGAAATACATCAATTCGACATATCTGTACAAATTTCAAGTCAATTGGACCTTTGGTTCAAGAGAAGAAGAATTGTTAAAGTTTTCCCAAATTATAGCTGTACAGGAAAATCCATCATGGCGGACTTGTTGTTCCTCATGAAAATTAGATCAATGGAGTTGCAATGCCATGGATGTGGGCTGTGGCGGCGACCCCTATGGTCTGATGTGGGCCATTCTTTGTGTGGGAGTTAGTTGTAGCATATTGTATCAATGTGCCAAATTTCAAAACCTTTTACCCATGAGTTCATGACATAAATGACAAGAATATTAATAATAATTATAATACTAATAGGTTCCCTCCTGACGGAGGAATCCTATATATATAATGTGCAAAATTTTGCACACACTCACAAACGTAATGGTAGCGAATGTCTATGTGCTTTGTTCTTGAATGATCCACTGGATTCTTTGCGATTGCGATGGCTCCTTGGTTGTCCTCCAGGATTAACATTTATGCATTTAGGATTACCACAGGAGTAGAGTCCACTCCAAGATCACTTCAAAATCATTTAAGCCAGGTACACTCCTGAGATGTTTGACTTAGTGCAACATACTCAGCCTCCGCTGTTGAAAGGGCAACAGTTGATTGCTTCTTGCTGAGCCAACTCACCAGTAAAAAGACATTACCGGTCGTAGAGCGAAGATCGTCCTGATCTCCAGCCCAGTCAGCATCTGAGAAACCGACCAAAGACTGTGGCCGCTCATATTCGAGAGCGAGCATCATTGTCCCTTTCAAGTACCGTAGAATTTTCTTCACCGCAGTCAGATGTGAGACTCTTGGGTTTGCATTGAACACTCACTGCGTGTGTTATGTCGGGTCGTGTGGCCATCAAACCACACCAAACCTTCCACCCTTGGTCTGATGTATCCCTCTGGCTGCTCCATGTAGATCTCCTCATCCAGGTGTCCATTCAGAAATGCGGTCACCACATCCATCTGACGCACATGCATGTTGTTTTGAACCGCGAAGGACAGCAATGTACATACTGAGCTGAAGCGTACCATGTGTGAACACGTTTCATCGTAGTCAGCACCATACATCTGGGAGTAACCCTTAGTGACGAGTCTGCACTTGTATCTCTCCACTATTCCATCACTACGATGCTTGATTTTGAACACCCATCTTGATCCTATGGCCTTCCGATCGTTGGGTAGTTCCACTATATCCCACGTCTTATTTTCCAGCAATGATTCATATTCCAGGTCGGCCGCCTCCTGCCATTCTTTTGCGTCGGGACTCATCATTGCCTCTTTAAGTGTGTTTGGTTCCGCAACACAACAAACACTAGCATAATGGTCAACAGTCACCAGGTCGGCAAACTCATCGATGCCGTACCTCCTAGGTGGTCTTCTGGTCCTGCTACCCACCCTAGTAGTTCCTGGTGTTCTCTCCTCGGTCTTCATGAGAACTCCGTTCCCCGAAGAGAAAACGTCCACTTCTGGTGGTTTCAGGTCGCCTTCTCCGGCAGACAGATTCCCACTTTTATTACGGATGTAACAGCAAGACTTATTGAACTTTACAGTATTCCTTTTTCGACAGCAGCTCCCACTGAGAAGAGATTCACGGATAACCCTTACGGAAAGAAAATATATATACCAATATATGATTTGAAATACATTTTAATATATTGTAATATATTATTTTCCATTACATTGACCAATATATAATGTATGGAAATACATGAATTAATATATTGATGATAAATATATTGCTAATATATTATAAACTATAATATATATTCATGTAATATATTGCAATATATTGCAGAATACAGCAATGATTGCCATTTTCCATATATTGCAATATATGGAACATTAATATATAATATATGTGGTTATATATCCCAAAATATATGCAATTTATATCCCGCTTTATATGGGAACATGTATGGGTAATATATCTAAAGATATAGTGTCACGTATGCTTCATATATGGTAGAATTTATTTTAAATATATGTACAATTATATGGAAAGATATATTGTACAATGCATGTGTATATAAATGAGAACATGCCCATACAATGTACAGACATATATGGTGATATTTACATTTAGTCCTTTAGCAGACGATCTTATCCACAGTGACTTACAGGTAAGTTACAGTAAGTACAGGGACATACCCCGAGGCAAGTAGGGTGAATTGCCTTGCCCAAGGAAACAGCTTAATTTTTGCGGTTCCGGGAATCGAACCGGCAACCTTCTGATTAATAGCCTGATTCCCTAACCGCTCAGCCATCTAGAAGGTATTCTAAGAAGGTTGTCAACGGCAGTTTTGCGAATGGAATCCCGATTCAAACAGTACCACCTGCTAACTGAAAATGTGCCCCCAAAAACATAAATACCGTAAGATTGACATAGGGGGAAATGGCTAATTCAAAAGAAGTTTGCTGGAAGCGATCATTGTCATTATATATTTTAAATATTTTTCCATATAATTTTACCTATATTTAAAATATATTCCACAATATATTGAACACATATCTGTACATTTATTTCATGTATATCTTTCCATATAATTAGGATTCCCCCATCAGGAATAGGCTTTAAGGTGACTTCCGCCTGAAGTACCCTGCAAAGTTTCACCTTAATATGTGAAAATATGACTGAATTTGAGCTGTTTGAGCTTGGACCAAATGTGACTATGATTGCCATAGGAGAAACGTCTTATTTTATTATTCAGTAACTGAACACTGCATAGTCTAGATCTTGGAATGGCTCAATTGGATGAGAGGTTGAGCTGGTAAACGAAGGGTTCCAGGTTCAACTCCAGACATAAGCATTTTTTTTTTTACAAAACAGTTTTTGGTTTTCTGGGTAATCCCAGTGTAACTATCTATTATGTCAATTTTACAATATTTTGCCATTTTGAAGGAGGAATTCGCCATTGCTGCTTGCAGCTATATTTTTTTACATATAATTCAAATATATTCTACCATATATTAAACATACATGTGACACTATATCTTTACATATATTACCAATACATTTTCCCATATAAATCGGAATCCATGATGGTAGTATTTATAGATATAAAATTGCATATATTTTGGGATATATAAACACATATATTATATATTCATGTTGAATATGTTGCAATATATGGAAAACGGCAATCATTGCTGTATTCTGCAATATATTGCAATGTATTACATGAATATATATAATAGTTTATAATATATTAGTTATATATTTATCATCAATATATTATCCCATGTATTTCCGTACAATATAAATATTACATCCCATATATGGACATATATTGCCTAATATATCACATTATATTTTCCAATATACTGCAATATATTTTCCTTCCGTAAGGGAACTTGGGTACATGCAGCCCGTTGAACATTGTAACGTTCTTCACATCACTCTTATTCAATGTCATTCTCAGGTTAACGTTACCAAGTCCTAGAACGTCAACCACTCGACTTTTATTTAGGGGAAAATCACTCATTCATTAAAATGTCAGTGGTTGCGTTCATTGGCCGGGTTTCCCAGATTCGTTAAGAAGCTCTTAACGCTGAGAGCGTCTTAAGAACGTTCTAAGGGCGCTCTAGAACGCTCTTAGAACGTTCTTAAGAAGATCTTAGCGTTAAGGCTAAATGCGAGGCAAAGGCAAAATGCGATATAACCCTGCTGTGTAGAGAAGCTGCCCCGGTAAATTGTAGGCTTCTACTACTACTAGACTGTTTTCCACACATCCACACCACTCTTTGTTACTGCTAAATCATTTGAACACCATTATGTGATGCTAACTGATCCTATCAAAGCATGCTTAATTGTTCTTTATCGCCCACCAGGACCGCTAGCCGACTTTGTGGAGGAGCTCGACATGCTCCTCAGCGTCCTCCCGGATGATGGAACCCCCCTGATAGTCCTTGGGGACTTCAACATCCACCTCCAAGGAACGCAGGCTGTCGACTTCTTGTCTCTCCTGACCTCCTTTGACCTGACGCTGCTGAGCACACCGGCGACCCACAAGGCAGGCAAACAGCTAGACTTCGTCCTGACACGTAACTGTATCACTGACTTAACCTCTGTAACCCGACTGCACATTTCTGATCACTACTTTATCCAATTCTCTGTCTCTCTCCCTCCGACCCCTCCCACCTCCCCTCCCCTCGTAACTTTCCGGCGCAACCTCCGCTCCCTATCCCCCTCCCATTTCTCCTCTATTGTAACATCCTCCCTCCCTCCCATTGGCGAGTTCTCGTCCCACCCCACTAATACTGCCACCGACACCTTGTTAACCACTTTAACTGCATCACTTGACTCACTTGACCCCTGTCAACCAGGCCTGCACGATCTTCTCCCTCCTGCCCGTGGCTTATGGATGTTATTCGTGAAGAACGGTCCACCCTTCGAGCAGCTGAGAGGAGATGGCGCAAGTCCAAAGACGGTCTGGACCTTGATAAGTATCATTCCCTCCTTAAATCCTTCTCTTCTCACATAACTGGTGCTAAAACCCTCTACTTTCTTAACAAAATGAACTCTGCTTCAAACCCCCACAAACTTTTCTCTACCGTCTCCACCCTTCTTAACCCACCTCCCCCACCCCCTCCCTCCACCCTGACAGCAGACGACTTCTCCTCCTTCTTTGAGAAAAAAGTCGCAGACATTAGCAGTCGGTTCCCTAAACCCACCTTTCCTACCCCCTCACCCTCCATGACTGACCCAGCTAAATGTCTAAACTCTTTCTCTCCCCTGTCCGAGGCAGAGCTCTCTGACCTCATTCTCTCTCATCGCCCCACCTCCTGTCCCCTTGATCCTGTCCCCTCCCCTCTCTTTCAAACCATCTCCCCCTCCCCCTTTTCTGCTCCATGTTCTAAACTCCTCTCTTACCTCTGGCACCTTCCCCTTTGCCTTCAAACAGGCCAGAGTTACCCCTCTACTCAAAAAACCCTCCCTTCACCCTGCCGTCTTCCAGAACTACAGACCGGTATCACTGTTACCCTTCTTCTCTAAAACAATTGAACGTGCTGTATCTAACCAACTGTCTAACTTTATTTCTCAGAACAACCTGCTTGACCCCAACCAATCGGGCTTCAAGACCGGCCACTCCACAGAGACTGCCCTCCTTTCAGTCACCACTGCTCTCCAGTCTGCCAGAGCGGCTTCGAGGTCATCCGTCATCATTCTGCTGGACCTTTCTGCGGCGTTTGATACGGTTAACCACCAGATCCTGCTCTACAGACTTTCTGAAATGGGCATCACTGGCACTGCACTCCAGTGGATCTCATCCTACCTGTCGGGATGATCCTACCAGGTCTCCTGGGGAGGCAAACTGTCAGACCCCCGCCAGCTCTCCAATGGGGTCCCACAGGGCTCCGTCCTTGGACCCCTCCTCTTCTCTCTGTATACCACCTCACTTGGACCAATCATCACCTCCCATGGCTTCTCCTACCACTGGTACGCTGACGACACGCAGCTGTACCTGTCGTTCCCCCCGACCGATCCGGGGATCTCAGCTAGGATTGAGGCCTGCCTCGCAGACATCTCCGCCTGGGTGACCGAGCACCATTTTTGTTAATCCTATTTTTATTGCTTTCCTACAGGTACACTTACACTTAGAGATTCATGTTGTGTAATTGTAACTTGTTTAACTACATGCTCTTATGGTTTCTTCCCTTTAGCACTTATTTTTCGGTTGTTCACAATGTGTACTTCTTGTTTTGACTACCCGCAATGCGTGGGGCTATCTTGTTGTTATTATCAGTGACCTATGCACTTTGTAAAGCTCTCTCTTGGAAGTCGCTTTGGATAAAAGCGTCTGCTAAATGAATAAATGTAAATGTTATGTCTTGGTAGCGATTGCGTTGGTTGAATTCGATTTAACGTTACTTCCATTGTACGGTCTAGGCGGAAATGAATTATTTTCATGAACAGATTGACAAAGTTTAGGCTGTGGCAATGAGTTTAGGTTAGTAGTCACTAGTCACAGTTTCCCCTATTGAAAGACTTTTGATTTAAGTAAGGGTAGTGCCAAACATGTGCCGCCATTTGACTTCCTACAGTACTGTAAAAAGCTGTGGAGATATTTTGTTAGCTACAGTACTAGACTAGGCTATAGCGTTGCAGTGAGTTACACTGGTTTGAAACTACAGGTAATGATAATTTCACCCAAAAATAGTTTACTTGTAATCTAATGTCATAAATCCTACAACGAAAATGTATTTGTGAGGAATGTTTATTTTAATGATTGAATACAGATGAATCATAGACCGCTGTAGTATGTGTTGCCCGGGCAACAGAGGCTATCGTCATGATGCTAATGCTTCAGTGAAATAGTAGACTACTGTTTCCGAAAGTAGATGTAATTCCTTAATAATATGACCTTATATTGTACATTACACATCACAATTGTGTGTCATATCACAAAGTAAAATGAGTAAATAGTTATCACCCAGGCCTCTTTGCTTGTGGCGTTTCTGCAGCTGCCTTGCAGGAAAGAAGTTAGCCTAGCCATCTCCCAGAAATTAACGAGCTGCTAAACTAATGTTCTGCTAGAGATAATCACGCGAGTTTTCGTGACGTTAGTCACGTCAGTGACTGTGGCTTGCAAATTAGCCACCGTTAGCTTCACTTTTTGCCACAAAAACTTAATTTCTACTCGCAGCTTTGCTGCTTGGCCCCTAAATATAGCTGCAGGCAGCAATGGCGGGTTCCCCCTCTACATTGCAAACCATTACAAAATTGACATGACACAGACATGTATTTCATACACGTACACAACATTTCAAGACAATTGGATCAATGGCTGATTAAGTCGTTTTTGGAGATTCTTCACAAATTGTGACTGCAGAGAAATATCCATGCTGCCGACATTATGGGTTCTAAAGACTTTTTTGTTCCCCATTGGCAATAAGGCATGCGTACCAACTTTCAGACATCTTGGCCTGATGGGGTCAAAATGCCACCCTTTTAAAAGTGACAACTTTGAAGCGTGTTCTGATAGGCCACCTGTGCTCTGGTCAAGCCCATCATGCAGAGATCCATTCTTTAAAATCTTTGATTACAATAATAACTTTATGAAAGTGAGGATACACTTTACTAAAGGAAGTGTGTGTAGGTTATGTACTACTACTGCTTGCTCTGCCCACACACTTTCCCCATCCATGCTGTTTCCCTCTTTCCCAGTGCAGGTCACGCCAAGGCGTAAATGCGGTGGCTTAAAAGTAGCCCAAAAAACATACCACACACAGTGACACTGTTTTCAAAATTCCCCGAAACTGGTTAGAAAACCATGGCTATAGGAACTCTCCTTGAATGGACCTCTCTAGTGTCTCAGTCAAACACAACTGACAAGAGTCATGCAGGGAACTGGACCAAGGTATAGCTAATGTCCAGCTGTTTACCTTGTGTACCTTGTGAGGGTACAGTAGCTTGACAATACTTTATCATGGTCAGACCCTCTGATCCCATTAAACTACACAACATGCACAATCAGGGTGACCAACAGTAATAATAACATGAAAGCTGGTCTCTTGGGGTCATGGATGTGATTTCACTACAAGCTTTTGATTAAACTTGAGGACCCTGTCAGCAAAGTATTTCTATTCATGTTTTGTTTGTGATTGAATGGTCAGGTAGCTAAAAACAATGTTATTTAGCTTGGCTAAAATGGTTTTCATAGCAACAGATATCAACAAATCAGATCAATGGAACTTTATTCTGACAGGGGGGGCGGTGGGAACATATATAGTAAAAGTGAAATGGTAGGCATTGTTCTGCCTTGAGCTGCATGCTTATCCTCATTGTTTGTAACCACTAACCCATTTAAATGTGAAAATAACATCCAAGCTAAAAGCTAAAAACAATGTTATTTAGCTTGGCTAAAATGGTTTTCATAGCAACAGATATCAACAAATCAGATCAATGGAACTTTATTCTGACAGGGGGGGCGGTGGGAACATATATAGTAAAAGTGAAATGGTAGGCATTGTTCTGCCTTGAGCTGCATGCTTATCCTCATTGTTTGTAACCACTAACCCATTTAAATGTGAAAATAACATCCAAGCTAAAAGTGAACAATTTTGTAAGTATACTTCTTACAAGTATATCAAAAGTGAACTATTTTCTAAGCATACTTCTTAAAAGTATATCAAAAGTGAACTAAAAGTGTACTATCCATATTTTAGTATACTCATAGTATACTTTAATATACTTATTTTTTGTAAGGGTCTGGCTGTATTTGCAATCAACATATCTTTAGCTAAAGAATTTGAGTGAGACCGCCTTAATACACATGATAGATATATATATATATCTACGGTGAGTACTGTTTTCGATGCCACAGTTAATCTTTATGTCGAAAGAAATGTTTTCATTTCCAGCGCTAATGTCAAACTTATTAACGTTTTGGGGGGCATATTTTTGTATCCACCACCTGGCTGTCTTCACAATAGTCATATCATCATAACATTGCCCTCCTTCTGTGTTTTGGTTTAGAATTGACCGAACTATAAAATTACAAAAATACTACTATGACACTTTCTAGCATGGCTGCGACCTGAGACTATGCGGTCTCACGGGCGACCCGCACTCACTCAAATTACAACAATTTTCTGATCTAAATCAAAAATCCAAGATTGCAGTTCCACTCGAAATTGGTTTCTCAACAAAGCCCAATAGAGGGTTTTCACGACGCGTCATCAGACCGGAAGTCGCCATATTGGAGGCACTCCACATCACAACAAAGCACAGGCACTGAAGTATATACCGATCGTCGATACTCATTTTTTATTATTGCCGTGTTTCAGGTTGTGCCAATAGGACAGATCGAGAAAAACATTTGGAATATTATCGACTTCCAAAAGTTATTAAAAACCAGGGAGAGGAATGCCAGAGATTATGAAAAGAAAGGAGGTACTTGTGGTTGGCAATGCTCAACCAAGATCTACGAGGGAAAAAACACGTTTGAGAGTCACTTGGCTACACCTTGAGTATCGCGATGATATCATACAGTTAAGGTTAGGTTGGTTAAAGACGTTATTGCATTACTTACTTTGGCCTTCACAACACAACGGTCGTTGATAACTTGGTACTGCGTCTCCCTCACCCATCCACACACCATCTGGTTATAGGCCTCCAAACCTTTGTAGGATTTAAGGTCTTCCGCTGTGTTTGGGCTCGGTGAGAAAACCAGGTTGTTGACTATATCGGGATATGCAACTGAAGGAAGAATCACCGGGTCATCACGGATCCAAGAAGAGGAAGCTAACTCTTCCACCAATAAATCGTAATTTCTCGAAATATTGTGCCTTTTTCTTGTGGTCCAAGTCCTTCCCTCTATGCCTTTGCATCTTGGAAGCGTTTTGATTAGCTTTTCGGTTGTTTAGACATGGCTACATTCACTTAAAGTATCCAAAGCGCACAATACTCCATTGTACTCATTGTGTTTTTTACACTGAGTGCCTCCACAATGGCCGCGCATCTGGGTTACCTCCCAGAATGTGACGTTGGTGAAAACCCTCTATGGTTGAGATTTTTTACTATAATGTGAGCTCCAATTTGCGTGCTATTAAGAAGATACTACTATCTAGCATGTAGTAGAAAATACTACTTTCTAGCATGGCTGCCACCTAAGACTAGGCGGGCTCACGAGCGACCCGCACTCGCTCAAATTACAAAGACTTTCACGACCGAAATCAAAAATCCGAGATGGCAGTTCTACTCAAAATCGCTTTTTCAACAAAGCGAAATGTTTGCGATTTTTTGGGGGTGGTATTTTTCACTCATAATCTTAACTCCAACTTGCGTGCTATTACAAATATAACACTATGACGCTTTCTAGCATGGCTGGCGCTTAACTTGTTGTAACCTCCTAAACTGTGCAATGGAGTGAATTACAAGCAACTCAATCGCTACCAAGACGAAACTTTGACACCTAGGTTGTTAATGTAGTCCAAACATTGACTGAGGCTTAGGGGGGTAAAAATAAATATGATAATAATAACATGTAAAAATAGGACAACCCAACCGCACAGTTACATACAGTATACCAAGGGCGTAACCATGGTTTAGACATTGGGGGGGTCCAAATGAATACCCTTCCACAATTGTTTTCAGGGTTTTTATATGAAGAGAACATTTTGGTGCGCGCCTAAGCTGTTTTCCCGAGTGCCTATGACAAATCCCGAGCGCCTATGACAAATCCCGAGCGCCTAACCGTGCGTGTCCACTACAGCGGAGCGGAGCGGCGTGGAGCCGGCTTCCAATCCATTTTCAATGTAATCAGGCGTTGACGCCCGCGTAGGTAATTGTTGGAAGGCGAGCGGGGCGTCGTCGCTCGCGTAGGGTATTGTGGGAAGGCGAGCGGGGCGGCGAAAGTTGGTTCTCGTTCTGTTTTGATCTAAAGTAATCGAGTTGATAAGCGTGTCTTCTTTTCTGATCAATACGCAACTGTGAGGTGCGTGAATGGACAGAGCGCCCAGTAAACTGTCGTTCCGCTCCGAGGACCAGCCAACGTGCCTGGATACACCTGTACAAATGCAGATGAAATTTCAACTCAAAATGCTGACAAAAGTTTGATTAACGATTCCCAAAGCAGCCTCCAGTGGTATTCTTAACCTGGAACGATAATATATAGTGTAGGCATGAAGGAAAAAAAGGAAATTGCTAAACAATTGGGAATAAATACATTAGGTGCGTTCGACTTCATGCAGCGCCGGCATCGCCTGCAGCCGCCTGACTTGAATCAGCCAATGGCATTCTCAGATTCAAGGCAGCCGGCTGCGGCGCTGCATGAAGTCAGTCCATGTCGAACGAACCTAATGCACACATGATAGCACCATGGGGCTTGGACTATTGTCAATCTATTAGCCTATCTATTTTTATTTAAAGTGGAAGCAAACTGATTTCCTCAAGCATTATTTATGAAATGGTAAAAAATTAAATAAAAAACATAGATGTCTGCTAATAAGGTGAACCCTGGTTTTGTTGTTGTTAAGTGCATTGCTTACAATTCTATATTTATATATGAAAATTCACAGATTTAGAACATAGTTTCGAGGACTACATTGACCATTTGAATTCACATCTAAAGGAACAGTGTAATTTCTCCAAGACAGTGACTGCCCCTCCACTTTGTTTTGGTGAGTTGCTTACTGTTTACTGACCTTAAACACACCTACCAATTACAATTATGCTTTCCCAGTAGTACTGTAGCAAATAAGATAGCTTCCAATGGAAAAATAACACATACCCAAAGCATGTTTATGTAAATATTTTAATTAGAACAACTAACCCTGTACTTGACCAAATGACAGACTTTCCCTTTAACAAAAAAATGTGCTGTGGACTTTTAAGTCCAAGTTCATTTGTATTTTGTCAATGTCTCAAAATAAAAGTGTGTATTAACAATGAAAAGTCTAATAGTCTAATGTTATTGAAATCAGAGACTTGTACAAAGCATGAAACTTAAATCTTGATTTTAACTATAAAAAGCAAGTCTGATTATTTACACTGAAATCTTTGACTGGAACACAGAGGAGAAATAAACATGTGAGGTTCTCTGACATCTGTTATCTACCCAATGGACACAAAACATAAATGTATAGGCTAATATTTCTTCAAGCAGATTAACAGGAGCTGAGCAAAATGGCACAATTGGTGCCTTATGGAGAGGGGCAAGTGTGCAAAAAAGAAAAGCAAATAAATAGAGATAAGAATCTCTACAATTACAATAGGCTGCCTTCGCAGCTTTGGTGCTTTCCCCCATAATTATTTATACAGGTACGGGGTGTGGACAAGTAAAAGATCTAAATACTTTTCCCACCATTGGTCAGTAGTGTATGCAGTGTTGGATGTATTATTCTATGGGTGTAAAAATGGTATGTGTCAAAGTGCTACAGATTAAGACAAGGCAGCATAGGACTGAGATGGAAAGGTATCATCTAAATAAATGACCCAAACACCTGGAGGCGTTCATCACTCAGCTAAACTAAGCTCTGACAGATTTGTTTCCTGTCCAAAGCATCCAATTTCTCTTGATGCACATGGCAAATGGCGACGTTGTTCAGCCGGGTCTGCGTCATCATTGTTCTCAGCCATGTCTTCAGACGTCTCAAGGCGCTGAAACTTTGCTCTGCCTCTGCTGAGGAGGCAGGAACCACCATCAGCAGTCTCAACAGGACCTCAACTTGTTTGAAAAGATTTCGCACCTCTGGCACCATTTCACGGAAAATGTCTGCTACCTCTGAGGAAGTTGTACATATGTAGTTGGCCTGGAACATTTTCAGGTGCACTTCTAAAGCCATGGCATTTAACTCTGGGTATTCAACTACAACTGCATCAATGTTCCCAGAGATGAGTACGTCCTCTAATTTTTGAAGTCTTTGAAGTCCGTCCTGGCTGAAGCGCTCATTGCATTGCACCACAGCAGTGTCCAAGGTATTAAAGTACTGCATTCTGTAGTACGCTTGGGCAGTAGAGTGACAATGTGATGTGGCTGGACCAGTGAAGCGCTTTGGAGGCTTCCGCACATGAGGCATCTTGATGGGCTGCAGATTTAGAGATGTCACAACCGGAGAAGCTTTGGAGTACAGCCAGTCAAAGTGCTCTTCAGATTGTTTAGCCTGGATGCTTCTTTTCACATGGTCTACAGCAGCCAGCATCCCTGATGTTGTTTGGCTTCTCTGCTGCAGAGAAATGTTCAGCTCTTCCATGACAGCCATGACATCTTCTGCCAGAATGATGCCTAGAATGGCATTACCCCTCAAAAAGCTGTTATGAAGGCCACTTGCTCTTGCAGACATTTCCATTGTGGTGGATTGAGACATTTCTTCTGTGCCTGTGAGCACAGATTCGTATTGGGTGAGGACAGAGCGCATGGCTGGCGTTCGGACTGTCCACCTGGTGGGGCAGAGAGGCTTTAGAGATCTATGCGTAGCTGTTTGATCTGACTTTGCTATAGCGGTGAAGATGGCCTTGAACTTCCCAGACTGATTGAATAAAACGCCCAACTCATGCACTAACTGCATTGCATCTCTTATAATGAGGGTGGATACACAGGCAGCTTGGGTGATCAAATTTACACAGTGCGGCCCACAATGATCATATACTGCAAGAGGCTGCTCTTTCTTGAGATGAGCTTGCACACCTTGCATCCTACCAGACATATTGGCTGCCCCATCGTAGGTTTGACCTCGTAGTTGTGAAAGTGGGAGATTAAGGCGAATCAAAACATCGTTAGCTACACGAGCTATGTTTTCTCCAGTAGTGGATGTGACCTGATACAGGCCTATGAATTCCTCTCTGGGCTGCAGGTTTTTATCAACAAAACGCAGACAGAAGGACTCTTGCTCAACTCCTGTTGCATCCTGTGTCCCATCAATTATAAGGGAATACTGAACCACTGGCAATGAGTCGATTTCCTGTGTGATTCCACATACAATTGTGTTGCTGACGATTTGAAGGACCTCATTTTGGATTTTGGAGCTGGTGAAGTTTTTGTGCCGCTGAAGCCAGCTTGAAAGTTCTTCATCACCCTCTGCCTTGTACTTCATCAACTGGTGGAAGTTGCCCTCTTTGTTGTCATGCCCCTTTAAAGCATTTCCCTGTCTGGCCAAGCACATCATCCCCCCCACAATCTTGAATAAACTATTCCTGGCCACCTGCTGCTGCTTTTGCAATTGAGAGGAAAGTTGTGTACTGACGGGCTGTTTTTGGTGCAAATATGTTGTCATTGCTGCTGAATGGCAATCGCAATATTCATGTTGAGAGAACCTTTGGAGAGCTTTTTTCCAGTTACTGAATCCGGTTTTAGTAAAAGCTCCATCAGCCTTACTGGCTAAAGAGGATATTTGGTCTCCAAAATATTTGGCACAATAAAAGCAAAGCACACCTTTCAGTGAAGGACTGTAATGAAGCCATTTGTACTGCCTAAACCAACTGTCCTGAAAGTTCAGAGTCTTTTTTTTCAGGGACTGAGTTTCGATAAAGCGGTTATTGGGCTGGTGTGGGCAGGTACCAAGCTCCTCCTTACGCTGATCTAGACCACTGCCTTCTCTGCCTGGCTCTGTCTCTGGCTCTCTTTCCCTATCAGTCTCCTGAAATGTATATATATATCATGTATTGTTGGAATAACCAGTATCTTTTCACCAATAAATCATACACAAGATGCAGGTACCTGTTATGCCTTACATAGCTACATACTTAAATGACTGTCTATGTGCATTATATTTCACATACATTTCTCACCTGATCACCTGCATGTCCAGAGCATGCCTCTGTCTGGCCACTGCTTTCACCATGCCTCTCTGTCTCCCTGTGCTGCCTGCATTGTGACCACATGCCATTATGTTATCAGAAGAACAGTGACTGACCTTCATGATCATTGTAATGGATATATTTTGCTTTTATTAGTAGTACTTTTATTTATAGCTGACATGTAGGTCTGGATTAATCCCAATGTTGTAAGGCTGGTAGTCTCACAATAACATTTCTCACCTGATCACCTGATCACCTGCATGTCCAGAGCATGTCCCTGTCTGGCCACTGCTTTCACCATGCCTCTCTGTCTCCCTGTCTCTCTGTGCTGCCTGCATTGTGACCACATGTCATTTTATCAGAAGAACAGCGACTGACGAGGATTTCACGGGGCTATTTAGTTAGCTTGCAAATACTGAGGATAGCCTACCGAAGTAAAGTTAGGCAATGTCTTAGCGCTGCTAGCTAACGTTAGTTTGCCAACTGTAACGTTATAACGTTTAACTGGGTCTTACAGCGCTGCTTGATGTACTGAAATTGTTATGGAATGTTATGTTCTACTAGCCATTTGCCTACTTGAGCAAGTCACAGTCTTTCAAAGCCCTGATAGGCTCTCCTGCCAAAGTAAATTCCTTGTCTGTGCAAACTTTCATGGCGAATAAACACCAATTCTGATTCTGATTCTAGTGTAACTGAGACGACACAGTAAATAATTCCTCTTTCAAGTCATAAGACCCGGTTCAAGTCTTTAGCATTAACGCTAGCTCTAGAGCTAGCTAACTACATTAGCTGCACGGTCTGTAGAGACCTTGGGACGAAGCCACTTCTTTTGTGTTTTGCTAATGCAGAATTCGGTCAAATAAAATCGGTAAAATAAACGTAATGAGTGGAACATAACGTGAAGTAACGGACAAGCGGACAAGCCTTACTTAGCTTGGTATCAAGTTACTTTACAGTAGCTACTTACTGTCTGAAAAAAAACGCGAATGCTTGGCTGCTGCTGGTCCAGTTTTCTCCGCTTTTTAGGCTCCATTATTCTAGAGCTAGCTACTTGTATTGGTTTTTGAGAACCAATACAGAAGTATTGCCTTTCTTCAGTTAACACGTCAATGTATTTTTTATCACATACGGTATGTACATCCTCTCCAACAAGTTAACCAACGCTTTGCTCTCAACTGACTGAAGTGTAACCATGACAACGCAGAAAGACATGAGGTGGATTTTAACGAAATCACCAAGTGTACAATTAGGAGGGGGGGATTCACACACTTATGTTTTTCTTAACAAACACAAATCAATTTAAAATAAGACATAACAAGAGACCGATCCATTGACAGGGTTCTTAAAGGACATATATTTTACATATTTTCTGCTGTATGTTGGGGGGGGACAGATTGTTATTTTCAGAATGTGTGGTTACGCCCTTGCAGTATACTAATTTCAAACGCGTCTCACAGAAGCAAGTATAATGCTAAAGGTTTTACGGCTTGCTAGCCTGTAATACTGTCTGTACAAAGAGAAATCCTTAGTTCAGTTAGCCTAGCTAGGTTAGCTGCTATCCTGTTTACAACAGTATAAAAGTCTTCAAGTTATCATACGAATACAAACGCTAAAATACATGTTTTGTACTGCCGTTGTAGGCTCTTATTACTCACTGTCAGATGTAACAATGAATATCTCTGAGGGCTGCAGGAGTCTCTGAGTCGTTTTCTTCAAGTCTTCTCCAACAATAAAATTAAATTGTCTTCTTGTGCATCGTACCAAGCTCACCCGTGTGTCAAGGGGCTCTGGCCCTGAGAATGTGGAGCACACACGCACACGTGCAGAGGGAGAGAGGATTTGGGGAAACAGCCCTAGAAATTAGCCAAGCATGCATATTTCAAATATTCAACAAAAATCGAATTTTGGACAAATGGGATGCCAATGGCATCACTTTGAAAATGGACAATTGGGGGGTGGCCGTAGCGCCACCTATGGATAATGGTGGGTCATTTGTGGTGTGATAGTTACTCATGGCCTATACTATCAATGTTTCAGGATTTGGAGACCTTTTTACCATTGCATACTGATAGGCAGATTTTCTGTGTACAGAGAAGCTTGAGTCTCTTGCTGTGGTCAAGAGGTCACGCAGCAGGTCTCGGACAATACACATATAGATAGGAGAATGTGCACTTTAACCTTTGGACAGAGCAACATGCAGAAAATAGTATAAACAATGAGTGATTGCTGCACCACCTGTGCGGTGTTCTTCCTATGCCTTAAGTTGTGGAATGTCTACCATTTAAGGACATGTTTTGGTGGTTACTATATTTGTATGGTCCAGCTCATATATAATGTCTATCTGAGAGACATGTTTCTCA